>NW_027361752.1:27212500-27370000 GCF_039654945.1 Dendrobates tinctorius
GCCAACATTGCACTCTGTGGCTGTGTCTGCAGGAAAGACATCACAACGCAGGGCACCAGCCTCTTCATGCCAGAGAGGAGCAGGATAGGAGACAGGATGGAGCTGTGAGTAGGAGCTCAGGCTGCTGCCTGCATCTGGGGCCAGAGGTGTCTGTGCAATGAGGAGGTAGCAGGACACTGCTCCCCTCCTGACAAGTCCCTGCTGGATTCTTGCCTAGTTACCTGTTGTATAGTGAGATTTATGGCAGCTGGTTGAACTTTTAAACAGATCAGAGGGTGTCTCTGTCAGTGAAAGTCACCTGATCTATAAAAGACTTGAAAAGCAGCTACCATAAATCTCATTGTGCGGCAGATAGAGGGACTGACATGACTGGTCAGTATCATGCACTGCACTGACAAATGTCACCTCGGCTGCAGGACAGCACAGATGACAATATGTCTCTTCCCTATTCATACATATATGATATAGTAGCAAAAAATGAAGGCTACATACCATTGAGAAAATGAAAAAAATAGTGTTTTATTAACCTATTGAGGCTCAGCAACATTTCGATTCTACTGAGAACCTTTTTCCAGGAGAACCAAAATGCTATTTTTTTTTCATTTTGTCTCAATGGTAGTGCTGTCTTCATTTTTTTGCCCTTATATTGAAGACTGTTAAATGCCTAAAAGGTTTGGCAGCCGTATATTATACACTGTTTGCATCTCATATTGTAAATCCAGGGTGGCAAGCATGAAAACTCAAATATATAACTTTTTATTAAAATAAATAAATCCCAACAAAGTTGAGGATGAATATATATGATAAGAATCCAAATAGAAGAAAATACAAACATCCAGTATATGTGTATAAATGTTCACACATAGGTGTAGGCCCCTGATCTTATACTCAGTCTGGACAACCAGACCCCCTAAAGCAGAAAAGGTAAAACAAAGGGGAAGATGTACCAGGGGGCACAGTTTTCTCTTTACATGAGAAATATTTTACCTCCCCCTCTTCTAATTCCCTCTTTTTTTCCAATCTCCTCTTTGGGGCCTTGTCCAAACAATAGTATTTATTGTAGGGTTTCCTGGATGCATTCAGGGAGCTATACCAAAATAATGGCCTCTATACACACGCACTGACTGTTTCTATTTTCTTTTATTTAGCGCTTTGTCATATACTGTTTATAAGGGCTATGCAAGTAGCAGACCACAGACAGAGACCATAATCAAAGGATTGGGAGCTACTGCGTGGGCCAGTATACAGTGTTAGAACTAATTCAGGGGCAATTGTGCAGCAGATGAGCTAATGTTGGGGTCATTATACAGCATGGAAGCTAGTGCCAGGGGTCTTTCTAGAGCATGAGAGCAAATACGGAGGTCATTATACAGTATGGTAGCTAATGCGTAGGCAGTGGCGTAACTACAGAGTTATGGGACCCGGTGCGAACTTTCAAATGGAGCTCCCCCCATGCCAAAATACACGCACATCTCCACTCCATACACCTCGTACACGTGCGGCTCCACTCCGCACACCTCGTACATACGTGGCTCCGCACACCACGTACACATGGCTCCGCTCCGTACACCTCTTACACACACAGCTCCGCTCCATACACCTTGTACACAGACAGCTACGATCCGTACACCTCATACACACATGGATGCGCTCCGTACTCCTCGTACACATACGGCTGCACTCTGTACACATTGTACACACACGGCTCCGCTCCATACACAATGTACACACATGGCTCCGCTCTGTACACATTGTACACACATGGCTCCGCTCTGTACACCTCGTACACGCGCGGCTCCACTCTGTACACCTCGTACACATGCGGCTTTGCTCCATACACCTGGTACACACACGGCTCTGCTCCGTACACATTGTACACCCACGGCTCTGCTCTTCACACCCCATACACACACGGCTCTGCTCCATACACACACCTCAGCTCTGCACACCCCATACACACACATCTTCGTTCCGTATACCTTGTACACATACAGCTCTGCTACATCCACACTGTAAGCCCCTCCTGACCCCACACATAAACTTACCTCATCCAGCACCATGACAACCAGCACAGCAGGGTCCTGCAGACACTAAGGCCCCTGATCATGTGACCCCTGACTCCTCCCTTCCTGTGACCTCATCACAGGTCCTGTGCGCACAGAACAGCTGCCTTCCCCCTGCACTCTGTAGTCACGGAGCTCCATGTGACTGGTCACTAAGAGGTGTTGGCAGCAGGTCTCATCCTCCATCACCTGAGACATTGAGGGGGGGAGTGCAGAGCTCAGGGGGAGGGGAGGAATAACCGAGTCCATGCTGCAGGAGAAGGCGCAGGATGTGATGGAAGCCCAGGTCCCACATTAAGCCGGCTGCTTCTTTGCTGGACTGGGTGGGCCCCTAATCACTCCAGGGCCCCGAAGCAGCTGCAACCCCTGCAACCTCAGTAATTACGCCCCTGTGTGTAGGCCAGTATGCAGCGTGATAGTTATTGCGGGAGCCATTATGCAGTGTAGGAGCTAATGCGAGGGGCATTATACAGTACAATTTATAGGCTACGGGGGACCTATATACAGTGTGTGAGTTACTGTAGGGGATATCATATACTTGGTTTACAAAACTCAAGATAAAAAGCGGACGGCACCGCTGTTGCCGTGTAACTTCAAATGATGTGCGGCATGCAGAAGCCCAACAGCTGGGAATCTCGGGTGCCAGACCTGGAAACAGTCAATCCTGGGAATCCATGCAAAGAGAAAAGGTTGCACTCATCGAGATGAAAGTTTCACTGATTTATTGACATATCATGAACATGTCAAGTCGGGGCAATGACATAAGGAGTGCAAGGAAGGCTGACAACGGCCGTTTTGCGCTGCTCGAGCGCTTCAACGGGTCAAACAGTGTTGGGAAGTGCCAGGTTCATATGGAAATCACATCACTCCGTACCTCCTCCCTCCACAGCTGCTGTCTAAGTGACATTAGTGAATTAAAAACATGCTGAGATGCATTACAACATACAAAAAGCATAAATACAACTTACTGCACAAGCAGAAAAATGGTTACATCGATTTATATTCAGTGTGAGGACTACTGTGGGGGCCTTTAGATAGTGTGGGAGCAACCATGGGAACCAGTGTGGAAGCCTCTGTGAGGGGAAATTAGATACATTCTAGTATGTAAGGAGCACAGTGGTGGTATTAGTATGTGGGGCAGTAAGAGGATTCCTGTGCTTGTACCACAAAGTAGCTGCGGCAATAAGGAGACATACAGCAGCAGCGGATCAGTATTGGGGTGACAGCTTGTTGAGGCATTTGTACAGGTTGGGATAGATGGGGACAGGGCAGGAAATGTGAGAAGTCAGATGTGTCTTTGATGTAATCTTTGCAGAGGAGTAGTGGCTAGAGAAGTTGTCATGTCAGTCTGAGTAAGATGTAAAAGCGAACGACTATCAGAAAGAATGCCACCTGTAAGTTATTACCTGTAACTGTATTGTAAACTTTTGTATATTCTACAGGACTGGTATCTACCACTGTATGGTCACCAAATGGCGGTAATATCAGTGTCGGCCTTTGTATAAAGATTTTTTTCATTTACAGCGCTGTCATCTGCTGAGATTCCCCAATTCCCACGACTAGAGTGCGTCATCTGAGTTGTAATCAGGGTTACCAGATAGGAGCCCACTCAAGGATTTTTCACACCCCCTAAGCTGAAACCCTAGCTGCACCTCTGGCAAATAGTTAACAGAATGAAGGCAACATAATCAATGTGAGCACAGTCTGGTCTCCATCCTGGCAGTATTCATCTTTTTTAAGACATGCCATGAATTGTGGTTTGTGACACTACTGGGGATGAGTGAACATGCTCGATGATACTCGGCTATCACTTGAGTATCATGGTGCTCAGATGTACTTGTTGCTCGGTGAGAAATTGGCAGTGCTCTAAGTAAAACTTACATCCCCATGATTGCCTGCGTGTCACTGTAATGCCGTAGCCATCTTGATTGTGACTGTGATTCCAGGGGCGCTTCTTCAGGAAGAAGCAAACAGTGCCCTTCGGGCGTTTGGATGCACAGACCACCTTTGGGACCTATCAGCACCTACCCTTCACCCAGCCTCACTTTGCTGTGTGGATACTTGCACCTCTTTCTAGGTAACAAATCATGCAAAAAGAGAAAATGGAAACTATACGCCATAAAAACAATAAAGTTTTATTAACAATCAATTAAGAAGCAATGAAGTGCAATGCAATACATACAGGAGCAGTTAATGCAAAAAAGACAAAGGCCTGTAGACCAGGTACATTGGAATTCATAAGAAAATATATGCATAAATACCATTCCAGTAGTCAATCTATAAAGCTTTTTTAAGGAAAATACTTCTAAGGCCGAAGTCACACTAGCGATTAAATCGGACGAATGCAATGCGATAAAAAAATCACATTGCATTCGCCCCAATGTTATTCTATGGGGCAGCTCCCATCATGCATTTTTTTATCGGATCCGATCGTCGGACCGAGACAATCGCAGCATGCTGCGATTGTCACCGATTTTCGGATCGGATTCGACAATGCAAGTCAATGGATGCGATTAAAAATCGCATTGAAAACGCACCACATGTGTGACTTGCGATTAAATCGCAAGACTTCTCCTGGGCAACAGGAAAGAGCAGGAGGCATGGCCAGGAAGCTTGGGTATGCAAATTTCTCTTGCAGCATAAAAAAAAAACCAGGAAGAACGCCTCCACGGAGTCCTCCATCATGTCCACGCAGGTCAATATGGAAATGCTGATAGTTCTGGTCCAGGAGAGGCCAGAACTATGGGACCAGAGAGATCCCCACTATGCTGACTGCAGACGCAGGGAGGCAGCGTGGACAAAAATCTGTGGCCAGATGTTCCCTGGTTATGCAGCAAGACCTCGTGAGGAGCGTGACCAAATTAGTAACTGAAAGAATGTGTACACATAATCAAATCGCCAAATCTAATCTGCACAATGTAAGGCCCAATAAGTGTGGTCATTGCTCAGATATCAGTAATTAATGACTTGTTTTTTGTTTTTTTTTGGCCTATATTTACAACATCTACATTCCAACTCCCTGACTGGTGGCAGCATGAAGATTTGGCCTTAAAAATTTTTAAATTAGTTAGCTAATTGTTCTGCCACCAAATGCAGTGATCTTCTGTTTTTTATGGCCCGTATCTTAGCCACTATATAACTAGTGTTTTTGTAATAAAAACATCATAGATGTTCGCATTAATAACATAGGATTTTTTTTTTTTTTTTTTTTTTTTTTGCAATTATGTTGTTTCGAAGGTCCTTTGTAGTAGGCCTCAACCTTTTTTTTTATTTTTGATTGGTGTGGAGTCACCAGGAATATAAATCATATCTTTTGTAAAATGTGTTCCTAAGCATAGGTTAACCCTTGATACCATAGCCATATGTGTGTTGTTAATAAATCCTGTGTTTTTGTTAACATTGTAGTGAATGATGTGACAAGGCGTTGGCGCAGCTGCAGGGACACATATAGAAGGGAGAGACAGCTGAGGTCCCGTAGTGGAGAGGCCAGAACCACCAAGAGGAAATACCTCTATTACGACCGCCTACATTTCCTAGCTCCTGTGATGGAGCTGAGACCGTAAATACATGGTTTAATGTAGTACTTTGTATATTCTGTATGCACAATTTACTTTATGTTATTTTTACCATTGTAGCACCGAGTCAAACCTCACAGAGAGGGAGACGGGTTCCGACTCTGAGGTGCTGAATGATCCTGAGTCGGATGTTGCTGCAGGCTCCGGCCCATCTGCAGGACTTCCCAGAGCAACACCACCACCACCACCAAGATCACCACCACCAGAATCAGTTTGCCAGCCAGCACAGCCTGATGACCGGGGCAACAGTAGCAGCCCCACCATGCCACTGGAGACCTCGCCACAGCCTTCTGCCCTACCACGACGAGGCAGGCGCAGGAGAGAAGGAGCAGCTTCGGGAACAAGGATGCAGGTTGACCGAGGTGTATTGGACTACTTGTCCAAAGCTGCTCATGATGATGGGGAGGAGGCTTATGGGTGCAGTCTCGCACAGTATTTGAGGGCAATTCCCTGTGGGTACAGGCTGCGTACGAGAGGGGCTCTCCAAATTGATTTGGATGCCAGCACACCACCCAATAATCCCTGCAGTGTCTTTCAGTTTCTTGAAAGGAGGCAGCTGTCAGATGAGAATCAGATTGATAGGCTGGTTGAACTTGATGTGACAAGTCAACCATCCTTGGAACCTGTTCCTCCTCCACGGGTGCCAACACCTCCACCTCAGCCTGCACATATCCCCAATGTGGCTCCACAGGTCCAATATATGGGCCAGGGCGCACATGCCCAATATGGCCACTTTAACTTACCCAATGTTGGTGGTTGGCCCCAACATGGGTATGTTGGACATGGACATATTGGGGGATATGGGCAATTTGGGCTGCCCTACCAGGACTACCCACAACAATATCATAATTACCCCTACCAAAACCAACAAAATGATCCTGGCAGGATGCAACAGATGCCATAGCCAGCTGCCAGTGCACAGGGGGACAGAGATGTGGGCCAGCAACCAAGGCCAAATGTTCAAACAGGCCCCCCACCTTCACCACCCCCAACCTACCATGACTTGTAGGTTTTCCTTTTTACCTTGTTGGTAGGTTTTGTGTATTCTACATGATGTTTAATTTTTTTATTGTAATGTTTAATACTAATGTGCTGACAACATTAGACCATAGGCCAGTACTATGGTTTTTTGGTACTGCAATAAGCCACAAAAACAAGTAATAAACTTGGTTATATTCACTATGTGTGTCTGTTCATGTACGTACATGTTCTGTAATGTGTTAGATAGATATAGTAACAAGTATTGGTTAAAAAATATTAACAAAAAGGTGAAGCAAACAATCTTTATGATAACACAACACTACCAAACCACTACATAGATAAGGCATCATCTTGCCATAGAGTTGCACCCTGAGGTGTTATGAAATAATTTGCAAACACATCACGTACTTTGAGTCCGGAAATTGGACGACGGGGTGGGTTTACATGTGTCCTAGGCCTAGACACATTAGCAGAGTCCACTTGAGCATCATCATATGAGGGGCAGTCATGAATTCTTGTGAAGTTATGTAGGACAACACAGGCTTTAATAACTTCATTGACATTAGCTTCACTCAGCTGAATTGCGGACTGTAGGACCCTCCATTTGGCCGTAAGAATGCCAAAGGCACACTCCACCAGTCGCCGAGCACGTGATAGGCGATAGTTAAATATTCTACGCCGTGGTCAAGGGTTCGTCGTGGATATGGCCTCATGACATGTCTGCTCAATTGAAACGCCTCATCTGCTACAATAACATAAGGCACCGGTTCCAGATTTGAGTTGGGAAGTTGACATGGTGGTGGTAGGTCAAGCTCATTGTTACACAGCCGCCGACCCATAATGGAAGAAGTGAAGACTCTGGAGTCTCCAGTTCTTCCATAGGCCCCAATATCTACAATTATAAACCTGTAGTGAGTGTCAACCAAAGCCAACAATACTACTGAAAAATATTGTTTATAATTATAGAATTGGGACCCTGAGTTGGGTGGCTTACACACACGGATGTGCTTCCCATCCAGGGCTCCAATACATTGTGGAAACTGGCACGTGTCCTCAAATCCACGGGAGATACGCGACCAGTCAGGAATTTTGGGCTCCGGCATTACCACATAATGGAGTCTGGTCCAGATTTCGGAGCATGTAGACCGTACAATGCCTGAGATTGTTGATTTCCCAATTAAAAATTCTAAATGCAGACCAGCATATGAAAGGTCAGTTGAAAGGAAACTAAAAAAAAAGTACACAGGCCAACAAACAACAGATACAGTTTCAAAAACATTTAAAGTCGAGGAAGTCTAAAGTAGGCATGATGAACATTACATTACATGCCATGGCTTGGTTACGTAAGCCACAAGCATACAAATTTTTTTGGTAAATGATTTCTACATCATTTAAGAGAATAGGGCAATACAAAATCAGATTCAAGGTGTGTTAAATAAATATGCAGCTTCACACATCATCAACATATTGGTTTGAGACATACCATAAGGTGAGGAGTAGACGCTCCTCTGCAGAAATAGCTTTGCGCATCCTCGTGTCCTGAAACGTGATCCTAGGATGCACAATCTCCAGCAAAATATCAAAGGTAGCAAGGCTCATCCGACAATATTGATAGAACTTCTCTGGATGGCTACGCAGAGATGTGTAGAGACGGTGGAAATTGCCTTTAGATATCCTTCAGAGCAAAAGGGGATGGACCCACATTCGCCTACGCCTCCTCGGATCCACAATCACAGGGTATTGCTCCCCAAAACGTCGGGATAAAACCCAATAGAAAAGAACACGCTCAGTGGTTTTAAAAGTGAGCCTGTCTGTCATGTTTAGCACAAAGCCGAGCTAACCAAATCCAAGCAGTGACTGCATTTCAAAGGTAGCAGCCTCACACCTGTAGGAGAGGCCATAAATATAGGGTGCGATGATTTGTTAAATGAGTTTCAGGCCTAAAAACCGTTATTTGTCAATTTTGGAATTGTCAGATAAAAAAATCGGCAGACGGATGTGAAACGGATCCTTACATGCGATTAAAATCACATCAATGAAGAAAAATCGCATAAAAAACGGATCACAGGTTAAGATACCTTTGTGCGATTTCGGACCGTTAAAATCGGACCGTTTTTTTCATCGTTGTGTGTGACTCCAGCCTAATAGAAATAATTCCTAAATGAATGTAAAAAGGACTAGATCCAAAAAGTTTTACATAAAAAGCCCGCTGGAGCCAATAGATCATAGAGCGGCAAAAATGTATATACATTAATCAAAAAGATTTTTTGTTTCATACAAAATGCAAGTAAAATGTATTGATAATAGGTCCATATTTAAATTGCCAACAAAGATAATGGCATGCAGCACATATAATAAATTCTCAATCTCTAATGATGTAAATATCAAATTTAAAGCATAATGCAGTTAGCAAACAGGCTAGAAAAAGGTCATAGTGCCGTCATAGGAGCCCAAAAAAACGCCTATAGACAATATAATACAAGGTAAATTGGAAGAGAAGGTGAGAAAAGATTTAAAGGCTGCTGCTGCTGGACAGATACTGTACCTGAATGGCCAAGGCACCCCTGACGCGCGTTTCGCGGTAAGGCTTTATCTCAAGGGATCGTGCATCATTCTAGGTAACTAGACCATTCTTATTAGTATACTATTTATTTGCTTTGGTATACTAGAATTAGGGTATGGTCTGCACTAGAGAGCGACTTTTCCTTTTTTCGGGTCGATTCAGGTTTCATGAAACCCGACTTTCTAAAAAGTCGGGTCGAACGAAATCGTCCGACTATAGGGAAAAGTTGGGGTCCGACTGAAACACGAAACCCAATGCAAGTCAATGGGGAAGCAAAGTCAGCAGGGAGGGGAGGACAGAAAACACACCTACAGTGCCATTTCCATGCCAACGACATCAATTCTAATTACTTAAGCTTGGCAACCTAAATTTACTTTATAATAATAGTTACGCATTAATTTACTTTATAATAATAGTTATGCATTGAAAAATGGGGGTTATTTGGCTAAAGTTGTGGGGAGGTAGGGCTGGCACCAGGTTTTCGTGTGCCCTGGGCCAAAGAGTGACAGTGTGCACTTTTAACACATACCACAATTCATAATGCTCCGATACGGCACAGAAATATACTGTAGGTATAGTACAATGAAAAATACTTCACTGCTTACATGACATGACTGATATCTATTTTAAATTCTACAATAGCTCAAAAAATGGACAGTATATTACTCAATACAGTATTATGGCCACCACCTAGTGCGCCATACAGAATAAAGAGCCCCATATATTTCTCCATACAGAATAATTGGTCCCATATAATGTTCCATACAGTATAAGATGAGCCCCACATAATGCTACAGTATATGTTGGTCCCCATGGACGATGCTCCAGTGTGCTATGGGCCCAAATAATGCTCCATATATAATGGGCCCCATTTCTAATGCTCCAGTGTATAATAGGCCCCGTAAATGCTGCTCCAGTGTCTGATGTCCACCATTTGGAATGCTCCAGTATATGTTGGTCCCCATGAACGATGCTCCAGTGTGTTATGGGCCCAAATAATGCTCATATATAATGGGCCCCATTTCTAATGCTCCAGTGTATAATAGGCCCCGTAAATGCTGCTCCAGTGTCTGATGTCCCCCATTTGGAATGCTCCAGTATATGATGGGCCAAATGGATGATGCTCCAGTGTATGATGGGCCCCATATATTATTCTCCAGTGTAAATTGCTCCCCAAAAAATGCTCCCAACATTTAAAAAAAATTAAATACTAGAGTTGAGTGAAACGGGTCGGTCCGATTCAAAAGTCGGCGCCTTTCGCTGAAGTCGGGTTTCATGAAACGAAACCCGACCATAGCGTGAGGTCGGCCACGAGGTCGGCGACCAGAGCGCCAAAGTTGCGTTTCAAAAGATGCTTCCAGTGCCCTTTTTCAGCCAATGATGGAGGACGCACACTGTGGGCAACGCGATGACATAGGCATCGGTCACCACCATCTTTGAGAAGGGCATGCAAGTGATTGGCTGGCTTTGTGTGGCGTCACAGGGGCTATAAAAGGGCATGCACACTGACCGCCATGTTATTTCTGCCGATCTTAGCATTAGGGAGAGGTTGCTGCTGCTGATTCAGAAGAAGGGAGAGCGCTAGGCAGGGAAGAAGAACCAAAAAACTGCTTCTGCTATTAGCGATTTCCATTTACAACACACAACACTTTGTGTGCAGTGACAGGGGAGGCTCTATTTTTGTGCATCAGCTCTGTTGGTTATTAGGCTGCCTTATAAGGCTCCCTGATAGTTGCATTGCTGTTTGCACACTGCTGTGCAAACTGCTTTTTTAAAAGGAAAAATACTTTTCTTCCCCTTTTCTGCACAGTTGCCAAGCGTTAATTTTTCCACCCTTATGTGTGTGCAGCAATCCTGCTTATTAGGCTGCCTGCATCCATACTTGGAATGAGAGAATTATTTTTAGCGTTCTCAAATCTCTAGTGAGATCCAAATTCTCATCAATCCTATAGACACCCTCCACCTTGTCATACACCATCCAATTTCAGCCTGTTACATTGCGGTGTAATCTCTACTGGGCTGAGACAATAGTTCAGCAACCTCAAATCTATAGTGAGATTCAAAATCTCACCAATCCTATAGACAACCTACTCCTTGTCATACACCATCCAATTTCAGCCTGTTACATTGCGGTGTAATCTCTACTGGGCCTGAAAAAATAGTTCAGCGTCCTGATATCTATAGTGAGATGCAAATTCTCACCAATCCTATAGACACCCTTCACCTTGTCATTCACCATCCAATTTCAGCCTGTTATATTGAGGTGTAATCTCTACTGGGCCTGAGACAATAGTTCAGCAACCTCAAATCTATAGTGAGATTAAAATCTCACCAATCCTATAGACACCCTACTCCTTGTCATACATCATCCAATTTCAGCCTGTTACATTGCGGTGTAATCTCTACTGGGCCTGAGAAAATAGTTCAGCGTCCTGAAATCTATAGTGAGATTCAAATTCTCACCAATCCTATAGACACCCTTCACCTTGTCATTCACCATCCAATTTCAGCCTGTTATATTGAGGTGTAATCTCTACTGGGCCTGAGGCAATAGTTCAGCGTCCTGAAATCTATAGTGAGATTCAAATTCTCACCAATCCTATAGACACCCTACTGCTTGTCATGCACCATCCAATTTCAGCCTGTTATATTGAGGTGTAATCTCTCCTGGGCCTGAGACAATATTTCAGCGTCCTGAAATCTATAGTGAGATTCAAATTCTCACCAATCCTATAGACAACCTACTCCTTGTCATACACCATCCAATTTCAGCCTGTTACATTGCGGTGTAATCTCTACTGGGCCTGAGACAATAGTTTAGCGTCTTGAAATCTATAGTGAGATTCAAATTCTGTCAGGATTCTGTCAGCGTCGACAACTGCCACGGCTGAGCAGGTTGACTTACCCACACTGCGGGAGAGCACGGGGCCCAATATGGTAGTGAAGGTTTAAGCAGACAGGACCTGAGGCACGGGAAATAGTAAGGAGTACCAGGACCTACGATCATGTGACTGCAGGGGTCGGGGCTTAGCGTCCTACTACTGCAGATGATGTAATGTACCTAGGAATACCTGCAGGAATACTGTAGTAGAAGAGAGGAAAACGCAGGTCAGACAAGCAGAGGTCATACACGAGAGGGTGGTGCGGTACAAAAGGGATGAGCAGAGAATAGTCAAGTCACAAGCAGAGAGATGTTATGAATGAGTCACCGAGGAGGAAAAAACAAAAAGCAAGTTAAGCCCAGAAAACCGGAGAGGTTGGTTACTAGCGGATTGCAGACCCCTGATCCTATCCACAACAACTAGCAGTAGCCGTGGAGCGTGCCAACGGTGGTCCTAGATGCCTCGTCAAGGCCGGAGAACTAAATAAACCTAAAGAAAGAAAGGGAAAGTCTAAACTGTCCCAGAGCAGACCCCAAAGCAATAGACAGCCCCCAGCATGTATTGTCGGTGAAACAAGATGAAAACACAGACACAGGTAGAAAGATAGGCTGAGCAAATGATGGGGCCCTCGCTAACTAGAAAGAACAGGAAAGAAAAGCTGCTGTCTGCAATCTCGCAAAAAACCCTGCCAAAAAGAATGTCCAACACGTCTGATAGAAAAAGGCCCTGAAGTCGCTAGACTTCAATTCCCTATATCAGCACTCAGGTATATTCTGAAGACAGAGCAAAAGAGATCAACTGATCAGAGACAAAATGGGGATTCAGCCCAGTCCCAGCCAGGGCTGGCTGAACACAAAAACTAAGTAAACCAGACAAAAACTCATATGAACAATAGCAGATAAAACTTAGCTTTAGGAAGGCAGGAACCAAACTGGAAACCAGGAGCCACAGTCAGGAACAGTCACCAGCAAGAAACTAGGGAGTCGGCTGCCTTAAATCCAATCAGAAACTCCTGATGTCCAATCGCAGTCCTCTTCCTCAGGTGGCCGGTCTCTGCCATTTAGATCAGCTTCATTACCTCCCTCCACGAATAGAGGGAGTCCAGATAGAGAACTCACTACTCCTCTGTCAGCACAGCCAGCTCCATAACCCTCACCAGAAGCCAGAGGCAAATCCGAAAATGAGCTCACAACAATACCCCCCCTTGAGGAGGGGTCACCGAACCCTCATCCACGCCACCGGGCCGATCAGGATGGGCCCGATGAAAAGCACGAACCAATCTATCGGCATGAATATCAGAGGCAGAGACCCAAGAATTGTCCTCCTGGCCATAACCCTTCCACTTGACCAAATACTGGAGTCTCCATCTAGCCAGACGAGAATCCAGTATTTTCTCTACCTCATATTCCACATTACCTTCAAGCAATACAGGATCAGGAGGTGCAGCCATAGGAACTTCTGGCTCAACATATCTCTTCAACAGCGACTTATGAAACACGTTATGGATCTTAAACGTAACAGGAAGAGCTAATCGAAAAGAAATCGGATTAAGAATCTCCAAAATCTTGTAAGGTCCAATAAATCTTGGCTTGAACTTTGGAGAAGCCACCTTCATAGAGATATTCTTTGATGACAACCAAGCCATATCACCCACTTTAAACCGGGGACCAATGGTCCGATGCCGGTTAAAAAACCGCTGGGCCTTTTCCTGGGAGAGAGACAACTTATCCGCTACTTGGTCCCAAATCTGCTGCATTCTCTCTACCACAGTGTCAACACCTGGGCAGGCTGAAGATTCCACTTGCCCTGAAGAAAATCGAGGATGAAACCCAAAGTTACAGAAAAAGGGCGACATCAAGGTGGCAGAACTAGCTCTTTTATTTAAAGCGAATTCGGCCAAGGGCAAAAATGAAACCCAATCATCCTGATCAGCAGATATAAAACATCTCGAATAGGACTCCAAAGTCTGGTTTGTTCTCGCCGTCTGCCCATTGGTCTGAGGGTGAAATGCAGAGGAGAAGGACAACTGAATTCCCAGCTTGGAACAAAAGGCTTTCCAGAATCTGGAAACAAACAGAACTCCTCTGTCCGATACAATGTTCTCAGGAATTCCATGCAACCGAACCACCTGTTGTAAAAACAAGGGTACCAACTCTGAGGAAGATGGCAACTTTGGGAGTGGTAAAAGATGGACCATCTTAGAGAATCTATCACAAATCACCCAAATAACAGTCATTCTCTGAGAGACAGGAAGATCAGAAATAAAATCCATTGAAATATGGGTCCATGGCCTCTTAGGCATCGGCAAGGGCATCAACAACCCACTAGAGCGAGAACAGGGTTTAGACCGGGAACAAGTCCCACAGGACTGCACAAAATTCCTGACATCACGAGATAAGGCGGGCCACCAAAAAGACCGACTCACCAAATCTCTGGTACCAAAAATACCTGGATGACCAGCCAATGTGGAGCAAAGAACTTCAGACATCACTCTCTTCCTACACTGGTCAGGAACATACAATTTTCCCATAGGAGAACGCTCAGGTTTGTCCTCCTGGAATTCTTCCAGAGCACGTCTCAAATCGGGCGAGATGGCAGAAAGAACTACCCCCTCACCTAGGATGGTAGTAGGCTTGGTCGCAATAGGAAAATCAGCAAAGAAACTCCTAGAAAGGGCATCTGCCTTAACATTCTTAGTGCCTGGAAGAAAGGAGACCACAAATTCAAAACGCGTAAAAAACAAGGCCCACCTAGCCTGTCTAGGATTCAAGCGTTTGGCCGACTCAAGGTAAATCAATTTCTTGTGGTCAGTGAGGACCACAACTTGATGTCTAGCTCCCTCCAACCAATGTCTCCACTCCTCAAATGCCCATTTCATTGCTAACAATTCCCAATTCCCCACATCGTAGTTGCATTCAGATGGGGAGAACTTTCGGGAAAAGAAGGCACAGGGATTCATTTTAGATGTCACTGGATCTTTTTGGGACAAAACAGCTCCTGCACCAATCTCTGAAGCATCTACCTCTACCTGAAAAGGAAGTGAGACATCAGATTGCCGCAAAACTGGAGCAGAAGTGAACCTCTGCTTCAGCTCCTGAAAGGCTGAAACAGCCTCTGAAGACCAATTCAGCACATCAGCACCCTTCTTAGTTAAATCAGTCAGTGGTTTAGCAATACCAGAAAAATTAGCTATAAATTTACGATAAAAATTAGCAAAACCCAAAAACTTCTGGAGAGCCTTCAAAGAAGTGGGTTGAACCCAATCATAAATGGCCTGTACCTTGGCCGGGTCCATTTCAATAGTTGACGGAGACAAAATAAATCCCAAAAATGAAATCCTCTGTACACCAAAAAGGCACTTCGATCCCTTAACATACAAGGAATACTCCCTCAAAATCTGGAACACAGTCCGAACATGTTCCACATGAGAATCCCAATCCCTGGAAAAGATCAAAATATCATCCAGATAGATGATCAAAAACTTATCCACAAAGTCCCGGAAAATATAATTCATGAAGAATTGGAAGACAGAAGGGGCATTAGTGAGCTCAAAAGGCATCACCAGGTACTCAAAATGTCCCTCCGGAGTATTAAACGCCGTCTTCCATTCATCCCCATGCTTGATGCGAATAAGATTATACGCCCCCCTGAGGTCAAGCTTAGTAAACCAGCAAGCACCTTTAACTCTGGAGAATAAATCAGAAATCAGGGGTAACGGATACTAAAATGTAACCGTAATTTTGTTGCCGGAACGATAGTCAATACAAGGCCTTAATAAACCATCCTTCTTGGCCACGAAAAAAAACCCAGCACCTAAGGGCAAAGAGGATGGTCTAATATGACCCTTCTCCAAAGACTCCTTAACCCCTTCACCCCCAAGGGTGGTTTGCACGTTCATGACCGGGCCAATTTTTACAATTCTGACCACTGTACCTTTATGAGGTCATAACTCTCGAACGCTTCCATGGATCCCGGTGATTCTGACATTGTTTTCTCGTGACATATTGTACTTCATGTTAGTGGTAAAATTTCATTCAAATAACTTGCGTTTATTTGTGAGAAAAACGGAAATTTGGCGAAAATTTTGAAAATTTCGCAATTTTCCAACTTTGAATTTTTATGCCCTTAAATCACAGAGATAAGGCACACAAAAAACTTGATAACTAACATTTCCCACATGTTTACTTTACATCAGCACAATTTTGGAACCAAAATTTTTTTTTGTTAGGAAGTTATAAGGGTTAAAAGTTGACCAGCGATTTCTCATTTTTACAACACCATTTTATTTTTAGGACCACATCACATTTGAAGCCACTTTGAGGGGTCTATATGATAGAAAATACACAAAAGTGACACCATTCTAAAAACTGCACCCCTTAAGGTGCTCAAAACCACATTCAAGAAGTTTATTAACCCTTTAGGTGCGTCACAGGAATTTTTTTGAATATTTAAAAAAAAATGAACATCTAACTTTTTTTCATAAAAAAAATACTTCAGGTTCAATTTTTTTTATTTTACCAAGGGTAACAGGAGAAATTGAACTGCAAAAGTTATTGTGCAATTTGTCCTGAGTACGCAGATACCTGATATGTGGGGGGGAACGACTGTTTCGGCGCATGGCAGAGCTCAGAATGGAAGGAGCGCCGTTTGACTTTTTCAATGCAAAATTGGCTGGAATTCAGATTGGACGCCATGTCACGTTTGGAGAGTCCCTGATGTACCTAAACAGTGGAAACCCCCTACAAGTGACCCCATTTTGGAAACTAGACCCCCCAAGGAACTTATCTAGATATGTGGTGAGAACTTTGAACCCACAAGGGCTTTACAGAAGTTTATAACGTACAGCGGTACAATTAAAAAATCATATTTTTTCCACAAAAATGATCTTTTCACCCCAATTTTTATTTTCCCAAGGGTAACAGGACCCTAAAAGTTATTGTGCAATTTGTCCTGAGTACGCTGATACCCCACATGTGGGGGTAAACCACTATTTGGGCGCATGGCAGAGCTCGGAAGGGAAGCAGCGCCATTTGACGTTTTTGGCTGGAATTGAGATCGGACACCATGTCGGGTTTGGAAAACCCCTGATGTACCAAAACAGTGGAAACCCCCCACAAATGACACCATTTTGGAAACTAGACCCCCTAAGGAACTTATCTAGATGTGTGGTGAGAACTTTGAACCCCCATGGGCTTCACAGAAGTTTATAACATAAAGCCATACAATTAAAAAATCATATTTTTTAAACAAAAATGATCTTTTCACCCTCAATTCTTATTTTTCCAAGGGTAACAGGACCCTAAAAGTTATTGTGCAATTTGTCCTGAGTACGCTGATACCCCACATGTGGGGGTAAACCACTATTTGGGCGCATGGCAGAGCTCGGAAGGGAAGCAGCGCCATTTGACGTTTTTGGCTGGAATTGAGATCGGACACCATGTCGCGTTTGGAAAACCCCTGATGTACCAAAACAGTGGAAACCCCCCACAAATGACACCATTTTGGAAACTAGACACCCTAAGGAACTTATCTAGATGTGTGGTGAGAACTTTGAACCCCCATGGGCTTCACAGAAGTTTATAACATAAAGCCATACAATTAAAAAATCATATTTTTTCCACAAAAATGATCTTTTCACCCTCAATTCTTATTTTTCCAAGGGTAACAGGACCCTAAAAGTTATTGTGCAATTTGTCCTGAGTACGCTGATACCCCACATGTGGGGGTAAACCACTATTTGGGGGCATGGCAGAGCTCGGAAGGGAAGCAGCGCCATTTGACGTTTTTGGCTGGAATTGAGATCGGACACCATGTCGCGTTTGGAAAACTCCTGATGTACCAAAACAGTGGAACCCCCCACAAATGACACCATTTTGGAAACTAGACCCCCTAAGGAACTTATCTAGATGTGTGGTGAGCACTTTGACCCCCCCAGTGCTTCACAGAAGTTTACAACGCCCGGGCGTGAAAATAAAAAATTCGTATTTTTTCCACAAACATGATCTTTTAGTCACCATTTTTTTATTTTCCCAAGGGTACCAGGAGAAATTGGACCCCAAAAGTTGTTGTCCAATTTGTCCTGAGTATGCTGATACCCCATATGTGGGAGAAAACTACTGTATGGGCACACGTCGGGGCTCGGAAGGGAAGTAGTGACGTTTTGGAATGCAGACTTTGATGGAATGGTCTGCGGGTGTGATATTGCCTTTGGAGAGCCCCTAATGTACCTAAACAGTGGAAACCCCCCACAAATGACACCATTTTGTAAACTAGACCCCCCAAGGAACTTATCTAGATGTGTGGTGAGCACTTTGACCCCCCCAGTGCTTCACAGAAGTTTACAACGCCCGGGCGTGAAAATAAAAAATTCGTATTTTTTCCACAAACATGATCTTTTAGTCACCATTTTTTTATTTTCCCAAGGGTACCAGGAGAAATTGGACCCCAAAAGTTGTTGTCCAATTTGTCCTGAGTATGCTGATACCCCATATGTGGGAGAAAACTACTGTATGGGCACACGTCGGGGCTCGGAAGGGAAGTAGTGACGTTTTGGAATGCAGACTTTGATGGAATGGTCTGCGGGTGTGATATTGCCTTTGGAGAGCCCCTAATGTACCTAAACAGTGGAAACCCCCCACAAATGACACCATTTTGTAAACTAGACCCCCCAAGGAACTTATCTAGATGTGTGGTGAGCACTTTGACCCCCCCAGTGCTTCACAGAAGTTTACAACGCCCGGGCGTGAAAATAAAAAATTCGTATTTTTTCCACAAACATGATCTTTTAGTCACCATTTTTTTATTTTCCCAAGGGTACCAGGAGAAATTGGACCCCAAAAGTTGTTTTCCAATTTGTCCTGAGTACGCTGCTACCCCATATGTGGGAGAAAACTACTGTATGGGCACACGTCAGGGCTCGGAAGGGAAGTAGTGACGTTTTGGAATGCAGACTTTGATGGAATGGTCTGCGGGTGTCATGTTGCCTTTGGAGAGCCCCTAATGTACCTAAACAGTGGAAACCCCCCACAAATGACACCATTTTGTAAACTAGACCCCCCAAGGAACTTATCTAGATGTGTGGTGAGCACTTTGACCCCCCCAGTGCTTCACAGAAGTTTACAACGCCCGGGCGTGAAAATAAAAAATTCGTATTTTTTCCACAAACATGATCTTTTAGTCACCATTTTTTTTATTTTCCCAAGGGTACCAGGAGAAATTGGACCCCAAAAGTTGTTTTCCAATTTGTCCTGAGTACGCTGCTACCCCATATGTGGGAGAAAACTACTGTATGGGCACACGTCAGGGCTCGGAAGGGAAGTAGTGACGTTTTGGAATGCAGACTTTGATGGAATGGTCTGCGGGTGTCATGTTGCCTTTGGAGAGCCCCTAATGTACCTAAACAGTGGAAACCCCCCACAAATGACACCATTTTGTAAACTAGACCCCCCAAGGAACTTATCTAGATGTGTGGTGAGCACTTTGACCCCCCCAGTGCTTCACAGAAGTTTACAACGCCCGGGCGTGAAAATAAAAAATTCGTATTTTTTCCACAAACATGATCTTTTAGTCACCATTTTTTTTATTTTCCCAAGGGTACCAGGAGAAATTGGACCCCAAAAGTTGTTGTCCAATTTGTCCTGAGTACGCTGACACCCCATATGTGGGAGAAAACTACTGTATGGACACACGTCGGGGCTCGGAAGGGAAGCAGTGACGTTTTGGAACGCAGACTTTGATGGAATGGTCTGCGGTTGTCATGTGCGTTTGGAGAGCCCCTGATGTACCTAAACTATTGAAACTCCCCACAAGTGACCCCATTTTGGACACTAGACCCCCCACGGAACTTATCTAGATGTGTGGTGAGCACTTTGAACCCCCAAGTGCTTCACAGAAGTTTATAACACTCGGACGTGAAAATAAAAAAAATCATTTTTTTTCCACAAAAATGATATTTTTGCCCCCAATTTTTTATTTTCCTAAGGGTAACAGGAGAAATTGGACCCCAAAAATTGTTTTGCAATTTGTCCTGAGTAGGCTGATACCCTACATGAGGGGGTAAAACACTGTTTGGGCGCATAGCAGAGCTTGGAAGGGAAGGAGCACCATTTGACTTTTTCAACTCAGAATTGGCTGGAATTGAGATCAGACGCCATGTTGCATTTGGAGAGCCCCTGATGTGCCCAAACAGTGGAAACCCCCAATTCTAACTCCAACCCGAACCCCAACACGCCCCTAACCCTAGCCCTAACCCTAGCCCTAACCCTAGCCCTAACCCTAGCCCTAACCCTAGCCCTAGCCCTAGCCCTAACCCTAACCCTAGCCCTAACCCTAACCCTAGCCCTAACCCTAACCTAACCCTACCCCAACACACCCCTAGCCCTAACCCTAGCCCTAACCCTAATGGAAAAATGGAAATAAATACATTTTTTTTATTTTATTATTTTTCCCTAACTAAAGGGGTGATAACGGGGGGTTTGATTTACTATTTATGGCGGTTTTTATGTTTGGCGGCTGTCGCACGCTAAAAGACGCTTTTTATTGTAAAAATAGTTTTTGCATCACCACATATTGAGAGCTATAATTTTTCCGTATTTTGACCCACCGAGTCATGTGAGGTCTTATTTTTTGCGGGACGAGTTGACGTTTTTATTGGTACCATTTTCGGGCACGTGAAATTTTTTGATCGCTTTTTATTCCGATTTTTGGGACGCAGAATGAACAAAAACCAGCGTTTCATGAATTTCTTTTGGGGGGGATGCGTTTACACCGTTCCGCGTGCGGTAAAATTGATAAAGCGCTTTTATTCTTCGGGTCAGTACGGTTACAGCGATACCTCATTTAGGTCGTTTTTTTATGTTTTTGTCGGTTTTATGCAATGAAAACTATTTTATATAAAAAATAATTATTTTTGCATCGCTTTATTCTGCGAGTTATAACTTTTTTATTTTTTTGCTGATGATGCTGTGTGGCGGCTTGTTTTTTGCGGGACAAGATGACGTTTTCAGCGGTACCATGGATATTTATATGCGTCTTTTTGATCTCGCGTTATTGCACTTTTTGTTTGGCGGTATGATAATAAATCATTATTTTTTGCTTCGTTTTTTATTTTTATTTTTTAAGGGGTTCGCTAAAGGGGTTAACTAATGGGACAGTTTTATAGGGCGGGTCGTTACGGACGCGGCGATACCTAATATGTGTACATTTATTGTTTTTTTTTTTTATTATTTTAAAAAAATGAATTTATTGGGGAATATTTTTTTTTTTTTTTACTAATTTATTTGGCGATTTTTTTAAATTTATTTTTACACTTTTTTTTAAATTTTTTTTTACTTTATTACATAGTCCCAGGTGGGACATCACTGTCCTGTGACAGATCGCTGATCTGTCACATCACAGATCACTGTGACAGATCAGCAATCTGTCACAGGCAGTGCACAAGGCTTCCTCATGCCTGCGCTTTGCAGGCACTGAGGAAGCCAGCTTCCCCAGGCCCCCGAAGGCCCCCGTCGCCATCTTGGATTCGGGGGCCTGGAGGATAGGAGTCCCCCGCAGCAGCGCTGCACATTGCGCTGCCGTGGGGGGCTCAGGGAAGCACGGAGGGAGCCCCCTCCCTGCCGATGCTTCCCTTTAACTCCCGGTACACCGCGATCGCGTTTGATCGCGGTGTGCAAGGGGTTAATGTGTCGGGGGCGGTCCGTGACCGCCCCTGACACATTGTGCCGGGTGTCAGCTGTGATAATCAGCTGACACCCGGCCGCGATCAGCGGCGCTCACCACGTGGGCGCCGCTGATCGCGGTAGACGTACTATCCCGTCCCCGGTCATACGGGCCCGGGTACCGTGGACGGGATAGTACGTCTCATGTCAGGAAGGGGTTAATATAAGATCACATAGCCTCGTGTTCGGGTACAGATAAATTGAAAAGTCGACCCTTGGGAAATTTACACCCAGATCTCAACTCAATTGCACAGTCATAACTCCTATGAGGAGGCAAAGACGCAGACTTCCTCTCACCAAATACATCATAAAAATCAGCCAAATAGTCAGGAACATCATGCGACTGGGGAGAGGTGGAGAAAACAGGAGTGTCACCAAGAGCACACCGACAACCCCAACTCACCACAGACACAGATTTCCAATCCAAAACCGGATTCTGAATTTGCAACCAGGGAAAACCCAGAGCAATGGTATCATGTAAATTATGCATCACCAGAAATCTGCAATTTTCTTGGTGGTCTGGGGCGACCCGCATTATCACCTGGGTCCAAAACTGAGGTTTATTCTTCGCCAAAGAAGTAGCATCAATACTCCTCAAAGGAATAGGCGTCCGCAGAGGTGTCATAGGAAAACCATAACGTTTAGCAAAATCCAAGTCCATTAGATTCAAGGCCGCTCCTGAATCCACAAAAGCCTTCGTGGAAAATGTGGATAAGGAGCAGATCAGAGTAATTGCCAAAAGAAACTTAGGTTGTACACCACCCACAGCAAATGTGTGTGCAAAACATTTCTCTCGTTTAGGGCAGACAGAAATAACATGAGAGGCATCTCCACAGAGAAAACACAGCTTATTATGCATTCTAAACTCCTGATGTTGCGCCCTAGACAAAACTCCATCACATTGCATAGGTTCAGACATTTGTTCAAAATGTGGCAGCTCCTCCCGTGTAGTCTTGCATTCACGTAAATGCCGATCAACTTGAATGGCTAATGACATAGAATCGTCAAGACCAGAGGGAACAGGAAATCCCACCATAGTATCTTTTAAAGTCTCAGACAAACCCTTCCGAAAGAGAGCTGCCAATGCACTATCATTCCATGTAGTAAGGACCGCCCACTTTCGGAATTTCTGACAGTATAACTCTGCAGGATCCAGACCCTGGTTCAACGCCAATAGGGCTCTCTCAGCTTGATCAATAGCATTAGGTTCATCATATAACAACCCCAAGGCTTGAAAAAATGCATCCACATTAGTCAAAACAGGATCTTCAGGTGTCAAAGAAAACGCCCAATCCTGGGGATCGCCGCGCAGCAAGGAGATGACAATTTTTAGGCTTCAAGGCAAGAAATAATTTACATTTATTCTTAAAATTCAAAAATTTAGACCGATCCCCAGAAAACATATCAGGAGCAGGGATCCTTGGTTCAACAGCATGTGAGTGAGTGAGATAGGCAGAAATTCCCTGCACTTCAGCAGCGAGCTGCTCCACACGATCAGACAATTGCTTAATCTCCATCAAGGAGAGAAAAAAAAAGAATCCTCCTATGGCCCCAGAGAAAAAGAGGAGAAAATATACATACAGTTGTGGCCAAAAGTATTGACACCCCAGCAATTCTGTCAGATAATACTCAGTTTCTTCATGAAAATGATTGCAAACAAAAAATTCTTTGGTATTATTATCTTCATTTAATTTGTCTTAAATGAAAAAACACAAAAAAGAATGAAGCAAAAAGCAAAACATTGATCATTTCACACAAAACTCCAAAAATGGGCCAGACAAAAGTATTGGCACCCTCAGCCTAATACTTGGTTGCACAACCTTTAGCCAAAATAACTGTGACCAACCGCTTCCGGTAACCATCAATGAGTTTCTTACAATGCTCTGCTGGAGTTTTAGACCATTCTTCTTTGGCAAACTGCTCCAGGTCCCTGATATTTGAAGGGTGCCTTCTCCAAACTGACATTTTTAGATCTCTCCACAGGTGTTCTATGGGATTCAGGTCTGGACTCATTGCTGGCCGCCTTAGAAGTCTCCAGTGCTTTCTCTCAAACCATTTTCTAGTGCTTTTTGAAGTGTGTTTTGGGTCATTGTACTGCTGGAAGACCCATGACCTCTGAGGGAGTCCCAGCTTTCTCACACTGGGCCCTACATTATGCTGCAAAATTTGTTGGTAGTCTTCAGACTTCATAATGCCATGCACACGGTCAAGCAGTGCAGTGCCAGAGGCAGCAAAGCAACCCCAAAACATCAGGGAACCTCCGCCATGTTTGACTGTAGGGACCGTGTTCTTTTCTTTGAATGCATCTTTTTTCTCCTGTAAACTCTATGTTGATGCCTTTGCCCAAAAAGCTCTACTTTTGTCTCATCTGACCAGAGAACATTCTTCCAAAACGTTTTAGGCTTTTTCAGGTAAGTTTTGGCAAACTCCAGGCTGGCTTTTTTTATGTCTCGGGGTAAGAAGTGGGGTCTTCCTGGGTCTCCTACCATACGGTCCCTTTTCATTCAGACGCCAACGGTTTGACACTGTTGTACCCTCGGACTGGAGGGCAGCTTGAACTTGTTTGGATGTTAGTCGAGGTTCTTTATCCAACATCCGCACAATCTTGCATTGAAATCTCTTGTCAATTTTTCTTTTCCGTCCACATTTAGGGAGGTTAGCCACAGTGCCATGGGCTTTAAACTTCTTGATGACACTGCGCACGGTAGACACAGGAACATTCAGGTCTTTGGGGATGGACTTGTAGCCTTGAGATTGCCCATGCTTCCTCACAATTTGGTTTCTCAAGTCCTCAGACAGTTCTTTGGTCTTCTTTCTTTTCTCCATGCTCAATGTGGTACACACAAGGACACAGGACAGAGGTTGAGTCAACTTTAATCCATGTCAACTGGCTGCAAGTGTGATTTAGTTATTGCCAACACCTGTTAGGTGCCACAGGTAAGTTACAGGTGCTGTTAATTACACAAATTAGAGAAGCATCACATGATTTTTCGAACAGTGCCAATACTTTTGTCCACCCTCTTTTTATGTTTGGTGTGGAATTATATCCAATTTGGCTTTAGGACAATTATTTTTGTGTTTTTTCATTTAAGACAAATTAAATGAAGATAATAATACCAAAGAATTTGTGTTTGCAATAATTTTCAGGAAGAAACTGAGTATTACTTGACAGAATTGCAGGGGTGTCAATACTTTGGCCACAACTGTATATAAAAAAAAAAAATTATGACACTTTTTTTTTTTTTTTTTACAATTCTTTCCTGCTTTTGAGTACCCTAGAATCTGCGGTATGGCTGATGATTCTGTTATGAATGAGTCACCGAGGAGGAAAAAACAAAAAGCAAGTTAAGCCCAGAAAACCGGAGAGGTTGGTAACTAGCGGATCACAGACCCCTGATCCTATCCACAACAACTAGCAGTAGCCGTGGAGCGTGCCTACGGTAGTCCTAGATGCCTCGTCAAGGCCGGAGAACTAAATAAACCTAAAGAAAGAAAGGGAAAATCTAAACTGCTCCAGAGCAGACCCCAAAGCAATAGACAGCCCCCAACATATATTGTCGGTGAAACAAGATGAAAACACAGACACAGGTAGAAAGATAGACTAAGCAAATGATGGGGCCCTCGCTAACTAGAAAGGAAAGGAAAGAAAAGCTGCTGTCTGCAATCATGCAAAAAACCCTGCCAAAAAGAATGTCCAACACGTCTGATAGAAAAAGGCCTTGAAGTCGCTAGACTTCAAAACACTATATCAGCACTCAGGTATATTCTGAAGACAGAGCAAAAGAGATCAACTGATCAGAGACAAAATGGGGATTCAGCCCAGTCCCAGCCAGGGCTGCCTGAACACAAAAACTAAGTAAACCAGACAAAAACTCATATGGACAATAGCAGATAAAACTTAGCTTTAGGAAGTCAGGAACCAAACTGGAAACCAGGAGCCACAGTCAGGAAAAGTCACCAGCAAGAAACTAGGGAGTCGGCTGCCTTAAATCCAATCAGAAACTCCTGATGTCCAATCGCAGTCCTCTTCCTCAGGTGGCCGGTCTCTGCCATTTAGATCAGCTTCATTACCTCCCTTCACCAACAAAGGGAGTCCAGATAGAGAACTCACTACTCCTCTGTCAGCACAGCCAGCTCCATAACCCTCGTCAGAAGCCAGAGGCAAACCGGAAAATGAGCTCACAAGCAGAGAGTCGTACACGAGAGGGTGGTGCGGTACAAGAGGGACAGGCAGAACTCGTAACAGGGACAGAACCGGATCAAAACCAAACAAGCAACACGTTATCAGGCACAAGGCACACGTACACAAGAGGTCAACTAACTCAGCCGAGGGCAGGAGTATAACTGACACCGGACCTAGGTCCATTGAGCATTAAATAGCCACCCTCTGCCAGAGAGAGGCAGAAACAATTAACCCCCTATCTGACCAGGACGGACCAAGGCGAAACCCTGTTCTGGATCATGACAAATTCTCACCAATCCTATAGACACCCTTCACCTTGTCATTCACCATCCAATTTCAGCCTGTTACATTGAGGTGTAAACTCTCCTGGGCCTGAGACAATAGTTCAGCGTCCTGAAATCTATAGTGAGATTCAAATTCTCACCAATCCTATAGACACCCTTCACCTTGTCATTCACCATCCAATTTCAGCCTGTTACATTGAAGTGTAATCTCTACTGGGCCGGAGACAATAGTTCAGCGTCCTGAAATCTCTAGAGAGATCCAAATTCTCACCAATCCTATAGAAACCCTCCACCTTGTCATACGCCATCCAATTTGCAGCCTGTTCCATTGAGGTGTAATCTCTCCTGGGCCTGAGACAATAGTTCAGCATCCTCAAATCTATAGTGAGATGCAAATTCTCACCAATGCTACAGACACCCTACTCCTTGTCATACACCATCCAATTTCAGCCTGTTACATTGCACTGGGCACTGTAGGTGTGTTTCCTGCCCTCCACGCCCTGCCGACCTTGGTTCCCCATTGACTTGCATTGGGTTTTGTGTTTCAGTCGGCCTTCGACATTTCACGATAATCGGCTGATTTCGTTCGACACGACTTTTGGCCTCTTCCACCAGACTTTCTCATGTTTGGGAAAATGTACCAAAAATACCAGCAGAGAAATGGTACTGTATGAGTAGCGTACAGCTGTGTAAGGTGTATGTAAGAAATGAAATCTCCGTATATATTTTGTGAGTCACAGACACTCACTCAGTATGTATTTCACTGTAATCCAACAAGCAGATATACGGTACTGTATCAGAGGTGTACAGCTGTATACGTTGTTGGTGAAACTGTCAATCTCTGTCTATGTATTTACGGAATGTCGCACACGCACGCTGACTCTGTGTAGATGTGACCGTAATAAGAACACCAGATATCCAATACTGTTTGACAATCGGACTGCTCAATACGGTGTACAGAGAAATGGAAATGTCCGTATATGTATTTACTAGCTGAAGAGCCCGGCGCTGCCCGGGCATAGTAACTAACTTTGGTTAGTTATAGCAAATTATAATTATCCTCCATCCCATAGTCCCATGCCCATATACCCATCATACATATCCACCATCCCATAGTCCCATGCCCATATACCCATCATACATATCCTCCATCCCATAGTCCAGTGCCCATATACCCATCACACATCCTCCATCCCATAGTCAACCATTATGACATCATATTGAGCGTTGGGGCTTGCAACCTATGATGACATCAGCGTTGCCATGGCAACCATTATGACATCATAATGAGGGGCGGGGCTTGATACACACACACTTTTTCCCCATTATGTAGATAGGGGCAAAATTGTTTGGTGAATTGGAACACGCGGGGTTAAAATTTCACCTCACAACATAGCTTAGGACACTCTCGAGGTCCAGACGTGTGACTGTGCCAAATTTTGTAGCTGTAGCTGCGACGGGGCGGATGCTTATCCCGGACATACACATACATACATACATACATACACACACATACATACACACCCACATTGAGCTTTATATATTAGATGTGAAGTGTCTAACGAATATAGATGTTTCTGGACACATAGGAATTATCCAGGTAGCAGGTGTAGGCAGTACCCCCAGCCTCAAGAGGAAGGAGAAGAAGCGGACTCCTGAATAGGATTAATGTATCACCCTGCTAATAATTTTTTCTTGGCTTTGTACTTTGTGCAATGGTTTTAATAAGTGTGGGAGTAGAGCAACTACAGTTTTAAAATATTTGATTGAGGCCTTCCAGTTGTTGCCTTTCAAGGGTCAATGGATAACCCTCCGTCCGTATATTTTTTTCTTAGCAATGTACTTAGTGAAAATTCTTTATGAATGTAGGAATACAGCAACTACATTTTAAAAATATTTGAATGAGGCCTGCCAGTTTACCTTTCAGGAGTCTATGGATGACCATCCTTATAGTATTTTCCTTGCTTTGTACTTTGTTCGGAGACTTTATGAGTGTAGAAGTACAGCAACTACACTTTAAAAATGTTTGAATGAGGCCTGCCAGTTTGCTGCCTTTCAAGGGTTTATGGATAAGCCTAATTATAATATTTTACTGGCTTTGCACTTTCTGCAAATCCTTTATGAGTACATAAAACAAGATTAGAAATTCTTTACATTCAAAACTATTTTATGAATTCAATGACTCATCCATAGAACTCTATGTAGTTTAACACAGTTATTGTTGCATTACGGTGGTATATAAAGCTTACAAAAAAGGTATTAAAAAATATTTCTAGATTATATTGCTCATCCATAGGTTATTGTGTGCTTTCTGTCAAATTTTGATGGTAAATAATAGTACAAAAAAAATTTCAAAATTCGGCTTGGTTACATTTCTTACATTTCTCACTATTATGTGCTCTGGGTTACATTTCTTCGACACATAACACTCAAAAAAGGATTTAAATATTTTGCTAGATTACCTTTCTTACTCATACACTATTCTGTAGTCAATTCTTTTTTCTGTGACTAGCATGATACAGCATGCAATATTTAAACTTTGAATATACTGTCTCTTCTGCTGGTTGCAGAGGTGGTACAGAGTTTAAAATCTATTTTTTTTGTTAATACTGTGCTCTTACCACACTATCTGAGCAACATGACTGGAAAAAAGTGAGGCCGTGGTGGGAGGGGAATTAGGTTTGGTGTTCAAGGTTTATGTAGGGTAAGTAGTAATGTTTGTGAAAGCAGTAGTGAAGCAACGCCACGTCCTATGCAAAGACAACTGACAGCTTATGTTACTGGACAGGCTACACCACTACCTTTCTTTGGCAGATGCACACACAGCGGTATGCCTTGTCAATGATGTCCAGAAACAGCATGTACTCGAGTGGATGACAAATGCAGCTTCAAGTGGCCTCTCCTCTTCCTCCCCCTCAGCATCGCACAAAGTACAAGTACAGTCCACAGAGGTAGCACCCAAATTCCCCTTGCTTCCCCCCAAGTCCCAACTATCCAACCATTCAGCTGACTGTACGGAACTACAGATGAGTGAGTCTGAAGAGCTGTTCACACATTCTATGCCATGTTCATCAGAATTGTACTCAAAAGCTTTGCACAGTCTAGAGGAGGAAATCTGCACTGATGCCCAAAATTTTTTTAACTTGGATCTGGGGCAGCATCCTGACCCTCGTCATCAGATGTTAACCCCAGGGGGAGGTGATCCTGTTCAGTGACAGATATCTGAGGCTCATGCGGACTGTACTGTGCTGTCAGGGAAAGAAGAGGAGGAGGGTGACTCCAAGGGCGAGGAACGAGATAACAGAGAGGATGACGATGATGAGGTGTTAAATCCCTCTTGGTGATTCTTCTGATTCACGGTGGATGCCGCGTCACTGCCCCATACCCAGCACATTCACTGGACTGACTCTGCACTACTGTGCCTTATGTCCCTATCCCCGGGGGGACTTCTAATATTTTGGCTCTGTATTAGAGCACTGTGTAAACGACAACAGTACAATACTTAGTACTTTGATGAAGGTCAATGTGACCGAAACGTCTACTGTATTTACTGGTTATTAAAATCATCTTTCACTGGAAATTACTGTTAGTATGTGCCAAGTCTTTGTATCTATGTGATTACGGATTAGGATCCTACTTGTTGCACCACCATATTGTAGCTGTGCTAACGGTCCTGATTATCTTTACCCACTCCAGTCACACTGACTGAGAGCCCACCATCAGCTGTAATGGAAGCAGACATGTTTTTGACTGATCTCAGAGACCAAGCACACCACAACTTTCCCAATCTACCTTAACATCTCCCCTTCACCTCTCTCATGGTCCAGCAGTTTGTCCGGTTCACCATAGTCTGCCCTCTCACAGCACTGCAGCCAGCCCATGGTACCACAGTTGTGGTTGTGATTGTTTCCTCTTATGCATGACAAACCTAAGAGTTTGAACGCCACCATCTCCAATCTGTTGGCCACGGAAATGCTGCCTTTTCACCTGACAGATACAGATGGTTTCCGAAAGCTGATGACCGTCGCAGTCCTCCAGTACCAATTGCCCAGTCGCAATTACTTTTCTAAGAAAGCTGTGCCTGCACTACATTAGCATGAGGCAGACAACATCACTCATTTCTTGACTAAATCTATGTTTGCCAGAGTGCACTTCACCACAAACACTTGAATAGGCATGGCCAAGGGCATTACATCTCACTGACTGAGCGCTAGGAGACTGGGTGAATGGGAGGGAACAGGCGGTCAAGGGGCTGCTCCACAAGTCTTTGAATCCCCAAAGTTGTGGGGCAAACTGTTCCTACACAGCTTCAGGCTCCTCCACCTCCTCTAGGGCCTCCACCTGTGCCCTCAACATCTCTTTTAATCAGACATGCATTCCAACAGTGCAGATAGAATGCTTCCTTTGTGGACGGACCTGAGTTGGAGTAGTGGTATTACAACCTCTAGGGGCAGCACTGGCAGGTAGTGTAGCCAGGAATAGCCATGTAACAATACACAGGAACAGCAATGCAGTTTACAGGATTAGTATGTGAAAGTAAGCTTGACCAAATGCTAGTAGGACAATAACTCACAAGGAAGGAAGTACAATGCCAGGTTTAAGTAGGGTGTTCAACCTACAAGTTTAGAATCATGGACAAGTCGAGTTGAGTAGATTCTGGGACATATATTTGGTGGTTCTGCATCCCAGACCCCTCCTTAAAAGAAAGATCAACACATTTAGAAGGATTTAAAGATTCCTCCTTGGGGACCACCACAACTTTTTTAGCCTGCAAGGCTACCAAAGCAGCTACACAAGATGATAATTTAGAATGATCAGGCTTAATCCGCTGCTTAGGTGGCACAGATGAAGACAGAGTTGATGTACCTGCTACACCCCCAAAAGAGTCCCCTGCACCAGAAAATACTTTATCCTGAGAATTGCCACTGTCCTGAGCATCCCTAAAAGGCACAGATGAACCAAGCAAGCTGCTGTTTTTGTTGATACAGAGGCAGAGAGCATAGTCAGGAATAGCCAGAGGTCAATACACAGGAGCAGCAATGTAGTTTACAGGATCAGCAGATGAAAGGAAGCTTGACTAAAGGCAGGTAGCTCAATAATCTCGCAATGAAGGAAGTACAATGCCAGGTTAAAGTTGGGTACTCAATGGGGCGGAGCCAATCAGGAACTCAGGGTGGAGACAAATAGAAACAACACAGGTACTTGGATCTGGGTTAAGCAGGGAATGTCCTGCGAGCTGAATAGCTCAGAGGGAAAAACTGACGCTTGGTGCACAAGAGCAACTGGGTTCGAAACCTGGCACTCACCTCCGTATTGCACATCCATGGCTCAACCCCACTTTCCACTGCTGCAAGTAGGAAGAGTGAGGCTAAGTGCCAGAATTGGCACATCTTAGAGATACGCTTTTTGTGAGGCGGCTGAGAGCTGATGTTTTTAGCCTGGGGGGCAGTATCCATGGCCCCTTCTTTTGCTATTAATATCAGCCCACAGCTGTCTGCATAGCCTTTGCTGGTTGTAATTATAGGGAGACCCTACATCATTTTTTTAGGGTGCCCAATATTAAAAACCAGTAAAGGCTAAGTATACAGCGGTAAGCTGATATTAATAGCCTGGGAAGCTCCATGGGTGTAACCCCCATCCCAGGCAATAAACACCAGCTCCCAGCCGTCAGCTTTCCATCTGCTGGTTACAAAAATTATGCTGAAACCCACGCTATTGTTTTCAGAAAAGTAATCTTTTAATAATTAAATATATGTACAGTAAGCTCAGCACACACTGTACTAATTGTATTTGTCAGAGACATCTGTATCTCTACCTACTCTATTTGTATTTACTGTTTGCAATCCATCTCTTCTATCCTGTCGGCTCCTGATGTGATTTTACACTACTTCTAATCTTCTTTGTAACATATATATATATATATATATATATATATATATAAAGCTCAATGTGGGTGTGTGTGTATATATATGTGTGTGTGTATATGTCCGAGATTAGCATCCGCACCGTCGCAGCTACAGCCACAAAATTTGGCACAGTCACACGCCTGGACCCCGAGAGCGTCATAGGTTATGCTGTGAGGTGAAATTTTAATCCCGCGTGTTCCCATTCACCAAACAATTTTGCCCCTAGGTACATAATGGGGAAAAAGTGTATGTATGTATGTATGTGTGTGTGTGTATCTCCGGGATTAGCATCTGCGCTGTCGTAGCTACAGCAACAAAATTTTGCACAGTCACACGTCTGGACCCCGAGAGCATCATAGGCTATGTTGTGAGGTGAAATTTTAACCCCGCACATTCCAATTCACCAAACAATTTTGCCCCTATCTACATAATGGGAAAAAGTGAAAGGAAAAGTGTTGGAGGCAAATTGACAGCTGCCAGATGTGAACAAGAGGGACTTAAAGAATGAGAGCAATGGCGCCAAAGAGTATATACCGTACAGTTGCTAAGGTGGGGCCCTGATATGGGATACTCACCACACACGGGGATATGAACACACACACAAAATGCGCCACACACTACCACGTGGTTCAACACATATACTGTACCACCCTCAGCACACATTTCACACACATACACCAACCTCACCACATAAAAGTCGAAACACAAAAGTCATCACTCAAAACTCGTCACACTGTCCCAGAGCTGTTTAAAAATGAAAAATGAGCTGTGATTGGTTGCTATCAGCAACAGTTTTCTTTGTAGACAGTTGTGGTAACTGAGGCCTATTATTCTTATCATTTCTATGGTGTTATCGTCCTTCTGTAAAGCTGGAAATAACACAATTTATTACCTTGCCAACACAGACCACCCTCTGACATAGACTGCAGGGGGAGCCCAGTATCACACAGGATAGGATTAGATACATGGCTCAGCAGTCAGTATCACACAGGATAGGATTAGATACACAGCTCAGCAGTCAGTATCACACAGGAGAGGATAAGACACATGGCTCAGCAGTCAGTATCACACAGGATAGGATTAGATACACAGCTCAGCAGACAGTATCACACAGAATAGGATTAGATACACAGCTCAGCAGTCAGTTTCACACAGGATAGGATTAGATGCACAGCTCAGCAGTGAGTATCACACAGGATAGGATTAGATACACAGCTGAGCAGTCAGTAACACACATGATAGGACTAGGTACGTGACTCAGCAGTCAGTATCACACAGGATGGGGTTAGATACACGGCTCAGCAGATGGTATCACACAGGATAGGATTAGATACACTGCTCAGCAGTCAGTATCACACAGGATAGGATTAGATACATGGCTGAGCAGCCAGTAACACACGATAGGATTAGATACACAGCTCAGCAGAAAGTATCACACATGAGAGGATTAGGTACACAGCTCAGCAGACATTATCACACAGGATAGGGTTAGATACACAGCTCAGAAACAGGACGTGCCAAAGGAGAGGACATTTTCATTCCAAGAATTCCACTTGTTCCATCTGATTTGATTTTAAACACCTCCAGTTTCCAGTTCAACTGCTATTTGCAATGTCCATTAACAATTCTCAGGGACAGTCCTTGAAAGTAGTAGGGATTGATTTAAATAGTAAGGATCGATTTGCAATCTCCATGCTTTTCTCATGGTCAACTTTACGTGATCTGTTCAAGAGTTGGAAGTTCCAAAAATCTGTTCATCTTTGCAACGAAAGGAAAAACCAAAAATGTTGTTTATCAAAAGGCTCTTGAATGAGTTGAAAATAAAATACTATCAATACTTGGGTAATCGTTTAGTTAATTTGTGTTGCAAATCTGTAGTGTTGAATATATGATGTGAAATGTTTTTATGTGCAATATAATCATTATAATTTGCTATAACTAACCACAGTTGGTTACTATGCCCAGGCAACGCTGGGCTCTTCAGCTAGTATATCTAATATATAAAGCTCAAGTGTGTGTATGTGTGTGTGTGTGTCCGGGATAGGCATCCACACCGTCGCAGCTACAGACACAAAATTTGGCACAGTCACACGTCTGGACCCGGAGAGTGTCCTAAGCTATGTTGTGAGGCGAAATTTTAACCCCGCGCGTTCCAATTCACCAAACAATTTTGCCCCTATCTTCATACTGGGGAAAAAGTGTGTGCGTATCAAGCCCCGCCCCTCATTATGATGTCACAATGGTTGCCATGGCGACACTGATGTCATCATAGGTTGCAAGCCCCGCCGCTCATCATGATGTCATAATGATTGACTATGGGATGGAGGATGTGTGATGGGTATATGGGCACTGGACTATGGGATGGAGGATATGTATGACGGGTATATGGGCACGGGACTATGGTATGGAGGATGTGTGATGGACATACACACATACATACACACATACACACACCTGAGCTTTGCATATTAGATATAGATGTATATACAGTGCCTACAAGTAGTATTCAACCCCCTGCAGATTTAGCAGGTTTACACATTCGGAATTAACTTGGCATTGTGACATTTGGACTGTAGATCAGCCTGGAAGTGTGAAATGCACTGCAGCAAAAAAGAATGTTATTTCTTTGTTTAATTTTTTTTTAAATTGTGAAAAGTTTATTCAGAAGGTCATTTATTATTCAACCCCTCAAACCACCAGAATTCTGTTTGGTTCCCTAAAGTATTAAGAAGTATTTCAGGCACAAAGAACAATGAGCATCACATGTTTGGATTAATTATCTCTTTTTCCAGCCTTTTCTGACTATTTAAGACCCTCCCCAAACTTGTGAACAGCACTCATACATGGTCAACATGGGAAAGACAAAGGAGCATTCCAAGGCCATCAGAGACAAGATCGTGGAGGGTCACAAAGCTGGCAAGGGGTACAAAACCCTTTCCAAGGAGTTGGGCCTACCTGTCTCCACTGTTGGGAGCATCATCCGGAAGTGGAAGGCTTATGGAACTACTGTTAGCCTTCCACGGCCTGGACAGCCTTTGAAAGTTTCCTCCCATGCCGAGGCCAGGCTTGTCCGAAGAGTCAAGGCTAACCCAAGGACAACAAGGAAGGAGCTCCGGGAAGATCTCATGGCAGTGGGGACATTGGTTTCAGTCAATACCATAAGTAACGTACTCCACCGCAATGGTCTCCGTTCCAGACGAGCCCGTAAGGTACCTTTACTTTCAAAGCGTCATGTCAAGGCTCGTCTACAGTTTGCTCATGATCACTTGGAGGACTCTGAAACAGACTGGTTCAAGGTTCTCTGGTCTGATGAGACCAAGATCGAGATCTTTGGTGCCAACCACACACGTGACGTTTGGAGACTGGATGGCACTGCATATGACCCCAAGAATACCATCCCTACAGTCAAGCATGGTGGTGGCAGCATCATGCTGTGGGGCTGTTTCTCAGCCAAGGGGCCTTGCCATCTGGTCCGCATCCATGGGAAGATGGATAGCACGGCCTACCTGGAGATTTTGGCCAAGAACGTCCGCTCCTCCATCAAGGATCTTAAGATGGGTCGTCATTTCATCTTCCAACAAGACAACGACCCAAAGCACACAGCCAAGAAAACCAAGGCCTGGTTCAAGAGGCAAAAAATCAAGGTGTTGGAGTGGCCTAGTCAGTCTCCTGACCTTAACCCAATTGAAAACTTGTGGAAGGAGCTCAAGATTAAAGTCCACATGAGACACCCAAAGAACCTAGATAACTTGGAGAAGATCTGCATGGAGGAGTGGGCCAAGATAACTCCAGAGACCTGTGCCGGCCTGATCAGGTCTTATAAAAGACGATTATTAGCTGTAATTGCAAACAAGGGTTATTCCACAAAATATTAAACCTAGGGGTTGAATAATAATTGACCCACACTTTTATGTTTAAAATTTATTAAAATTTAACTGAGCAACATAACTTTTTGGTTTGTAAGATTTATGCATCTGTTAATAAATCCTGCTCTTGTGTGAAGTTTGAAGACTCTACCTTATTTGCATCTTATCAAACCTGCTAAATCTGCAGGGGGTTGAATACTACTTGTAGGCACTGTATATATACATACATATATATATGTGTATGTGTGTGTGTGTCACTGACATCTATATATCTATGTATTCTTAGTGTATATATCTATTCTACCTATTCTATTCTAACTTGTCATGCTGTGATTTTACTGAATGCGGCACATGAATTGCTGGCTTTTATGCTATCTTTTACCGAATGCTACCGACTTTTTCAGATTTTAAGAAAAATGCTCGTGTTACCGATCACGAATCCAAATGTACCATATTCATGCTGAATTTATGTTTGGCGATCGTTTTCCGAACATATTTGCTCATCTCTAAATGTAAGTTATATCTGTATTTTGTATGCAACCCCTTCTCATGTACAGCAGCATGGAATTAATGGTGCTTTATAAATACATAATAATAACAATAATAATAACAAGAAGAAGAAGAAGAGTTCATGTAAATAACATGCTGTACTTAGTAAACACTATTATGATCAAAATAGCATAAAAGTCATCCCACTATGACAAGGTGTACCCAGTCGGGAAAGTCCTAACTTGTCTCTAGTATTAAAACCTTACTTTGTGTCAGCCGATTACAATGTGAATGAGGGCAGAGCAGGACAGGGGCCCGTCTGTTCAACCACCTGTCCATGAGAAGTTATGTAGATCCTAGCTCAGAAAGGGGGCCAGTCCTGAATGCGTACACCGTGTTGAGGTGGCATTGGCTTTACATCTTTTTTGTTTATAAAGTACCAAATATTACTTACATGTAATATTGCTATTTACATATTTATTTACTATAGGGTATTTGATCATTTTGTTTTCTAATTGGAATTTATTTTACAGAGAGTAGATCTCGTGGATGAGTATAACTTTTTTCTTCTTTTATCAGCATGGCACCCCAATGTAAAGTTTTGAAAAAAAAAAAAGCCAGAAAATGACTTTAAGTTAAACATTACTGTACAACAGGACATAGTAATGTGCTGTATAAAGACCATAGATAACTTCTGTAATATTAACGTAAAGTATTACACCAAGGAATGTATCAATACTAGAGTTGAGCGATACCGTCCGATACTTCAAAGTATCGGATCGGAAAGGATCGGCCGATCTTAAAAAAAAGTATCGGTATTGCCGATTCCGATACCGGAAGTCCCATTCAAGTCTATGGGACTTCCGGTATCGGAATAAGAAAAACCCTGTTTTTGCCTTGTACAGACTCTCTGGGGTCTGTACGGGCCTTTCGGGGGGCTGTGCCGGCCTGCCAGGGGTCTGTGCAGGCTCCGGTGGTCTGTGCCGGCCTGCCGGTGGTCTGTGCAGGCTCCGGTGGGCTGTGCCGGCCTGCCGGGGGGCTGTGCCGGCCTGCCGGGGGGCTGTGCAGGCTCCGGGGGGCTGTGCCAGCCTGCCGGTGGTCTGTGCAGGCTCCGGGGGGCTGTGCCGGCCTGCCGGTGGTCTGTGCAGGCTTCGGGGGTCTGTGCAGGCATCGTCCGATGGGACTACAAGTCCCATCGGGCGATGCCTGCTACCATGACAGTGATTGACACATTAGCCAATGATGGGACAGTAGTAGTCCCATCATCCGGCTAATGTGTTGAATGTAAAAAAAAAAAAAAATTACATGCTACATACATGCTACATACATACAACATGCATACTACATGTAACATACATACTACATATATACTACATGCAACATGCATACTACATACATGCTACATTCATACTACATACTACATACATGCTACATTCATACTACATGCTACATACATACCACATACATACTACATACATACTACATACATACTACATGCATGCTACATACATACTACATGCTACATACATACCACATACATACTACATACATACTACATACTACATGCTACATACATACTACATATATACTACATGCATGCTACATACATACTGCATGCTACATGCATGCTACATACATACTACATACATACTACATGCTACATATATACCACATATATACTACATACATACTACATACATGCTACATACAATACATTCATACAATACATACATAGACATACAGTACATATAACATAGAGTAACATACTTACCAATACTTGTCACATTGTTCCCCGAAGCCATTGTCTTTTACGGAATAAATATTAACATAACAAACCACAAAAATACTCACCCACGATCCGAAGCAGTCCACGAGTGTGTCCCACGACGATCTTGGGTAGAGAACTGCAGCATCAGCTGATGCTGCCGCTCTCTACGGGCTGCAGGAATCCAATGACGGAAGGTAGGTATCCTTCCGCACTGTATTCCTCCACCACTTAAAAAAAAAAAAGTCCCTAGTCTCACTTTATGCCATTGCTGTGTGGGAATTTCCCACGCAGCAATGGCATAAAGTGAGACTAGGGACTTTTTTTTTTAAGTGGCGGAGGAATACAGTGCGGAAGGATACCTACCTTCCGTCATTGGATTCCTGCAGCCCGTAGAGAACGGCAGCATCAGCTGATGCTGCAGTTCTCTACCCAAGATCGTCGTGGGACACACTCGTGGACTGCTTCGGATCGTGGGTGAGTATTTTTGTGGTTTGTTATGTTAATATTTATTCCGTAGACGACAATGGCTTCGGGGAACAATGTGACAAGTATTGGTAAGTATGTTACTCTATGTTATATGTAATGTATGTCTATGTATGTATTGTATGTAGCATCCATGTAGTATGTATGTAGTATATATGTGGTATGTATGTAGCATGTAGTATGTATGTAGCATGCATGTAGTATGTATGTAGTATATATGTGGTATGTATGTAGCATGTAGTATATATGTAGTATGTATGTAGCATGCATTTAGTATGTATGTAGTATGTATGTAGTATGTATGTAGCATGCAGTGTGTATGTAGCATGCATGTAGTATATATGTAGTATGTATGTAGCATGTAGTATGTATGTAGCATGCATGTAGTATGTATGTAGTATGTATGTAGTATTTTTTTTTTTTAACATTTAACACATTAGCCGGATGATGGGACTACTACTGTCCCATCATTGGCTAATGTGTCAATCACTGTCATGGTAGCAGGCATCGCCAGATGGGACTTGTAGTCCCATCGGACGATGCTTGCACAGACCCTCGGACATCAGCACAGCCCCCCCGGCAGGCCGGCACAGCCCCCCGGCAGGCCGGTACAGACCACCACAAGGTGCACAGACCACCGGCAGGCCGGTACAGACCCCAGGCAGTCCACACAGCCCCCCGGCAGGCCGGCACAGCCCCCCGGCAGGCCGGCAGAGACCCCCGGAAGGCCCGAAATGACGGCGCATCATGATGCGCACACACCGCGCATCATGATGACGTCATTTCGGCTGTCAATCAACTTTGAACTTCCGATTCCGATGCCGACTTCCGATATTGAAAAAATATCGGAAGTCGGTATCGGAATTCCGATACAGCAAGTATCGGCCGATACCCGATACTTGCGGTATCGGAATGCTCAACACTAATCAATACAAATATTTAGTAGTGGTCTATTGAATTCATCTTCATGGTGGATGACATGATAAAGTGTTGATATCGAGGGTGAAGAAGCTCAAAAATGGGAGCTGGTGGTAAAAACAAGATCATTCTAACAAAGGTTTGAACAATCGGTATTGCTGTAATGTGTGGCAGACATCATCCAAATGAGTGTTATTTTCCATATCCAAACACTGAGATAGTTTCTATCTATTGCATGGTGGTATACACTTTACGCTTACTGAACTTCTTATTTGTGGAAAAAAAAGTTGTGGTGTGCACGAATCAGCCCATATAAATGTCCTCGGCTTTATTATTGTACATTTCCACACGAGCAAGTCTTATTAGTGTAATAGAAAATGCAACCAATGACTCACACCAGAAACCATGTGCTTAAGTATTTTAATATAAGAATTGGTGAGGAATATGTAAATGAATCTGAATATTAAGCATTTTCAATTTGATTCACTTAATGTCACAAGCCATTGCTTTATTTGCCGGTAATGGTCTGTAAAATGTAAAAATTGATCTAGCAGTAGGAATCTAGCGCTCTACTTTGTGCTGCTTACTGCACATTAGTATATTCCTTTGTTTTAATGATGTAATAAATATGATGTCGTTTCCAGCCATGAAAGCGCAGCATTAGGTCAAAGTTATTGCCGTTTTAGGAACAAACCATTGGTAAAATGTATGTGGCACTTTAGACTGTCCAAATCTAAAGCATACTCTAAAAATAATATCTAACATATAAAAGAAGCTGCCACATGACTGCCTAATGCAGAGCTGCATGCTGGAATGTTCCTTATAGCAGTTGTCCCAATGATAATGTCTTCTCTAAAGCAAGACATGCTGTTGGTCATTTATTGCAATGGGTTTGGCTGGCAATAACATGACTTAGGTTAGCCTTACATGATGTGTCATGTGACCTGAATATTTAATTGATGCCTGGCGACATGACATCTAATGATTGTCAGTTAAGTCACTTATTAACTGAAAAAGGTCTAAAAGGGTTGTATGTAACTCATATGCTACCTGTCTGTAATTTGGTTATTTTTTTCAGCCAAATTGAAGTTTGAAAATAGTTCCACTATCAAGTATTTTTGACTGCGTGACAATTGTTTAATTAAAGTGGCTGTGTTGTCCAAGCCTAATCACCATTGGAAGCAGCAAGCAACGTAGAGGAACACAGCAATGTCTTGAAGAACATGACCTTCAATGTGCTACATGACAGTTCTTTGCAAAAGCTCTGCATGTAGATATGACATTTTTTATCATTTTATTTGGAGTCCTGAATTGAATTTTTGGGTGGACAAATCTTGGTCTCTTGCCTCCAACTTTTATAATGCACATATACTCTAGTAAGGCAATAACTGGGATTGAGCATTTTGGAAAGCTATTTAAATGTTTTTAGACGATTATCACATTAGTCCAATTCCAGAGGACAATGACTTCACATATTATACCATGATAGATCAGAAATGCTTTGTATTATTGTGTACAGGTGCACTTAGAGTTAAACAAAATTAATCAAATGAAATTTAATTCTGCTTGAATTCTACAAAAATCTATATTCTCCAGATCACAGATCTTTGCACTTTGTGCCACACGTATCAGCAAAATGGTGGTCAGGTGGCTGCCATTTTGATGTATAAAAGAGGGCAGACAAATGGTTAAAAACAATAGAAAAAAAAACTATTACTCACCTCACCATTCACCTTCCAGCCATCTTTGCTGCATATTCTTCTCAGTATAATCCTCACTGACTTCTTACCATCACAGTGTACTGAAAACCTGGGCCTCTTCACTCTAGGCCAGGACATCCAGTTAAAGCTAGACCTGGGACATCTCTGCAACTGCACATCGTAAGGTCACAGTAATGAGGTGATGTCAGGACATGCACCACGGCTTTAAGGAGTGCACTCTAGGCCTGAAATCCTGTGAATCTTGTCCTAGCCTCAAATGCAATATGAAGTGATGCTGAGAACAATATGAGGGACAGGGAGCAGCAGAGATGACCGATTAAGTGAGTATTTCTTGTTGTTTTTATTTCTACATTTTACAATTAAATAGAGCCCATAGCATAATAAGGGTCATTCAATCTGCAAAGAATAAAATAGCTTGAAATCCAAATTTCCGGTAAAATCAGGCTAAGGCCTCTTTCACACATCCGGTTTGCGCCGGATCCGGCAATGTGTCGCGATCCGGCGTCTGGAAAAAACGTCTACTGTAACGTTTTTTGTCTCCGGCGAAAAAGCCGGACACGCCGGATCCAGCGCGTCCGGCTTTTTCACACAATGAGAGCCTATGAGCGCCGCAATGCGCCGGATCCGGCGAAAGCCTGATCCGGCGGCCGGATCCGGTTTTTTGGTCTGAGCATGCTCAGTAGCTCTGCCCACAAGACATATATAAAAGCAAGACAGTGGGACCCACAGCCACACCCAACATGCCACCCAAGACAGCAACCAGGCGCAGGAGAAGGCAGGAGACATCTGCAGCAGCACCATCAGCACCACCCCAATTGGAGCAGCATGCTGAACAACGGAAGGGGAGTCCAGCAGCAGATGAGAGACGGTAATTATCAAATCACCCATTCCTCCAAACTAGGGCTATTGAATATCAAGATATTCATTGGCCCTTTGTTTCTCTTTATTCAACAGCCGCCCAATAGATGCAGCAGCAGCAGAAGCAATGGCAGCAGCTGGAACACCACCCACAGGCATGGAGTGTGGCCACCAGGAAGACAGCACATCATCTTCTGGGAGCCCTCCCTCGCATCGTCAGCGTTTGACGGTAAGTTTTTATTTCCAAAATCCATCTTCTCTGTAATATATGTCTATTCATGGCCTTTTATTTCAAAACAGGAATCACAAGATGAAGAGGAGCTCCCAGAAGAAGAAGGAAGGGGTGGACAGACACCTGGAGTGGGCTCACAATTGGTAAGTTTTTTGCATCAAACGCAGAAACACAACATCACACTACACACAACACATAGAAAACAATGTTCTGCAGACCACACACAGCAAACAAATGCCTACATCCAAAGACATAACTTTTTTTGTTTTCTTCTCTAGTCTTCCCAATCTGGTGCTTGGCCAAGAGGTCCTCGCAGTGCCTCCCAGGGTCGTCGGCGACAGCAACGCGGCGGTCACCAGCGTGTAAGTATAAATATTTTTGCTTTTTTTTTTTGCACTTTTTATTTCATTTCTTTTGTGGAGGCTAATTATGTTATTTTTGTCTTTTTCTTTAACAGCCTTCACAGCGTGCTCCCGACTCTGACGTTGAGGATGGAGGGATTGATGTGGACCGCCTCATCGATCTCGTCAGAGAAAGGGAGCCGCTCTGGAATATGGCTGACCGCCGCCACGCTGACCTGATCGTTACCCGACGACTCTGGGAGGAAATCTGTTTGCTCCTTGTGGGACGCTGGGAGGACCTCGATGTTCGGGCCCAGATTACAGAGCGTAAGTATATACAGTACCGGTTGCTTGATTTAAACCAGTGTTTCCCGAACTCCAGTCCTCGTGGTCCCCACGAATCATGTGTTCAGGATTTCTATTTACTATGGAAATCCTGAAAACATGACCCCTGGGGACCATGAGGACTGGAGTTTGGGAAACACTGATGTTGTATACTAACCACTCCTTTCTCGTTTCAGGGAACAGAATTGTGAATCGGTGGCGGTCTGTGAGAGATCGTTTCAAGAAGGAGTTCAATAAAGAGATGCGGGCCCCGAGTGGATCTGGAGGACGCAGGAGCAAGTACAAGTACGCAGAAGCCCTGTCGTTCCTCCGGGAAACAATGGTCACCAGAAGGTAAATATTACACACCACATGTGAAAAAAAATGTTAGATGTAAATTTTTTTTTCAGCCAGGGCCATACCATGTCAGTATTGTAATTGTTTTTTTTTCTCTTTATTCCACAGCACGGTGAGCAGCACTCGGGAGCCGGCACGATTGGACCCTTCTGAGGCGATCCCTGAGGAGACCGGCACCGAGGGACACTTTGACCACCCCGGTACATCTGCACCTTCCCAGCCTTCCAACACATTCGACCCATCTGTCCCATCCACCAGCACAGGAGCATCGTGGCCGCCTACATTACATGAAGCTGCTGGTGAGGAGATCGCTTTCCCTTTACCCCACCCTTCTGCCCCTGCCACCTCTAGTACACCTGCGGGTACTGGGCGGCAGCGGCAGAGGGGTCAGGAAAAGACTTATGCGCCAGAGTTCTTGCATCTGAATGCATCTTTCCAGAACTGTCTAAAAGTCTTGTCAGAGCAAATCTCCGCAGGCTATCAGCAGATCAACTCCAGCATTCTGGAGGTGAAGACACTTCTGCAAACCATGCATTCAGAAGCAAGATCTTCGCCAAACCACACCTTTTTCAGGTGTGTTGTGGAGCACATGGAAACGCTCTCTCCTGCCCAGCAGATGCATGTAATGCATTCATGCCACGCTGCTCTCCAGCAAGTTACCTCCCAACCTCCTCCTCCCACCACAGTAGTTCCTCCACCTGCACCCCCTCCAGCCACTTTCCATCCTCCCCCTCCTATTACATCTACACCCCCTCCAGCCACTTTCCATCCTCCCCCTCCTATTACATCTACACCCCCTCCAGCCACTTTCCATCCTCCCCCTCCTATTACATACCATCCACCTCCAGCCACTTTCCATCCTCCCCCTCCTATTACATACCATCCACCTCCCCAGCACCATCCACCTCCCCAGCACCATCCACCTCCCCAGCACCATCCACCTCCCCAGCACCAGCAACCTCCCCAGCACCAGCAACCTCCCCAGTACCAGCAACCTCCACAGTACCTGCAAACTCCCCAGTACCAGCAACCTCCCCAGTACCAGACATCTCCCCACTTCCAGCAACCTGCCCCGTACCAGACATCTCCCCACTTCCAGCAACCTGCCCCATACCAGACATCTCCCCACTTCCAGCAACCTGCCCCGTACCAGACATCTCCCCACTTCCAGCAACCTGCCCCGTACCAAACTCCTTCCCCATACAACTTGCCATCAACATCATCTGCTCCTACAGTCCCTGCCCAACCCTCCACTCCACCACCCACCACCTCTTCTGCTTCCCACATGTCCACCCATTCTGTAGTTTTTTCCACACCTTCACCTCTAACTGTTCCTTCCCCACCACGATCCCAGTCCTCTCTCCACACTCCCAGTGTCCCGCAGCCCCTACAGCAGTATTTCCACCACACACTACACAGAATTATAATGTGTGTATTTAAATAAAAATGACCAGTTTTATGGTTTCAGTTTTATAGTTTCAAATTTTTATTAAACATGTTTATTAACATTTTAAAAAAGTTTACTAAAAAAAACATTTTTCAATAAAAGTTAAATTATTTTACACTGGTTGTCTGTCATTTCTTTCTGCGGCGGAAAAGGTTAAATACAGGTTATTTAAAAGGTGAAATGGTATTCAAAACTAGGTATATAACTGTGGGTAAATTTTAGCTTTTTGCCACAGTTGTGTTCCTGGTTGTGTTTGAAGCAAAGTATTTCACCTAAAAAGTTGTGTTTATTGTTGGTGATTTCCTAACAATGTACACAACTTTTGTTAAAAGGTGAAATACTTTGCATAAAACACAACCAGGTACACACCTGTGGCCTAAAGCTAAAAATAGAGACCATGACAAGATAGCCAACTTTGGTTGGCAAAGGTATATACTGTTGGTACAGAAGGTACACAAGTTTGGTTAGGGCACAAATCTTTCACACTCTGTCATCCTGCCAGTGTACTCTGCCTTGAGGTGACATAAAGTATAGTGCAAAATTGTCCCTCATTACTGAAACCATCACAGAACTTCTAGTGGTCATGTCATGGTAATCTTGCAAGGTGGTTTCTTCAGAGGTGTCCTCAATGGAAATGGGTTCCTTGCAGATAACAAAATTGTGGAGTACCACGCACGCTTTGATCACCTCGTCCACAGTTTCTGTCTTGAGGTTGATCGCAGTCAATAGGACCCGCCATTTGGCTGTCAGAATACCAAAGGTACATTCAACCATTCTTCTTGCTCTTGTGAGGCGGTAATTAAAAATGCGTTTTGGTCTTGTCAATCCTCTGCTAGAGTACGGTTTCAAAAGGTGTTCTGACAGCTGGAAGGCTTCATCCCCTACACAGACAAATGGCATAGGTGGACCAGATGTTTGCGGCAGCGGTCTAGGTGGTGGGAACTGGAAGGTGTTTCCATACAGTTTACGCCCCATGGCAGACAGTTTGAAAACTTGAGAGTCATTGGAGCGGCCATAGGCCCCAATATCAACCGCAATAAATTTGTATTCCGCGTCAGCGATGGCCATGAGGACAATTGAAAAATATTTCTTGTAATTGAAATATTCCGATCCCGATCCAGCTGGCTTTACAATGCGGATATGTTTCCCGTCCACAGCGCCCAAGCAGTTTGGAAACTGACATATCTGTTGAAACTTGTCAGCAATTTCAATCCACCTCTCTGTTGTGGGCTCTGGTAAAAACTCTTCAGCTAAGGAGTCCCACAGTGCACGGCATGTGTACTTCACAATTCCAGATATGGTGGAAATCCCGAGTCTGTACTGGAAATGCAGTGACGAAAGGGATTCTCCAGTTGCAAGAAATCTGTGGGGAATTAACAAACAATAAATTAGTTTTAAATCACAGCATTACATACCAAAACTGACCTATAACACTTGGAGATACAAATTACCAACAAGATTGCAGTGAAAGTGTGCTCTGATGCAATCACATCCAATAAATGTGGCTTACCTTAAAGTCACCATCAGACGCTCTGCGGGTGAAACAGAGAAGCGGCAATAGGTGTCCGCTTTTCTTATGCGGTGTGCAATGCGCTCCACCAAGTAATCAAAATTCTCCATTTTCATCCTAACATATCCAAAAAATTTATCCGGGTTTCGTCGAAGGTCCATGCAGAGTGTAGAATAGACCCCACGCGTCATTCTCTTGGCTGTGATGGGGTGGATCCACAAACGTCGTCTACGATGCCTGATGCGCTGCTGTCTCGCTCTCTCCTTCTCCAGAACAATCACCCTCAAACGATTTGCCTCCGCTATAAAATCCGCCAAATTCTTCAAAATATTTCCAATGACAACATCCATCTTCGCCAGTAACTTGCTCTTCTCTCCAACCTGCACTTTCTCCTCTACAACCTGTCAAAGAAGGGCTGTAGGAACATGCTATATATAGTTTTCCAGTAGCCAATCCCGTTCGGAAGGCCACAAGGGTCAATTTTAAAAACCGGATCTGGCGTAATCCGTCGAAAAACGGATAGAAAAACGGATGAACCGGATGAGACGGATCCGGTTTTGTCTGTCAAGAAAAAGACGGATCCGGCAGAAAACCGGATCCGGCACATCAGGTTTTACTAAACATTTGCCGGATACGGCGTTCCGGCACGACGCCGGATCGCGCCTGACGCCGAAAACCTGATGTGTGAAAGTAGCCTAACTTGGAGAATTCAAATCTCATCAGATCTCTGTTTATCTCTAAACACAATCATAATTCTCCTCTACCCTGCCATTGCATGTTAGGAATATTGACTAAATTTAAAAATAATCCTGCTGTTTGCAAGAAACAAATAGTGAGCGAATCTCCTGAAATTCCAATTTGCCAGAGATAATAAATTTTGTGGTAAGACGGAGATCCTCAACTCACCACTCATCAGTACTGATTCTGGAGCCTTCATACTGTTCTCTGCAAAATTCTCTCTGGATTCTCTTTCCCCCATGCTTCTTCTGGAATCTTTACTCTGCGTGAGGTGCACTTACGTTAACTAGGCAGTTCTTCAGTTGATGCACATTATGATGTCAGAGCCCTACTCAGCATTTGAAGCTCCAAAGGAAAGAAGAGGCTTGGAGGTAAATTTGTGAGGGCCAGATGGTGAGACAACCGAGCAGATAGGTTTTGTTTTTTCACCTCTTTCCTGATGGGGTTTGAAAAAAGAAGTTGCAGTATGTAAACTCAAGAATTTTAGTCAACTGGAGAAAATTGTGCTTGAGGAGTGAGCAAAGATTCCTCCGAAACACTGAAATAAGTTGGTATCTGATTACGTATCAGGTTTGCAGCAGGTCATAACAGCGAAAGTGGCCCAACCAAGTAATAAAGACTCATATAATGAAATGGTGGAAGCATTTTGAGACTGCATTAGTCAGAAAAAGTTGATTTTCCATTAATCACCTTTATAATAGTTGTGCTATGTTACTTTTATTGTTTACATTTGATTTTTTTTTGCAAACAGAAAAATGTTTGACATTTTTAATAATCCTAAGGCTGTGTTCACACGTAGCGTTTTTTTTTTGCATTTTCGCGACGATTTTAAGCGTGCGATTTTGCTGAGAAAACGCAAAAAAAGCATCCCCTGCATTCCTATGTAATTCCGCACATGCTGTGCTAATGCTGCAGATTTTTCCATGGTGGAATTGCATCACGGAAAAATATGTAGCATGCTCATTCTTTGTGCAGAATCCCGGGAATTCCTCACACATAGGAATGCACTGTTCTGCGACCTTTCCGCAAATGGCTGTGCCCACCATGCGAAAAGTAAGCAGAACATTTGCGGATGGTACCCACGGTCTGGAGGAGAGGAGACTGGCCTCCAGGCTCTGGGTACCATATCCCTGAAAAAATAGAATTAAAATTAAAAAAATCATCATATTCTCACCTTCCGATGTTCCTCGCAAAATCACCAGGCCTCAACGATGCTCCCGGCAACTACTGTTCCCAGTGATGAATTGTGACCATGACCTTTGATAACGTCGCGGTCTCACGATACCGTAGCAGTCTCGTGAGACCGCGACATCATCAAAGGTCATTGTCACAATGCATCACTGGGAACAGGACTTGCCGGGAGCATCGCGAGGATTGAGAACGCTGCACGGGACGCCGGAAGGTGAGAATATCACCAATTATTTATTATTTTATTATTTTTAACATTAGATCTTTTTACTTCCGATGCCACATAGGCAGCCTCAATAGTAAAAAGTTGATCACACTAGTCAAACACTAAGTTTGACGAGTGTGACCAACCTGTCAATCAGTTTTCCAAGCGATGCTACAGATCACTTGGAAAACGCTAGCATTTTGCAAGTTAATTACGCTTGCAAATCGCTAGTTTTTCAGCCGGAATTAAAATGCGGTTTTCTCACATATTTCTCGCGGAATGGAATTACGGAATTCCATAACGTGTGCACATAGCCTAATTTGAAATGAGGATTAAATCATTTTATCTTCAAAAATATAATAAAATCTTTTCCTTTTTGTTTTTCTTTTCACATGTAAAATGTACATTGATGTAATATCTGGATATAATTGTTATATAGTTTTCCACAATTCAATGAAATCAAATTTTGCTTAGCTTTGGTAAAATGAAAAACACATTTTTATTATTGCTTTGTAATAAGATAAATTTTGACAGGTCAGTCACTACTATCATACATTAGTTTAATGACTTTTTCTTTCCTCTCTTATAGAATGTAACTGGTCATTTAGAACAAAAAATACTTGAAGAAACATTATTACCTGTTTTTCATCCCAACGTCAGGGCTTAAAATAAAGTAATTTTTATTCAACAAGGCTTTATCTATATATAAATACATTTGACTGTTTTTTGTCATTTAGTTTATAGCTTCTTTATGCCATTAATTATTTTTTGTGGTTAAATGTATTAAAATAAATGTTAAGAGAATTAGCACTCTAGTTGCACCGATTGGAGGTAGTCACTATGCAAGTCAGTTTTTTCACCATATAACAAACCTTGCCACATGATATTAGTCAAGCTAAAATTTTCTGTAAAAAGGTAAGAGCGCCATCTATGGACAGCTGTTTCAGGGTTATTGCCCTCTGTCAATCTTAAACAAGAATACCAATGGGCAGAGTGAGCAGCCATTGAATTACATTTATGGGTTAAATAAAGAAGCAAACTGACATGAGGAGATATAGGCCTGACAGCCCTGCCACTGTAGCCGTCAACTAAGATGTCAAGTCACTGTCAACCCTATAATGCCCCTTGTTAATGGTTATGTGATATAACATCTGAAATCTGGAAAAAGACAAACACTTTATTATAGTAATGCTGAATATAGTGTGCATGTATATTCACTGTAGTAAGTTAAAGAGGACCTGTCTCTTGCCATAAAAATGCATTCGTTGGCATAATGTGAATGCCACCATTCTTCTGAATCTAATTATTTCATGTTTGTTGTTGCGCCTCTCCATTCCAGAGATAAGGACTCATTGTCCTTGTATATAGAGCTAGTTTTTATAGCCAACTGGGATCATCCTCAAGAAAACGCCCAGAGAAGAGTTGAAAACCCTACCCACTTAGCTAAAAAACTACTTTTACACATAAGGTAGAAGGTACTATATCTCAAGACTGGAGTGGCGCAGATACATTTTATAAGAGAGGAGAGAAAAAGTTGTTAAAAGATCAAAAGAAAAGCAATAATAGATTCAGGAGATCAAAGGCAATTACACTAGTCAAAAAATACATATTTATGGCAAGTGGCAGGTCCTTTTAAGACTTCACCCATTAATATATTTTTTATACGTATTATGAGTATTTGTAAAAAAATTAGAAAAAGAGAATTCTGTTTTAGACATATTTAAAGATATTCTCTTGCCCTGTACAGGATTTACATTTGGCTGATGGTTCACATTTAAACTAGTATATTACTCAGATAGGCTTGGAAGTGTTTTAATCTATTTCTTACATTTTATGGAACACAGAAGAGAATGATATTAAAAGACCTTCCTCCAAAGAGAATCAGATAAGTTTCATATCAATTGCTATAAGAGGATGATTGATTGCATTGTTGCGCTTTACACAACTCCACGACATATAGAGAAGTTCAATTTTTAGCTCATTTTCTGCAGAAATTTAACAGCTCTCGCAACACATTTTGGAGCCTATGAAAAAATGGACATCTGAAATAACCATCAGAGACCCTGTTCAATAAAATGCGCTAATACTGAAGATGTGTAACAAAATGTTTTTGATAAATAACTATTTCTACTCAGATACTAATATGGTTCTGCGAAATTTTGCTCATATACCCATTGCCCAAAATTTGTGATAAGTAAATTGATTCTGAGCAAATTCAAATGTAATTACAATTTCCCAAAATTCGTGGATCTGGGCAAACCTGAATGTTGATCATTTAGCCCATTTTCCTGAAAAGGGGTAAAAAAATGTCCTCGCCTCGCCTTGGCCCTTACCCATCCAAATCCTCTCCTTTCTAGTATTCAGATGTGTACTCTGGTCAAGTTTTGTTTGTCTATCCCCAGGCTATCCTTTCTAGGCACAGAAATGATACAGTTCATAGGTTTTTTTTGGGTGCTTGAGGAAAAAGTTAGTTAATAGTAATAATAGTCTTGTGCAGATCAATTTCTTATGACTAAAAAACATACCTTACATCACATGCTAGCATTGTTAGGGTTATTGATTTTCAATAAATACAAGGTGAAGCTGATGAGCAATTTTTTTTTCCATGGGATTATCCTTTTCAAAATGGGATGTTTTCCAACTGCATCATTTTATCAGTTACCAATGTGATGAAAAAGGTTTTTTTCGGTGTGGCAAGTTTTCCATTGTTCATGCAATGATGGAATGATGTGGCAGGATGAGGAGCAGAGTAGTTGTGAGTTTAACTTGTTTACGGACATGGGGTGATGATTTTGGAGCCATATTGGGTAATCTATTTGTGCAAGTGTCCCTGGTTGGATAGCTGATATGGTTCTGGTTTGATGAAGAACATGATTCTTCTTGAGATTTTTCCTGTTGCTGTTGCTATAGAATATTGGGATGATAAAGGGTTATTCCCATCTCCAAGATCATATCACAGTGTGTAGTAGTAATAATAATAATAATAATAATAATATTAGCACATGCCTCCAATTACAAATGTAGAATAGTTTTTTTTATTCGCTATCCTCTTTCCTCATGTGCAGACATTGCAGGAACTTAGGCATCCAGGGATACTTACGACTACTAGTTAACTAAATGTCACTATCAGTGGACATAACCATGGATACATAAGGTCCTGCAGTGGCTGCACATGGGCAAAGAGACATTGCAAATAACAAAAATTGATAGTACATTTCTTGTTAGAGATGTTTGCTAACATTAATATTGTTACACCTACTAAATATTGGGATAGGATCTTGGAGATGGGAATACCCGTTTAAGATGGCGAACCAGCAGGCATGTTTTTGCTTGGATAGGATAGCAGTAGTTCATGCCATTAATAGGATTCATCCGCGTTTTGTTCTGTGCGATCTTTAGCCAAATATCTGGTTTAAAGCTATGAATGTCCCTGGATAAGTTAATATTTTGGATAACACTCTGACCCATACATAGCTCCATTGGTTCAAAGAGTTACATTTAGCAATGGAAAAGAAGGGAGCCTGTAGACTGGAGTTCTTGCGGAGGTTTTTGGAGGAGAACTTGTGAGGCTCCTGCAATGTTTGTTTCTGGAGTCACCATTAAAAAGTTATGACAGCGCATGGACTATACGGTTTTCTTGTTCCAGTAGAGTTTTGCCAAAGGAAGCTTCAACATTATTACAAGTAATGTTAGATTTGTAAATGATTATGAAGAAAAAAGTTTTTTCAGCATACTGGGTTCAGAGGGTTTTTTTTACCTTTGGGACATGGTTGTCTATTTTCCCACTGGGAGCTAGCTGTTATCCTGTGCAAATAATTGGTCATTATGCAAGATTATGATTGAAAGGTGAACATTTCCTAGTTCATGTTTTGGGCCTTCCATTAACTAAATTTTAGTTAAGTACAGCTTTTTAAAGCTTGTCTGCAGGAATTGGCTTCAAATTTGGCTGTCATTCATAAAAGTGGCTGCTCTGACAGCGTAGATCTGTAGGAGATAGATGTGTATAGAGTCAAAGCATTGTCATTGGATGTCGGCTCTGATAAATTATTTATACATTCAGTAGATGAAGAGAAAAGCCGGGGTATATCCGCGTATATCCACACTAGACCACAAGGTCTTGGGCTTGAGTGTGAATAAAGGTTTGCTAGCATCTTCGGTTGGTTCCTTGTGGTCTAGCGCTGATATGCCCCGGCTTTTCTCTTCATCTACTGTATGTATCTGCACTCCGGAATCTGCAGCGGCCAAAACTTCTCGGTGGTTGTGACCCTTCACAACCACACCAGGTTAGTGGATTACCTTTGTTAAAAACGCTGGTGTCCCTCATTTACCGCCTGAGTGCGCTCCCCCTCTCTCAATTTTTTGCATAAATTATTTATAAGACCCTGTAATGTTTTGCTTGGATTCCTATCATTAAAAGTGAAATGAAAAGGGATTAAGGGTCTCTGATACATGTAGATAGGATAATACCTTGCAATTCTTATTTCTAATTTTTTTTTAAACTTACTCTCAAAAGTTTTTGATAGATTTGAAATGAAAAATGCTACATAAAAGCCAAAAAACTGCTATATAAGCGCAAATAAAAAATACTGCACGCAACAGGCAGCGATAATAGCATGCTTGTACAGCAAATAAAGGCAAGACTGGCTATGTGACATGCATACTTTGTCACACACTAAGCTTGAATTCGGGGAAAAAGACAAACCAAGCCAAGGGCACTTCAACTTGATGGAAAATAAGGATTCGGCGATGGAAAAATAATCCCTTTTATTGTAAAAACTGTAGTGAGGCGACTGGAGGGTCAGCATGTGCCCTAAATGGTTGGCTCTAGAATGCATGAACTAGGGATCATGCCACTGAATAACACTCTCTTTATACCGTGGGCATGTTACTACTCAGACAACGCAGGGTGAGGGTAAAATAGTGGGGCAATACTTTATTGAACCAAAAAACAGGCTAATAATACATAGAACAGTCCCAACAAAATACCCAAGGTGTTACAAAATTACAGAGTCTCACCCTTCCACTGACTCGCTGGGATTAAAACCACCTTCAACTTTCATGTCCAACTACCCCAACTATGACACGCACAGAGAGGAAGTAACTGCAAGCTTAGGAAGCTGGCAGTTTATTGAGGTACAAGGCTAGGTGACCAGATGGTCACAACCTGGCTTCTTTGAACATCTTCATGGAGCCATGTGACCGATGGGTCCTAATCCTAGCTTATCCATGGGACTCAGGTGACCACTGGGTCCAAATGCTGACTGCCTGAAAAGTATCTATTGGTTTTGTGATGGCCAAAGGAGTAAGTCTGTATTCTTTCAGTCAGAGCCATGGTCCCATAACCTGACATCATGTAAAATGTCAAATCTGTGTCCCTCGTGATGGAGCCATGATGTTCTGGCAACTGTCTTGTAGAGTGTTCCTGGCTGTGGTTTTGTAAAGAGTCTTTTTTAAAGCAACATATTCCCATTATATAGTTCAAAACTGTTGTCCTTCAAGCCATCATGCAGAAGTCAAGAGGAAGATGTGATGAGATTAACTTGCATTGTTTGTGTATTTAATCAATTTGCACAGTTTTTTTACTCCTCTGTTTTTCAAGTTAGCAAGCAACAGGATTCCACACAATTGTTTACAATCATATTATCAAACATTCATTGTTAAATAACCCTGCATCCTTGTTTTGCAAAGATAGCAAACAATAAGCTGAAGGAGCTATATAAGAGGCAAACAGCAACCATTCAAAAATATACGCTTAAGACTTATATAACAACTTAATATGATTCTTAGGCTGGTTTCACATTTGCGTTTTTTTTCGCGGTAATTTAGCGCTAAATAGCGCATGCGTTTTTTTCCCTATACTTTGCATGGGATGCGCTTATGTGGGCATACACATGCGTTTGTACGCATTTTACCGCGCATGCGTTTTTTTGCGGTATGCGCTCGGGCGCACAAAATGCAACTTGTTGCATTTTTTGTGCGTCCGATTTGCCTCAAAAAAACGCATGCGCGCGCAATGCGTTTTTTTACAGCAAGACACCCATTATAAGTCTATGGTGAGCATATGTGTGCATTGGCATGCTTATGTATGCGTTTTTTTGCACATGCGTTTTTTTTTACCATTAGTTTAGACAATGGAATTTAGGGGTTTGGGTAAAGTTAGGGTTAGTTAAGGGGGTTTAGGGTTAGGGTTAGGGTCAGGGTTAGGGTTAGGGTTAGGGTTAGGGTCAGGGTTAGGGTTAAGAATGGTTTGGTTAAGGGTTAGGGTCAGGGTTAGGGTTAGGGTTAGGGTTAGGGTCAGGGTTAGGGTCAGGGTTAGGGTTAAGTATGGTTTGGTTAAGGGTTAGGGTCAGGGTTAGGGTTAGGGTTAGGGTCAGGGTTAGGGTCAGGGTTAGGGTTAAGTATGGTTTGGTTAAGGGTTAGGGTTAGGGTTAGGGTCAGGGTTAGGGTCAGGGTTAGGGTTAAGTATGGTTTGGTTAAGGGTTAGGTTCAGGGTTAGGGTCAGGGTTAGGGTTAAGTATGGTTTGGTTAAGGGTTAGGGTCAGGGTTAGGGTTAGGGTTAGGGTCAGGGTTAGGGTTAGGGTTAAGGTTAAGTATGGTTTGGTTAAGGGTTAGGGTCAGGGTTAGGGTTAAGTATGGTTTGGTTAAGGGTTAGGGTTAGGGTTAGGGTTAGGGTCAGGGTTAGGGTTAGGGTTAGGGTCAGGGTTAGGGTTAGGGTTAAGGTTAAGTATGGTTTGGTTAAGGGTTAGGGTCAGGGTTAGGGTTAGGGTCAGGGTTAGGGTTAGGGTTAGGGTCAGGGTTAGGGTTAGGGTTAAGGTTAAGTATGGTTTGGTTAAGGGTTAGGGTCAGGGTTAGGGTTATGGTTAGGGTTAGGGTTAGGGTCAGGGTTAGGGTCAGGGTTAGGGTTAAGTATGGTTTGGTTAAGGGTTAGGGTTAGGGTTAGGGTTAGGGTCAGGGTTAGGGTCAGGGTTAGGGTTAAGTATTGTTTGGTTAAGGGTTAGGTTCAGGGTTAGGGTCATGGTTAGGGTTAAGTATGGTTTGGTTAAGGGTTAGGGTTAGGGTTAGGGTCAGGGTAAGGGTTAAGTATGGTTTGGTTAAGGGTTAGGGTTAGGGTTAGGGTTAGGGTCAGGGTTAGGGTCAGGGTTAGGGTTAAGTATGGTTTGGTTAAGGGTTAGGGTTAGGGTTAGGGTCAGGGTTAGGGTTAGGGTTAGGGTTAGGGTCAGGGTTAGGGTTAGTAAAGTCATGGTTTGGGTTAGTGTGAGTGGCCACCTAATGTTGGCAAAAAACGCAAACGCGGTAAAAACGCGCTAAAAACGCATACAAACGCATAAAAACGCTGCGTTTTTTTCATGCATGCTCATAAAAATGCTTGAAAAAAACGCAGCAGTTGTATGCTTTTGTATGCGTTTTTCAATGCGTTTTTTTGCGGGAAAAACGCGCTGCAAAAAAAAGCAAGTGTGAAACAGGCCTTAGCCAGATGAAAATAGATGTCTGGAAAATTAAGATTAAATGCTTTGTTGTCACATCTAGTATAAAGTTTGTCACATCGACACATTAAAAGCAAAAATTATTTAAAAAAAATAATGTGAGAAACACTGATGCTGATCTGCAAACATGGTGAGCTCTGAATCAGCTCTTTTTGTTTGAGTCTATTTCCTTATTTTTATTCCTTTATTTTCTTCGGCAAGTACTGAAAATCTCTGCATTGCAGATTTAACCAAAGCATTTGAAAACTGTAAAACTTTTTGCAAAATAAAAATGCAACACTTTCCAGTTTGAGCAACTTCTTAAAAGTTTGACACTTTGCAAATTCACTATTTTCTTTGTGTTATTGTATGCGTTATTCAATGTGACCTTTTGTAAAGTTTCATAGCATCTCACAGTTCTCTTTGCCCTGATTTTCAAAGCTGCTAGTTTTTTTTCTAAAGAGAAGTATAATATCACACAGCATGGTTTCCAAGAAAATCTTTTCCAATATTCTTTAGATAGGCTTATACCAATCCTGGAAGGAACCCTTGAATGATCAATCAGTTGTTTCACAGAAATTTGCAAAGCAGTAAGTATAATCTGCTATTTAGGTTCATACAGATATGGAGCTTCATCCTTCACAAACATAGGAAAATACACCAAGTATATTAGGTGATGATTCAGGTAAATGCTTTCTGCATTGCAGGAATTCCACTGAGAGCATTAGGATATATTAATATGTGAAATTACATATTTTTCAGCTGAAAAGTCTTCCTTTTTTGTGGAAATTACCCCAGTTGCTACCAGAATTTTTAACTTAGGGGATTATGCATATAAGGGCCATGTGAATGGATCACATATTGAGGTGTATATTTTTTTAATGTTTCTATACTACAGAGCTGTATGCCACAAAGTGATATCCCCACACGGTGCAATTTTAAAAAGAAATTTCCTTGTGTTGGCTTTGTGAGGTAGTGACCCCTGTTACAGCTAGAGGGCGCTGTATGTGCTCATCAGGGTATGCATGGAGCCATAATAGTGAAAGTGAGACAGTGACTTTCATCATTGTGAATGGCAGGTATATGTCGCAGAGGAGATCCTCTGAACTGTAAGCCAGTAATTTTGCTTTGGGACCTGTAGTCCTACGAGCTTTGTTTTGTTTGGTTTCTTATAAGAGAGGCTTACAGGGTTAATTGGAGAGCTGGGTGGGACTGACTTAGCACACATACTATACATTGCCCACTTGTGGGGGTGGTTACAGCTACATAATGTGACCATGGTTTGGGTCACATGGTCAGAGTGTATGGACCTGAATGGTCTGTGTTCTAAGATCTTGTGGGACATGAAGGCCTATGTGTTGAAAGGTCCAAGAAGCTGACTTCCTGAAGAGCACATGGAGAGGCCATATGTGCAAAGTCCATGGCAGCACTGCATCAGGGAACTACCGTTCTTCAGGGGGTCTGGACTGTCAGCAGTGCCCTGGTCACAAGGATGGTGATCCCACAAAGACAGCTTCCCAGGAGTGAGGACTGACGAGGAGTCAGTTTGTAGAGCAGGAGCTCCAGGAAGGTAACTCCAGACAAAAGGGGTTTCTATGAACTGTGTGGTCCAGCGGGATTGATACGGCGTATGGACACCCCCGGAAACTAGTCAGAGGAGGAATGGCGGGTGTAGTGTCTGTAAAGTGATTAAAGCACTGGACTATGAAGTATCTGCTATTGGAACTTACTGTTAGTGCCTGTGATGTTCCGTGGATGTAATGTACTGGACTTTACGGTATGCAGTTTATGATGTTTAAATAAACTGAATAAGACTTTTCAATTGAGAAACCGTGCCTTAATCCCGCTACCAAACGGGTGTCCCCCAACACATGCAGGAAGCGCTGTCTTACAGCTTCCAGAGGAAAACATAATTAAAACTTTCAACTTCTTTAATTTTAATTTTTGTTTCATTCCATCTGAATATAACATGACAAAAATCCTCTTAATTACCCTCAATGGCAAAATATGACCATGCAGATTTGTAAAGGTGCAGTCTTATAACTTTGTCGATCTCAGAGCAGTACATAGGCCTGTGCAATAAGCTTTAGGCCATCTATGAAGTCTAAAAAGCTAAATGCAATTGCTAAACAAATTCATGAATATGCATTAAGTGACTCTTTTAGAGCAGGCAAAAATTTGGCAATTTTAATCAAGTAAAAGGAATCTGTGAGTAGGATCAACCCTCGTAAGCTGTCTAAATAAGCATGCAGGTCATTGAAAGTTGAATAAAATGATACTTTGATAAATGTTATCCAATATCTCATTCCAGAGACATGCATATTTGTCGTATTTGTAAATGAGCTGTTCCAGGGTATGTAAAAATATACTTGCCACTCAATAGTGGAGAAGCATTATTTCTTTTATTGTGCATCCAGACAAAAATAGACTCATATCATATGAATGTTTTCGGTCCAGCAAGGGACCTTCATCAGACAATTCCTTTAAATTCTTTAACGAGAACTGTAATAGAGATATATTTGGGGGGGGAGGATATCCTGTGACAGGATTAAAGTCTATAGTACTGGTTAATATGAGGTTTCTGGAACAAGCGTCTATTTGACTGGGGCTGGAAATGATAACTGTATAATGCTGGATCTAGCAGGGCATAGAGGAGAGACCGTTGCAGCGGGAGAGATCCAGGGTACCACCGTTCAGGGTGTCCACCCTGAATGGCGGTACCCTGGATCTCTCCCGCAGGCACACAGTGCCGGTCTCATTTGCAAGTGTTGCACATAAAAGTGCTGCAACTCTCTCTCCTCTATGCCCTGCTAGATCCAGCATTACACAGTTATCATTTCCAGCCCCAGTCAAATAGACGCTTGTTCCAGAAACCTCATATTAACCAGTACTATAGACTTTAATCCTGTCACAGGATATCCTCCCCCCAAATATATTTCTCACAGGTATATATCTCTTACAGTTCTCGTTAAAGAATTTAAAGGAATTGTCTGATGAAAAAAAACATTCATAAGATATGAGTCTATTTTGTCTGGATGCACAATAAAAGAAATGATGCTTCTCCACTATTGATTTCAAAGTATATTTTTACATACTCAATGGGTTGGATACCTAATTTGAACACCACTCAACCTCCTTGGTCTCAGGAGTGCAGTGTTTTTCCTCTTTGTTCCAGGATCCAAGGTATAGCCCGGACAATGATCTGCATGAGAATATGCCTCCAGCCCTTATTTTAAATGAAAGGGAGAATTACTAGTGTGAGACAAATAACTAACACAGAACAGTAGAACTGAACTTTGTCTCCTTACAAACATATTTGCTGCAGCTCTTACAGCTCTGGTGTATTGCAATACTGGCTGCCTGTGAGATGGAAGCTGAAGCGCTGAGAGGAACCTGAAATTGTCAGGTATAATCATACACAGCTCTGCATTGACATCAGGAGAGCAGAGAATGGCCATTACACATCACACTGGTAATACCCAATTTTATTCAAAATAAGCACTGGAGGGAGATTCTTAGGGAGATCATTGTTGGTTTGGTCCAAAGCTAGGAACAGCTCATTTACTGAAAGAGAAAAGGATTTATTTGTAATAAGAAATCAGATCGCAGATATCAAAATATCATTTTATTCAGCTTCCTATGACCTGGTTGTCCATAGATAGCATAGTAGGGTTGATCCTACGGATGAATTCCAATTAAGAAAATTTTCCTCTCTGAAAATATTGCTGTTAAAGAATGCTTGTCGCCAGGGCAAAAGATTTTTAAATTCCACATACAATTCTAGAATTATGGACCTTTTTATTTATTGTTGATTTTCCTGGTGTCTATTAAAGGGACAACATACACAGGGTTCCATGAGGATAGGTATTTAGACTGCTCTCTATTATTACTCAGTAAGCACTGCCACTTTTGGTAAAGACCATGTAAATTACCACTAATCAAAAAGGCCTATACTTCTTGGAACTTATGGCAGATTCAAAATAAAACAAAAACTGAATGCTCAGTGTTCAATGGAAATATAATACGAGCAAAATCTGGAAACTCTCAACTTCATGACAGTTCCTGACAGAAGCACCTGTATATAACAGAAAAGTCCCTGAAGATTTCCATATCCTTTTTCCTAGAAATTTTGGTTTGTCATGTTAGGTTATAGGTTGAACTTGATAGACTCCTTTCAAATTAAAAACTATGGAACAATAACACAACGATCATGTGGCCACAGATTCAGGGGCGTCTCACAAAATTAGAATATCATCAAAAAGTTAATTTATTTCAATTCTTCAATACAAAAAGTGAATCTCATATATTATATAGAGTCATTACACACAGAGTGATCTATTTCAAGTGTTTATTTCTGTTAGTGTTGATGATTATGGCTTACAGCCAATGAAAACCCAAAAGTCATTATCTCAGTAAATTAGAATACTTTTTAACACCGAAAAATGACTTTAAACTCTGAAATATTGGTCTGCAGAAATGTATGTTCAGTAAATGCTCTCAATACTTGGTCGGGGCTCCTTTTGCATCAATTACTGCATCATTGTAGCATGGCATAGAGACAATCAGCCTGTAGCACTGGTGAAAAGTTATGGAAGCCTAGGTTCCTTTGGTAGCAGCCTTCAGCTTGTCTGCATTGTTGGGTCTGGTGTCTCTCATCTTCCTCTTAACAATACCCCATAGATTCTCTTTGCTGGCCAATCAAGTACAGTGATACAGTGGACCTACACCAGCAGATTACATGGTTCCCCAAACCATCACTGATTGTGTAAACTTCACACTAGACCTCAAGCAGCTTGTATTGTGTTCCTCTCCACTCACATAGCCCATCTACTGGATACGTCTGTGTGTGGTGGCTCTTGAAGCAATGACTCCAGCAGCAGTCCACTCCTTGTGAATCTCTCCTCAAATATTTGAATGGCCTTTTGACAATCCTTTCAAGGCTGCGGTTATCCCGGTTGCTTGTGCACCTTTTTCTACCACATTTTTCCCTTCCACTCAACTTTCCATTAATATGCTTGGATACAACACTCGGTGAACAGCCAGCTTTTTTTATCAATGACCTTTTGTGGCTTACCCTCCTTGTGGAGTGTGTCAATGACTGCCTTCTGGACATCTGTCAAGTCATCAGTCTTCCCGATGATTGTGGAGCCTACTGAAACAAACTAAGGGACCTTTTTAAATGCTTAGGAAGCCTTTGCCGGTATTTTTTTGCGAATTATTATGATTTACTGAGATAATGACTTTTGGGTTTTCATTGGCTGTAAGCCATAATCATCAACATTAGCAGAAATATACACTTGAAATAGATCACTCTGTTTGTACTGACTCTATATAATATACGAGTTTCACTTTTTGCATTGAAGAAATGAAATAAAAAACTTTTGATGATATTCTAATTTCGTGAGAAGCACTTGTATATAGCATAAACTTCTCATAACAGAGCAAGAAAATGATTTTTTAATCATCTCACTCCATTTTGTCTTACGACATGTTGAGTCAAGAAAGAGAAATGGAGGGCAAGGGAAGGATACATTTGCATTTGTGTGTTGTGATAAAAATTAAAGGAGTTTATATTTCCAAGTAAAGGCTACTGGAGGAACATTATATATATATATATATATATATACAGTATACTTGTATATAGATTGATCGATCGATCGATCGATAAATAGATAGATAGATAGATACATAGATAGATAGATAGATAGATAGATAGATAGATAGATAGATCGATCGATAGATAGATAGATAGATAGATAGATGGATAGATAGATATTTTATCCACCACTTCTTCTGGGGTCTCCCGCCTGGACTTAGGAGGACTTAGCCCATATGCTGTGCAGATGTTCCTGTATACAATTCCCGCTACTTGGTTGTGGCGCTCGGTATACATTGTTCCTGCTTGCATTTTGCATCCTGCCACTATGTGTTGGACGGTTTCTGATGTTTCTTTGCATAGTGTGCGCCTTGGGTCTTGTCTTGTTTGGTATATTCCTGCTTCTATGGATCTGGTACTTAGTGCTTGCTCTTGTGCTGCTATGATTAGTGCATCTGTGCTGTCTTGGAGTCCAGCTTTTTCCAGCCATTGGTAGGATTTCTCCATGTCAGCCACCTCCATTATCTGTCGATGGTACATCCCATGCAGCGGATTGTCTTGCCATGGTGCTTCATGTTCCTGTTCTCCCATCCAGATCTGTTATTGTTGCTGCCTAAAGGTACTGTCACACTTAGCGATGCACCAGCGATCCCGACCAGCGATATGACGTGGTCAGGATCGCTGGTGCATCGCTAAGTGGTCGCTAGTGAGCTGCCACACAGGCAGATCTCAACAGCGCCATCGAAGGGGTCGGGGGTCGCTACTTACCTGTCACACTAGGCGATCCTGACGTCCTCCCGCCCGGCTCCACGCTCGTCGCTCCACGGGAAGCGCCGCAGGAAGCTGATGACGAGAAACGGTCCAGGGCGTTCTCGCGCGATCAGCGATAACCAGCGGGGGGAGCAGGTCATAGGTAAGTATCAGACATAGCGATATCGCTAACAATATCGCTATAACGTCACAAGTTATAGCGATATTGCTAGCGATATCGCTAAGTGTGACAGTACCTTTAGGCTTTCTCTCAGCATCTCATCTTTTGGCGCCATAAAATCCTGTTGGACTTCAAGATCCAGATGGATAAGCAGGTGTTGGCTAACCAACCAGACATTGTCATAGTAGACAAGGATCAGAAGACAGCAATGATAATAGATGTGGCAGTGCCAAGTGACAGCAACATCAGAAAGAAGGAATATGAGAAGCTGGAGAAATACCAGGGCCTCAGAGGAGAACTGGAGAAGATGTGGAAGGTGAAGGCAACAGTGATTCCAGTGGTGATAGGAGCACTTGGAGCAGTGACCCCTAAGTTGGAAGAATGGCTGCAACAGATCCCAAGAGCAACATCTGAGCTCTCTGTCCAGAAAAGCACAATGCTGGGAACAACTTAGATCCTGTGCAGAACCCTCAAACTCCCAGGCCTCTGGTAGAGTATCCGAGAAATAGAAAAAGGGCAACAAAGACCACCCCCAGTGGTAGTGAGAAGGAAGTTTTTAAAGCAAGGTGAATCACCAATTTTTACTAATAAAAAACAACTAGCTATTTTTCTGGTTGTTATTATTACCATTATTTTCCAATCATTTAGCTGTTGTCACTTCTGGTAGCAGCAGGAAGTAAACTGCATGAAGCACAACAGAGCTTCACAGCTTCATGACTCTGTTTAGTGGCAGCTATCGGTACTGCAAGTCAATTGCTATTCATTTGTGTTAGGGAGTTCTCTGTGGGAAGTATGAATTTTGGTTTTCAGTTTTTGCCTGTAGCTATATTTTAATATTGCATGTCAAGCAGACACATGGATAAGAAATAACAAGCATAACACTTTAGTTTTAGAACTTAATTGGGAATTCTAGTAATTTTCTATACAGGTCATAGTAAAGCTTTGTTAATGACTGAACCTCACCTAAATGAAGCAGGGGCCACAAGTTCAATTTAATTTTTAAAAAGAAAATAACATTCCCTTTGTGGATAAACGCAATTTAGTATAATTTAGATTTCAACATTGTGGCTTTGGTCACTAAATTATGTTGCATGTAAAATTACCAATTTTCATGAACTTTGTGTTTTAAATGGAGTGAAATTGGGACTCAAGTGAATGACTATGTTAAACGTCTACAGAATTAATCACCGGGATGGGTTTAAGAAGAGAAATTTAGAAATCAGGTCAGCTGTGAAACTGCACATTAACTTAGGGTGGGAAAAGAACAGAACAAAAGGAAATGTTTTAAAGTTTAAATGAGAAAAAAAATACAATGTATCTCAATCTCATTCCATTAGAAATTACATTTCAGAAAAGTACAGGTATAACAATTTTAAAACCAGTGCTCCTGGAAATTTAATTGAAAACTGACCTTGACAATACCAGGTCCTGCTGAGAAAGTAGGAACAAGAAAAGAGCTAAATTAAGCAAATGTAACATTTTACAGCTCACATCTCACTCCTCAAACTGAGACAGAAGCATTTTCCCACAGCTTCAAAGCCGTCTTGATACATCTCTGTGGTTTAGCAAATTACCACATTAGTTTCCAAATGTAGCCAATATAATACATTTCACAAGATTAGAAACAGGTGCAATAGAGGAGATGGTAAGAGGCAGATACTGTATTAAAAGTATAAGAAAGTAGCATAATGGACTATACCTGATTTTCGTACAATGTAACACATGTATTTAAGTGTGTGGAGACATAAATACGCTAATACAACATTACTAAAAAGAAATCAAGCTATTTTTGTTATTTTTCTACGGTATGTTTTAAATTGGGATTCCAAAACAGCAAGCCATGTCCCCACTTATGTAAAAAATGCAGTTTTCATAAATGCAGTTCCTAAACCAATTCTTGGAATTCTTTAGAAGTAATCAATCAACTCTCTGCTTTTCTGGCATATGTTGGATTTGTTTACATTGCTATACAGAATACAAGTATAGCCATTCTCAAAAAAAAACCAAATATATCATGATGTAGAAAGATATCCCGAGCCCTCCAGTGTAGCAGATAAAGCAAAGATTGAAGCTACGTTGTTACACCCCCTTACAGCTCCAAGTGACTGATAGGTCATTCTATGTACACACATGGGAGAGACCAGTCAATGAGTAGGGGCAAAGTGGGAAGAAGCTGATTTAGTGGGGGAGCTGGACTAGTCATGTCTATTCCTTTGGCTCTTCAAACTATGTTTTATCCGAAATTCTGGAATGCTTCATCGAAAAATATACCTACCTGCTACCAAGCTCTGATTTATGGTGCCCATGGTTTGTGCAGCATATATGGAATGGTAGGTTCTCTTTAAATGTGAATAGTTAAAATTGTTGTCAAGTTAAAAAAAAATGTATTGTTAGCTAACCGTAATAAAACAAACTGGTCTTACACAGGGACCAACAGTCAGATGATCGTTGCTGGTGCAGACTGGCAGAAAAAATCAGAAAGCAAGGTCAGAACAAGGAGGATATACAATGTAAAAGGCAAGAAGAATGGTTAGAAAAAGATCTGAGCTTAGGCCACATTCACACTTTGAGTATTTAGTCAGTATTTTACATTAGTATTTGTAAGTCAAAACTAGAAGTGGGTAATAATGCAGAAGTGGTGACTTAGAGTTGAGCGACTTTTGTTTTTTTAGGGTCGAGTTTCGTTTCGTGAAACCCGACTTTTCCAAAAGTCGGGTCGAGCAAGATCGGCCGATTATAGGGAAAAGTCGGGGTCGTCCCGAAACACGAAACCCAATGTAAGTCAATGGGGAATAAAAGTCGGCAGTGAGAGGAGGACAGGAAACACACCTACAGTGCCCATTTGAATGCCAAAAGCATCAATTCTTATTACTTAAGCTTGTCAACCTTAAATTACTTCATAATACTAGTTACGCACTGAAAAATGGGGGTTATTTGGCTAAAGTTGTGGGGGGGTAGGGCTGGCTCCAGATTTTCATGTGCCCTGGGCGAAAGAGAGCCCCTTTAACACATACCACAACTCATGATGCTCCGATACGGCAGAGAAATAGCGGTATAGTACAATGAAAAATACTTCACTTTTTACATCTCATGACGAGGCCCATCTATTTCTCCATACAGAATCATTGGTCCCATATAATGTTTGAAACAGTATATGATGCGCTCCACATAATGCTACAGTATATGTTGGTCCCCATGGATGAAGCTCCACTGTCTTATGGGCCCAAATAATGCTCCAAACATAATGGGCCCCATTTCTAATGCTCTAGTGTATAATGGGCCCTGTAAATGCTGCTCCAGTGTCTGATGTCCACCTTTGGAATGTTCCAGTGTATGGTGGGCCCCATCTATCATTCTCCAGAGTATAGTGCTCCCCAAAAATTGCTGTCCCAACATTGAAAACAATCAAATAAGTCTCCTCGCTAGGGAATCCCTGTACTAGTCTGGACTCCTCGTCGTCCCCATCTTCCATCTCACTGCACAGTATTTCAACCTTGCAAGTGCTGTGATCCTGAGCAAGCAGGGGGGGCCCACTCGTTGGCGACGGCACTGGCACAGGGCCCCTGATAGTACGGTGGTGTGTCTGATGGCGGGTGGGCCGAACCTGCACTTTGATCTGCAGCTTCCTCTTTGTCACCGTGTAAGATGGAACTGTATATGGGAAGGGTAACCTGAGTTTCATCAGGGTCAGATTCAGGCCGTGTAGCATGCGAGGGGAATGTAGTGATCTGGGTCAATGTACCAGCAGATTCATCGAGCAGTGGCTGGGCATCAGTGCACTTGTGTCGCCCCCAGGAGTACGGTCGCCACAGTGGCATTACCTTCCTCCTAGGGAGTGTGATGTCATGCTTGGGAGCAACAAAGGATCTCTCTAGCAGGTCAACTGATTGGGCGGCGTTATTCCCACGAGTCATGACCCTCCAAACAGCGTTCATGAAGGCAAAGTGTTTGTTTTACGTGGGCAGTATGGTTGCAAAGCTGAACCTTAAAGGAATGTCCAGAAGGGCACCACCAGGAGTGGAGCCTATGGTTAAATTCGACTCCACCTGGGAAATCTCAACCATGCCAGCTACAGAAAAGATGCACACATTGCAAGCTTAATTCCGTTAACGAACGAGACTCCGTCATGCCCCGCGGTCCGAGTCCGGCTCACTAGAGGGACACGTGAGGCTCTGGCACATGAGATTGGCCAATAACTGGTGTGTCATGCCCTTACATGTCCGTGGCTGCATGTGCGCTACACTGAAAAGGCCAGCGTTTGTCACTTACAGGTGCAGATAACCCGCTGAACAACGTTAGTGATGGGGATCTGTGATTACAATTATTACCCGCGAACGATGATTTCCCAGTAAGTGCAGGTCCACCGCAGTTCCGGAATTAGGCCTAACCGTCATTCCTGAAAAAATGAAAAACTTACGTGTGCAAACCACAGGTGCTGTAGCTTGCTTAACAGCTCGCCAGCCGTTCTCACGCCCAGTATGGATTACACGTGATTGCACAAAGGTGAGAAAGGGTACCGTATCCCCGGATAACATGTATGGATAGCGTACACATTCAAAATATATGTCTATACATCAGGAGGCAGGCACAGACGGTGCTAGGCCCAGTATGGATTGCACGTGATTGCACAAAGGTTAGAAAGGGTACCGTATCCCCGGATAACATGTATGGATAGTGTACACATTCAAAATATATGTCTATACATCAGGAGGCAGGCTCAGACGGTGTTAGGCCCAGTATGGATTGCACGTGATTGCACAAAGGTTAGAAAGGGTACTGTATCCCCGGATAACATGTATGGATAGCGTACACATTCAAAATATATGTCTATACATCAGGAGGCAGGCACAGACGGTGCTAGGCCCAGTATGGATTGCACGTGATTGCACAAAGGTTAGAAAGGGTACCGTATCCCCGGATAACATGTATGGATAGCGTACACATTCAAAATATATGTCTATACATCAGGAGGCAGGCTCAGATGGTGTTAGGCCCAGTATGGATTGCACGTGATTGCACAAAGGTTAGAAAGGGTACCGTATCCCCGGATAACATGTATGGATAGCGTACACATTCAAAATATATGTCTATACATCAGGAGGCAGGCTCAGACGGTGTTAGGCATAGTATGGATTGCACGTGATTGCACAAAGGTTAGAAAGGGTACCGTATCCCCGGATAACATGTATGGATAGCGTACACATTCAAAATATATGTCTATACATCAGGAGCAGGGGCACGGCTGTGCATATTGTGCCACACTTCTCTATAGGTATGTGACTTTACCACCTATGTTTAGGCAATATCTTTACTTTTGAATGGCTAGCCAGGGATTTTTCCCTCTATTTTGATGGCCTCCCATATAATACCTTTGCCTTTCCAACATTGGTGTTTGTATTATCTATGTATTGCTATACCTTTATATATACCATCCATACATCTGTGGCCCACTATACATTGCCTTTTTTAAGTGTCACTTTTAAGCTGTATTGTGCCTCATCTGTTTACAATAAAGATTGTGATTTTTACGTTCACATTTGGACTTGTTACACTGGTTCTTTTTGGTGCTGTTATAGTTATATATACAGTGTGTCCTGCACTGTCCTATGATGTGCTGGAATCTTGTTAGTGGTCCCCAGTACATTCATTTTGAACATGCAATTGATTAATTTTTCCAGCGCATTTTGCTACCTATTGTTCTTATTACATCAGGAGGCAGGCTCAGACGGTGTTAGGCATAGTATGGATTGCACGTGATTGCACAAAGGTTAAAAAGGGTACCGTATCCCCGGATAACATGTATGGATAGCGTACACATTCAAAATATATGTCTATACATCAGGAGGCAGGCACATTATGGATTTGACGGCCCAGACTACACAGCGGAGGAGCAGGGAGAGGTAAAGATTGCAAATGCTGGGGCCCTGCCCAAGCAAGGGGGGCCCACTCGTGGACGTCGGTACTGGCACTGGGCCCCTCATAGTACGGCGGTGTGTCTGACGGCGGGTGTGCACCACCACCATCAGAGACACTTGATTGCACTATGAGGGACCCTGTGCCAGTGCCCGCGCCCAAGAGTCAGCCTACCCACCTGTCCAGGGCAACGGCACTCGCACGGTGTCGTGCGCTAGGTGGTGACCCCGGCCATGGGGGGGGAGGCAGCACAGTTAGGGAGTTTTAAAAAGTGGCATATGTTGATGTTGGACATTCAGCTGATGCAAAAGGTAAAATAGGTCAAGTCCCAGGAAGAGGTGGACCAAAGCAAGCCATTTTTCTGTTACCCTATGTGTCATCAGGGGAAGGTGGGACAAAATCCTTGGAAACCCATGCGTGGTTCATTTTAATGAAGGTTAGATCATCCACATTTTGGGTTGACAGACGGGTCCTTTTTTCTGTCAGGATTGATCCAGCTGCACTGAAGACTCTTTCCAATAGCACACTTGCAGCTGGGCAAGCGAGCTCCTGTAAGGCATATTGTGCCAATTCAGGCCAGGTGTCCAGTTTAGCGGCCCAATAGTCAAAGGGGAATGACCTGTGTGGTAGAACATCGATATGGGAGGAAAAGTAGTTTGTAACCATAGTTGACAACAGCTGTCTCCTGTCACTTTCCATCGATGCAGTATTACCAGTTGTGTGAGCGGTACTTGAAAAATCAGTCCACAACATTGTCATGAAACCCCTGTCTCCAACGCCACTTCTGCTGTGTGCACCACGAACACCTCTGCCAAGCTGCCCCCGGCCCGTACGGCTCGTGTGAGAACCATCACCGCTGCTGTGTGCTGGGAATGCCTCAAGCAACCGATTTACCAGAGTTGCTTGTTTATTAGCCAATATTAGGTCAAGGTTCTCCTATGGCATGATGTTTTGTAATTTGCCTTTATAGCGTGGATCCAGGATGCTGGCCAACCAGTAGTCGTCATCGTTCATCATTTTGGCAATGCGGGGGTCCCTTTTTAGGATCTGCAAGGCATAATCTGACATATGGGCCAATGTTCCCGGTGTCAATGATGCACTGCGAGTGCTGGGTGGAGGAGCACTTTCTGGAAAATCCACATCCCTCCAGTCACGCACAAACCCTGTACCAGACCTTGGCACGCCAACATTTTCACTTGCCCCACGAGATGCATCCTCCTCCCCTAAGTAATCATCCCCATCATCCTCCTCCTCCTCTTCTTCCTCCACCTCGTCCAGGAGAGGTCCCTGAGCAGACAATGGCTGAATGTCATCAAGGATTCCCTCCTCCTCTTCCTCCTCATCAACATTGACTGCAGAAGCCTGCTCCTTAAGGTGCGTCAAAGTTTGCATGAGCAGACGCATAAGTGGGATGCTCATGCTTAGGATGGCGTCGTCTGCGCTTACCAGCCATGTGCATTCCTCAAAACACTGAAGGACTTTACAGAGGTCTTTCAGCTTCGACCACTGCACACCTGTCAACTCCATGTCTGCTCTCAAAGTGCCTGGCCGTGTATCCTCCCACAAATGCATTATGGCCTGCCTCTGCTCGCACAGCCGCTCCACCATGTGCAGGGTGGAGTTCCACCTTGTTGCAATGTCGATAATGAGGCGGTGGTTGGGAAGGTGGAGCAATCGCTGCAGCTTCTGCATACGAACGGAGTTTACAGGCGACCGGCGGATGTGCGCGCACAGTCTTCGCACTTTCTGGAGCAGGGCTGTTAACTCCGGATAATTTTTGAGGAAGCACTGCACCACCAGGTTCAAGGTGTGAGCCAAGCAAGGTATGTGGCTGAGTTTTGAAAGGGCTATGGCTGCCACAAAATTACGGCCGTTATCACTAACTACCTTGCCTGCCTCAAGATGTACACTGCCCAGCCATGACTCAGTTTGTCGCTTCAAGTACTCGGCCAGCACCTCGGCGGTGTGTCTGTCGCCCAAACACATCATCTGCAACACAGCCTGCTGACGCTTTCCACTAGCTGCTCGATAGGGGGACACCTCATGTGCAACAGTGGCAGCTGCAGATGGAGTGCTCGTACAACTGCGCTCTGTGGACAAGCTTTCGCTTCTGGAGGAGGAGGAGGGTCGAACGCCTACAGCCAACTGTTTCCTATACCGTGGGCTAGGCAGCACTGTCCCACCACCGCTGTCCCCTGTGGACCCTGCATCCACCACATTAACCCAGTGCGCAGTGATGGACACGTAACGGCCCTGGCCATGCCGACTGGACCATGCATCAGTTGTGAGGTGCACCTTTCCGCTCACTGACTGCTTGAGTGCATGGACAATGCGGTCTTTCACATGATGGTGGAGGGCTGGGATGGCTTTGCGAGAGAAGAAGTGGCGACTGGGTAGGTCATAGCGTGGTACTGCATAGGCCATGAGTTCGCGGAAAGCTGCGCTTTCCACCAACCGAAAGGGCATCATCTCAAACGAGATTAGTTTGGCAATGTGGGCATTCAAACCCAGTGTACGCGGATGAGAGACTGAGTACTTTCTTGACCTACTCATAGTGTCTGTTAGGGTGAGCTGGACTTGAGAGCTGCATATGGTGGAAGTAGCGGTGGACAGGGCGGACTGAGAGAGGGTTGATGATGGTGATGGAGTTGGTGTTCTTTCTGATGGCCTAGAATCAGTCTTTCGTTGATATAACAGTGGGATTCCCTGACTGCTGTGGCCTTGCAACGACACCTCAACATTTGCTGCTGTGCTAACCGGTGGGCTTACAGTGGGGGAAACAATGTAGCGTTGCTGACTACCTTCGTTGTGATCAGTTGCACATGAGGTTTGGTGTTGTGTCCACGCTTGCAAGTGCATGCTGGTTAAATGTCTAAGCATGCAACTGGTATTCAAATTTTTCAGATTTTTCCCTCGGCTAAAGGTCTTTGCGCACTTCTTACAGATAACCTTGGCCTGATCATGAGGATTTTGTTCAAAAAAGTGCCACACTGCACTCTTCCTACTTTGGCAGACATTTTGCGGCCTAGCACGCTGTGATCTTTTGACGCTCTGGACAAGCTGTCCAGCAACTCTTTTGATTTTTGGAACCTGTCTTTGGAGTGCTCCAGGCCTGCCAGATAACAGCTGTTGCAATGTCGATGTCTGCTGTGGATGCTCCTCATCTGAGCTATTGTAAGCAGCACCCTCTCCCCCAATGGATACCAATCTGGGTCAACAACTGGGTCATCCATCACCTCCTCTTCAATGTCATGTGCACCTTCCTCTGTGTCACCGTGTATGGTGGTATAGTGTGCGGGAAGGGGCACCTGAGTCTCATCAGGGTCAGAATCTGGCTCTGTACACGGCGAGGACAATGTAGTGCTCTGAGTGAATGTACCAGCAGAATCATCCATCAGCGGCTGTGCATCAGTGCACTCCATGTCAGATTCACCTTGGCCTGGGTAATTCACCATTTCACTTGATAATCCAGGCATGGTATGTGAAAACAGCTCCATGGAGTAATCAGTAGTATGGCCTGCGTCATCCTTCAATCTTGGTTGGGGTGAAGGACACAAGGAAAGGTGTGGTTCATGAACATGAGCCTCCAATGACGACTCAGTGCTTTTACTTTTTACAACTGAAGAAGAGGAGGCAATAGAGCTGGAGGCTGAGTCAGCAATGTAAGACAAAACTTTTTCTTGATGCTCTGGCTTTAAAAGCGGTTTGCCAACTCCTAGAAAACTAAGCCTTCGAAGCCTTATGGAGCCAGACGATGACGCAGGCTCAACACCTCCTGCATTCGGTCCTATTTTGCTCTTGCCACTACCATCAGATCCACCACCAACACCATCATTACCAGCTGCCAACCCCCGCCCAATTCCACGGCCCCTTCCACCAGACTTCCTCATTTTTTGTAGAAATGTAGACAAAATCCAACAAACTATATAGTAATGTAAAACAAGGTACAAGGTGTCTATAGGACAGGGGAGATTTTGAATTTCTGCACACACTAGTGGACACTGGACACTTTTGGATTGTGTGAGGCCCACTGAATATCTGAGCGCTATGTCACAGGCTCGATGGCACAGCTGTGACAAAAGTGACTAGAGGATAAGGGAGATTTTGAATTTCTGCAGACACTTGTGGACACTGGACACTTTTGGATTGTGTGAGGCCCACTGATATCTGAGCGCTATGTCACAGGCTCGATGGCACAGCTGTGACAAAAGTGACGAGAGGATAAGGGAGATTTTGAATTTCTGCAGACACTTGTGGACACTGGACACTTTTGGATTGTGTGAGGCCCACTGATATCTGAGCGCTATGTCACAGGCTCGATGGCACAGCTGTGACAAAAGTGACGAGAGGATAAGGGAGATTTTGAATTTCTGCAGACACTTGTGGACACTGGACACTTTTGGATTGTGTGAGGCCCACTGATATCTGAGCGCTATGTCACAGGCTCGATGGCACAGCTGTGACAAAAGTGACGAGAGGATAAGGGAGATTTTGAATTTCTGCAGACACTTGTGGACACTGGACACTTTTGGATTGTGTGAGGCCCACTGATATCTGAGCGCTATGTCACAGGCTCGATGGCACAGCTGTGATAAAAGTGACTAGAGGATAAGGGAGATTTTGAATTTCTGCAGACACTTGTGGACACTGGACACTTTTGGATTGTGTGAGGCCCACTGATATCTGAGAGCTATGTCACAGGCTCGATGGCACAGCTGTGACAAAAGTGACGAGAGGATAAGGGAGATTTTGAATTTCTGCAGACACTTGTGGACACTGGACACTTTTGGATTGTGTGAGGCCCACTGATATCTGAGCGCTATGTCACAGGCTCGATGGCACACCTGTGACCAAAGTGACTAGAGGATAAGGGAGATTTTGAATTTCTGCAGACACTTGTGGACACTGGTCACTTTTGTATTGTGTGAGGCCCACTGATATCTGAGCGCTATGTCACAGGCTCGATGGCACAGCTGTGACAAAAGTGACGAGAGGATAAGGGAGATTTTGAATTTCTGCAGACACTTGTGGACACTGAACACTTTTGGATTGTGTGAGGCCCACTGATATCTGAGCGCTATGTCACAGGCTTGATGGCACAGCTCTGACAAAAGTGACTAGAGGATAAGTGAGATTTTGAATTTCTGCAGACACTTGTGGACACTGGACACTTTTGGATTGTGTGAGGCCCACTGATATCTGAGCGCTATGTCACAGGCTCGATGGCACAGCTGTGACAAAAGTGACGAGAGGATAAGGGAGATTTTGAATTTCTGCAGACACTTGTGGACACTGGACACTTTTGGATTGTGTGAGGCCCACTGATATCTGAGCGCTATGTCACAGGCTCGATGGCACAGCTGTGACAAAAGTGACGAGAGGATAAGGGAGATTTTGAATTTCTGCAGACACTTGTGGACACTGGACACTTTTGGATTGTGTGAGGCCCACTGATATCTGAGCGCTGTGTCACAGGCTCGATGGTACAGCTGTGACAAAAGTGACGAGAGGATAAGGGAGATTTTGAATTTCTGCAGACACTTGTGGACACTGGACACTTTTGGATAGTGTGAGGCCCACTGATATCTGAGCGCTATGTCACAGGCTCGATGGCACAGCTGTGACAAAAGTGACTAGAGGATAAGGGAGATTTTGAATTTCTGCAGACACTTGTGGACACTGGACACTTTTGGATTGTGTGAGGCCCACTGATATCTGAGCGCTATGTCACAGGCTCGATGGCACAGCTGTGACAAAAGTGACGAGAGGATAAGGGAGATTTTGAATTTCTGCAGACACTTGTGGACACTGGACACTTTTGGATTGTGTGAGGCCCACTGATATCTGAGCGCTATGTCAGGCTCAATGGCACAGCTGTGACAAAAGTGACTAGAGGATAAGGGAGATTTTGAATTTCTGCAGACACTTGTGGACACTGGAAACTTTTGGATTGTGTGAGGCCCATTGATATCTGAGCGCTATGTCACAGGCTCGATGGCACAGCTGTGACAAAAGTGACTAGAGGATAAGGGAGATTTTGAATTTCTGCAGACACTTGTGGACTCTGGACACTTTTGGATTGTGTGAGGCCCACTGATATCTGAGCGCTTTGTCACAGGCTCGATGGCACAGCTGTGACAAAAGTGACTAGAGGATAAGCGAGATTTTGAATTTCTGCAGACACTTGTGGACACTGGACACTTTTGGATTGTGTGAGGCCCACTGATATCTGAGCGCTATGTCACAGGCTCGATGGCACAGCTGTGACAAAAGTGACGAGAGAATAAGGGAGATTTTGAATTTCTGCAGACACTTGTGGACACTGGACACTTTTGGATTGTGTGAGGCCCACTGATATCTGAGCTCTATGTCACAGGCTCGATGGCACAGCTGTGACAAAAGTGACTAGAGGATAAGCGAGATTTTGAATTTCTGCAGACACTTGTGGACACTGGACACTTTTGGATTGTGTGAGGCCCACTGATATCTGAGCGCTATGTCACAGGCTCGATGGCACAGCTGTGACAAAAGTGACTAGAGGATAAGGGAGATTTTGAATTTCTGCAGACACTTGTGGACACTGGACACTTTTGGATTGTGTGAGGCCCACTGATATCTGAGCGCTATGTCACAGGCTCGATGGCACAGCTGTGACAAAAGTGACGAGAGGATAAGGGAGATTTTGAATTTCTGCAGACACTTGTGGACACTGGACACTTTTGGATTGTGTGAGGCCCACTGATATCTGAGCGCTATGTCACAGGCTCGATGGCACAGCTGTGACAAAAGTGACTAGAGGATAAGGGAGATTTTGAATTTCTGCAGACACTTGTGGACACTGGACACTTTTGGATTGTGTGAGGCCCACTGATATCTGAGCGCTATGTCACAGGCTCGATGGCACAGCTGTGACAAAAGTGACTAGAGGATAAGGGAGATTTTGAATTTCTGAAGACACTTGTGGACACTGGACACTTTTGGATTGTGTGAGGCCCACTGATATCTGAGCACTATGTCACAGGCTCGATGGCACAGCTGTGACAAAAATGACTAGAGGATAAGGGAGATTGGATTGCTTTTAAAAAAGCAGTTTGCAGAGCAGTGGGTAAACAGCAATGCAGCGGTCAGGAAGCCTTAGAAGGCAGCCCAACAACCAACACCACTGATACACCACAATATAGCCTCCCCTTGCACTGCACACACAGTGACTGGTGTGTTGTACAGGCACAATCGCTAGCAGCAGAAGCAGTTTTTTTTTCTTCTTCCCTGCCTAACGCTCTCCCTACAGAATCAGCAGAAACCTCTCCCTATGCTAAGATCGGCAGAAGTAAGATGGCGGTCGGCGTGCACGCCCTTTTATACCCCCTGTGACGCCCACCAAAGCAAGCCAATCACTTGCATGCCCTTCTGAAAGATGGTGGTGACCCGTGCCTATGTCATCACATTGCCCACAGTGTCCGTGGATCCTGATTGGCTGAAAAAGAGCGCAAAACAAACTTTTGAAACGCGACTTTGGCGCATAAGTCGCCGACCTCGTGGCCGACCTCATCCTAGGGTCGGGTTTCGTTTCATGAAACCCGACTTTGCCAAAAGTCGGCGACTTTTGAAATTTTTCGACCCATTTTGCTCAACTCTAGTGGTGACGTGTTTTTATTATAGTGGTTCTCTGATTGCTCCACTTCTGGTTTCAGCTTTCAAATACTGAAGTAAAATACTGATCAAATACTGAACATGTGAAGGTGGTCTTAAAAAAAAGAAAAATTCACTAAAAAGCAGGAGCTGAAAGAATCAGGGTTTTCGAACATGGCAAGAAGAACTATTGCAGCTTCCAGTAGGAAGCTAAGAGTTTTTGCAGGTTTTGACCAATCTAGAGAGACAATTACTTCTGATGACTGCACCCACACATGCTGCCAAACTCCATATCTCTAGACAGTGGCTGGGACAGAGCCTGTGCTGCCCAGAGCATCTGGTCACGATTTCTCATGATAACCAGTGCTGTTGGCACAGTGAATACGGCAGAGTCTGATGACAGGTGCACTGCAGACATCACTGGAGCAGGTCATAGAGTAAATGTGGCCTACGTGAAATTAATGATTGGCTGCAACACTGTTGATGAGACATCACTGATGCAGTCAAATAATGGAGGCAAAAAGGCTTAAGTAAAGACACATGTTTAACAGTGGAGTTTAAATAGGCCCATCTGTGCTCATACACACCCATTTACTTTGGCTCCCTGTGACACAATGATATTGCATTGATTGGTTAGAATTGCAGCAAAGGCCTACAGAAGGCCCACATTATTGCTATCTAAATCTACCTGTGTAACTTACCCACAGACTGATCTCCATAGGAGACGGAGACTTACAATAAAGACGACAAAACTGAACATTTGAAGTACGGTATATAGCGATCTGACTTAAAAATAAATTAGGAAACATTTATAATATCAAAAATTAATATAAAAAATGTATGTCTGTATGTGGGGGAGACAGGGCAAAAGTTTAGAACAAGGATGAATGCTCATCATCACACAATAAGAGAAAAAAGAATGGATCAACCTGTGGCAAAACATTTTTGTATGCCTGATCACAACAACACCATGGATATGAAATTACTGGTATTGAAAAGTAACTTCACATCTCAGAGAGACAGGAGGGTCTGGGAGTATAAATTTATGATGACCTTTGACACTCTAGGTGCTGGAATTAATGTGTCGCATGGATATATGTCTTTTTACATCAACTAAGGAATTTGCTCCTAAGACCTTGTGGGGGTATCACAACACATTAGGAGACCCCAATCAGAGGACAATAAAACATCCAGACTCCTTATCTATGAACTGGTCCAATATTTATATTTCTCCCTATCCCATAATGATAATTCTGCTTCACGTCACTTGTCTTATCTATTGCATTTTTTCTGTGCTGTGTTGTGCATATATATGTGATTCTTCAGATGTTGTATTAGTCAATGCCTGATGAAGAGACCTGAGTAGTCTCGAAAGCTTGCAATGTGTTACCATCTTTTCAGTTAGCCATTAAAAGGTATCAACCACTGAGGACTCTCAATTATGAATATTTTTCTATCTACTGGTTAACACGGTACAAAGATATGCATCTTTCCTGTATAAAACTTCTAATCATTCCACTTTCTCTCCATTAAAAATAAATAAATAAAAAATATATATGGCATTGCCAGGTCAATAAAATTCCAATTTATGAAAATAAAATTAATTAATCCAATAGGTAAATGCTGTAATAAGAAAATAAATTCAAACAGAAGAATTGCAGTTATTTTAGTCATTAATTTTCCTTAAAAAAGCAATAAAAAATTATGGCACTTTGCCTGGCTTTGTCCACTTGCACTGTAATAGTTGTCTATAAGACATCTCTCCATTACTAATACTATAGTTGTATTGTAAATAAAGACCCAGTCAGAATAAAGTCTTATATTTGAAATAAAACAAAACACACTTTTATATTTTTATTTAAAAACAACAAACACAGTTATACTTACCTAACACCTAATTCCACTGAAGCCCTTGTTCTCCTGTAATAAAACTATAATAAAAAAATATCCCTGACCTTTCTGTCATTATGTCCCATGCCGTAATCCATGTCTGTGGGAGAACTAATTTTCAATCTTGATGGTGTCAAGATACGACCGTCCAGGCTAATAATCAATGATGAATAAGCTGCTGCGAACCTCAGTGACTAGCGGTGATGTCATCAAGGTTACTGCTGGACATTGAGGCTGCATTCCCAGCCAATGTACTGCAGTGACCTCAGTGAGATTACTGCTAGCACAGTGATAAAAAGTCTCACAGTGCAGAGGCGAGTTCACCGCAGTTCAAATTCATCGCAGTGAAATTCTCCCGCTAAATTGCGGTGAACTCGCATCTGCAACATGAGACTTTTTCTAACTGTGCTAGTGGGGATCTCCATACAGGTTAAAAACACATGGATGAGTGGTGGACAGGTGAGGGATATTGTTGTTTTTATTTTTGTTTTATTACAGAAGTCATGGGCTTCAGTGGAACGGGCATTAGGTGAGTATAACTGTTTGTTATTTTGAAATAAAAAAGTAAAAGTGTGTTTGTTTTATTTCAAATGAAAGACTTTATGCTTGCTGTGTGTTTATTTACCATATAATTATAGAATTAGTAACAGATAGGTGTCTTATAGACGTCTCTCTATTAATAATCCGTGGGCTTGATGTCACCTGACAATACAAATGTGCCATCAACCCTACAAATATAAACTCCACTTGCCGCCACTACAGGGCAAGTAGGAAGAGCTGGGCAAAACCTAATAGATGTGCCTTTTTTGGGAGGTGTTGGGCTGCTATTTTTAGGCGGAGGGGGATAATATCAATGGCCCCTTAATAGCCCTTAGCTATCTGTTTTAGCAAGGGTGGTTGTCAAAAATGGGGGTATACATGCCCTTTTTTAAATTATTTATTCCTAATAAACAGCCTTGCTGAAGCTGACAGCTGATGGCTGCAGCCCCCAGCTGTGAGTTTTGTCTGGCTGGTTTTCAAAAATACAGGAGAACCCACGCCATTTTTTTAAAAAATATTTATTTATAGCACAGGTGTTGGCTGATTAATAGTCCCTGCTGCTCCTGCTCTCACTTTTATTAGAGGTAGCAGGAGTTGGCTGAAGAGAGCGGCAGTCCCATTAACTGACACCAGTGACAGTAGGTAAAATTTATACCATGAATCACAGCTGCACACTCACACTGTCTTTTGACAATGTGGAGTTTGCTTAGCTGTCATGGACATGACTGTATGGTAATCACTGGATGTTTGTGACCTCCATTCAAGTACCTGAACCCGAACATTTTGTAACTCTCTGGCCGAACCCGAAGGACCCGATCATCCAGGTGTCCGCCCAGCTCTAACTTTTAATTTTTACATTAATAGAAGATTTCATGTATTCAGTAATCATAGTGTGCAGACATAGAGAGTATGTATATGTTTGTATATTGCTCACATAGCATATTTGTGCACCTTTACATTGATTTAATACTATGATGTGCATGCCCTACTTTTTTTTTTTTTCTATTTTCTCATCTTTTTCTGTTATTTTTTTCCTTTTTTGTTTTTTTTGCATTATCATACTGTCCTGTTGGAACCAATTTTCTAGTCCCATAACAAGAGAAATTATAAAAATTGCAGTCAAATTCTCATCCAACATGCAATACCATCAGGATAGTGTCAGAGTGGCTCCAAATTTACTCTGCAGCGAGACAATGACCCCAAACATGCAGCCAATGTCATTAAAAACTATCTTAAGCTAAAATAAGAACAAGGAGTCCTGGAAGAGATAATATGTCCCACATCGAAGAGTACTGATCATCATCAGAGTACATCATCTAGTCTATGCAAAAAAAGGTTGCACTTTATCATGCTAAAGCATGTCCATGTGCAATATGTGAAATTTGAATAGCAATACTGCTTTTGAATATTAGGAAAAAGAAATGAGACCTTTAGCATAAAAATTGGCCAAACTATATTTGCCCATCAACCACTGTCAAGGTGGTCTCAAAGACTGATGGGTCCCTACGTGTGTGAATACCTCTCTACGGCTGATGTCTGAATTCCGGGGTGAATGTGGACACCTCTCTCAGTAAAGCCTGCATTTATGGGTAAGTAGGAACCTGCTGTAATTAAAATCTCCACATGTTGAACGGCGGAGTGCTCGGTCAGTAAGCTAGCATACAAATTACAAAAAACTGACTGGCACTTCCAGACTAGTGTGAATATGTGGATACAAGGAGGAGCTACCTCCATATACAATATACAAAAAAAAGGTTGCACTCTGTCGTGCTAAAGCATGTCAATGTGAAATATGTGAAATTTGAATAGCAATACAACTTTTGAATAATGGAAAAAAAATGAGACGCTTAGCATAAAATTTGGCCAAATTATATTTGTCCATCAACCATTGTCAAGGTGGTCTCAAAGACTGATGGGTCCCTACTAGTGATGAGCAAGTATACTCGTTACTCGGGTTTTCCCGGCCATGCTCGGGTGATCTCCAAGTATTTTGGCGTGCTCGGAGATTTAATTTGTGTCGCCACAGCTGCATGATTTGCGGCTGCTAGATAGGCTGAATACATTTGGGAGTTGCCTGTTTGTTATGAAAAATGAAGGAGAAAAAAGAATCTCCAGTGTGTAATCCAATAAAATCAATTCTTTTGTTCAAGACATATTAAAATGTATGTATCAAAAATACAAATGAACAAAGGAAAGGATGGATGGGGTCCCCATAACAACCAACGCGTTTCAACCTCTTGTGGTCTTAGTCATACTATGTAAATTGTAGAATTGGAGAATAACTTCCCAACAAACCAAATTTCCCAGAAGAAACCAAGCACACAGAATTTCGCCTGATTCACTCATCTCTACTACTGCTTTGAAAAAGCTTTAGGAAAAATTGCTGCATAGTTCTATATATTTATAAATACTTGTTCTTTCTATTGATTCAATTGGAATTAACCTTTAAAGAAAAACACAGAAAATCTGTGATATTTTCTAGATGATTGGGCTGGCCCCATCAGCTTTGCATTTCTATAAAACAGACTTAAAAGGTCACAACTCATAAATGCTATCTATGACACATAAACCCATGCACACTATGTTCCTGGATTGTAGTGTCGATAGGTTAATCTAGTGAAGCATTTTTTTCTGTCACCCACCAGATGCAGCCATCTGTTTACACAATGGAAATGTTATCTAGCGTAATTACTTTATATCATATGTTCAAACAGATTTTTGTGCTGTACCTGCATGGAAAGTTTAATGTACTGTATAGCTTAAAGCATGCATAAGTCTCCATGCACATTGGGCCAAAGTATTTCACTGGTAATGTGCTTCAAATGGAAGACCAATAGCATACATAGCCCTAGATCTCATAGTGAAAAAATGGAATCCACATAGTATCCTTTTTTGGCAGGTTGTGCTCTGCAAGGCAAGTCTGCCGCGCTTTGTTAGGCCCCTTTCACATGTCCGCTTAAAAAAAATAAGTGTGAGGTAATATTTTACTATCTGGGTGGTTTTCTGTTGGCCGTCCACGTCTATATGTGTACCATCTATGTGTCATCTTTGCATAAGTGTGTACCAACCGTGTGACATCTGGGTGTCATTTGTGTGACACATATCAGAATAGAATGCAGAATAGGAATTATATATTTTTAGGTGTTAAAGATGTGCAAAGATATAGATAGATTGATAGATAGACAATAGATAGATATCTATGACATAATTACTTATAGTTTCTTGCATGTTTGTGATGACACCTATAGTGTCACTGGCACTGCCTGGGGGCTCTATCAGTGGACACGTGAAAGAGCACAGGGAGTGCAGGAACAAAGCATGCAGTGCGCAAGGACCTGAGAATAATGCAGTGAGCCCAGGACCTGGCACTAAGCAGTCACATGACCAGGGGGCGGAGTAACCACACGTGAGTACAGGGAAGGAAACTGAGTGTGCAGAGTGCAGGGCACAGACAGTAAATGTGGTCAAGGAGAGCCAAGGGTCAAAAGCCAGACTAGAGCATAATACCTAGGGATAAGACAAAGAGTAAACGGAGACAAGCCAAGGGGTCAGATAACCAGGAGGCACAAGGCAGTAAAAAGCAGGATGCAGAGGCTAGATTCAGGAGACAAACCAGGTCATACACAGCAAAGCACAGAGGCACAACGTTTATGGACGAGTTACCTGGGTCAGCAACCACAAACTGAGTATACGGAAGTATCACCGACACCAAACCCAGGAACTGCCAACATTTAATAGCCGCCCCAGAACAAAAGAGAGGCGGACTAAAATTAACCCTGAACTGACCAGGATGGAGGCGGAACCATCCTGTCCAGAGTCATAACAGTGTGTATCTTACTGTATATGTATTAACCCGATAAATAAATAAATGTAAAAATGATGTAATACCAGCCTGCAGTCACACCATGAGATGTTCCAATTTCGATGCTTCACCGAATTCAAATTATTCAAAGGAATGGAAACCTGAAAAGATCATACACACAAAACAGAGAAATAAAACAAAGACACTTTACCTGGTTCACCACTTTATTAAAAATAAAACTTCGATGCAGGTCCAACATATTCTTCAGAATGTGATGCTTCACTTCTGTGGTGGCTGAGGGTTGGTATTTGTAGGCTGGGAAGGGCCCAATAACCATACACCTTCCTAGTCTGATAATATCAACCCATAGCTCTCTACTTTACCTTTGCTTGATTGTTACCAAAAATGGAGGGGATCCTACATTACTTATTTATAATGTTAATACATGTGCAGTAAACTACACATGCAAAGCACTAATTACATATCTCATGGATATTTATCTATCTATCTATCATTTATCTATCGATCTATCTCTAACATCTACACACATGGTCAAAATTGTTGGTACCCCTCGTTTAATGACAGAAAAATCCACAATTGGTCACAGAAATAACTTGAATCTGACAAAAGTAATAAATAAAATATCTATGAAAATGAACAAATGAAAGTCAAATAGTCTCTTCAGAGAGGAAGCGGACTAGAACTCTAGTGCCACCTATTGAAAGTCAGGCATTGATTTTCAACCATGCTTCCAAAGAATTAAAAAAAATAATAAAACTCATGAAATAGGCCTGGACAGAAATGATGGTACCCTTAAGTTAATATTTTGTTGCACAACCTTTTGAGGCAATCACTGCAATCAAACAATTCCTGTAACTGTCAATGAGACTTCTGCACCTTTCAACAGATATTCTGGCCCACTCCTCAAAAGCAAACTGCTCCAGTTGTCTCATGTTTAAAGGTTGCCTTTTCCAGATGGCATGTTTCAGCTCTTTCCAAATATGCTCAATAGGATTTAGGTCAGGGCTCATAGAAGGCCACTCCAGAGTAGTCCAATGTTTTCCTCTTAGCCATTCTTGGGTGTTTTTAGCTGTGTGTTTCAGGTCATTATCCTGTTGCAAGACCCATGACCTGCAACTGAGATAAAGCTTTCTGAAACTTGGCAGCACATTTCTCTCTAGAATCAATTGATTGTCTTGAGATTTCATTGACACTCTGTGCCAGATGCAGCAAAAGCAGCCCCAGAACATAACAGAACCTCGTCCATGTTTCACAGTAGGGACAATGTTCTTTTCTTGATATGTTTATTGTGTTATTTTATTGATATGCTTCATTTTTCTGTCTGTGAACATAGAGCTGATGTGCCTTGCCAAAAAGTTTTATTTTTGTCTCATCTGTCCATAGGACATTCTCACAGAAGCTTTGTGGCTTGTCAACATATAGTTTGTCAAATTCCAGTCTGTTTTTTTATGATTTTTTTCAACAATGGTGTCTTCCTTGGTCATCTCTCATGAAGTCTACTTTGGCTCATACAACGACGGATGGTTGAGATCTGACACTGATGTCCCTTGAGCTTGAAGTTCACCTTTAATCTGTTTAGAAGTTATTCTGGGCTCTTTTGTTACCATTCGTATTATCCGTCTCTTTGATTTGTCATCAATTTTCCTCCTGCAGCCACGTCCAGGGAGGTTGGCTACAGTCCCATGGAGCTTAAATTTCTGAATAATATGTGCAACTGTAGTCACAGGAGCATCAAGCTGCATAGAGATCGTCTTAAAACTTTTACCTTTAACATGTTTGTCTATAATTTTCTTTCTAATCTCATGAGACCACTCTTTCCTTTGCTTCCTCTTTTCCATGTTGAGTGTGATACACACCATATCACCAAACAGCACAGTGAGTATCTGTAGCCTCTATACAGGCCACTCACTGATTCCAAGAATGTAGACACCTGTGATGCTAATTAGTGGACACACCTTGATTTAACATGTCCCTTTTGTCACATTATTTTCAGGCATACCATCATTTCTGTCTAGTAAAAAAGAGAGAGAAGCCAGCGCTGCCTAAGGTTATAACGCAATACATAAAGTACATATTCACATATTAATTTCTAACTGCACTTTAAAATGAGACATTTAGCAAATAATTGATCAATTTTTTGAGCCACCTCATCACGTCAAGGCATTCTTATATGGGGCAGTCCTATTCTACATTTTTAATATTTGCTGTGTCATTAAGGCCTCCTAAATAAATTAAAAGCAACACTGCATAAAATGCAAAATGTACCTGAAGTGTCTCAGAATCACTCCCATGGTGCCAGAAAGGACAAGCACAGATAAAAGCTGACCAGGTCTGAACTTGGACATATCAGGTCTAACCTCCGCACTGCCAGACCAGCACCACAGATGAAGGGTGAAACTGATCCAGATACAGGTGCAAAAATCAAATAGAGCCTGGGGCAGGGCAGGGCTGCTGTGTGTGCACAGCAGCCTAGATCAATCGCAGAAAGAATGGTGTGCATAACCCAGCGCGCACGGCAAACTGTGGTGGTCAGCCACAACCAATATCACATAAAAAAGAGTGAGAAGCCAGCGCTGACTAATGTTAGAACGCAATACATAAAGTGCATATACAGTATACATATTAATTTCTAACTGTACTTTAAAATGAGACCTATTCCGTGTTCTAGGCATTTTTTCTGGAGAGCACTTTGACACATGTCTATTTTAACATGATTTAATAAAGAAGATTAAACTTTTTACGCAGCTGGAACTAAAAGTTTCCTTTTTTCATGATTGATCCTGATGTCTGTCTATACGGAGTTCCAAGGTTCTGCGGTGGTTACTGGTGAGCTGGCTATTCCTCTTTTTTCTTTATTTAACATGTGTGACAATGGTGCAAACATGGTGGCACCACTATCTTGGCCAGGATGTGCTGCTACAGAAAGCGCGGTCACTGTGTGCTCACAATGATTGCACCCTACACATCATCAACTTGCATCACTACTGGGGACTTTCAGCCTATTGGTTAACTGTTTGACTTGCAAGGTTCCGATATGGTGGAATTCCACTCTGCACATGTTGCAGCAACTGTAGCAGTATCGACGAGCCCTGGTACAGAATTTTTGCATAGCTTGGGCCAATGCAGTCCAGATGTGGTGAAAATCATGAATCATGCATGTGCAGTAGGCACAGATGAAGGACCTTTGCGCAGTTTTCGAAATGGCCAACAAGATGGTTAGCGCTGACAATGCCATCATCTGCATCAGTTTTCTGGTCATGTACATGCTGGAGCATGCTCTCAACAGGGCAGAGACGCGCATCTGTGCATACTAGTGATGCCGAGGAGACTTCTGCACATGACACAGTGATGCATCATCCACATGAACCAAGAAGGAGGACGGCATCACAAGAGGATGGAAGGTGCTGGGCTAAGAAGCGCAATACCCCTTGGATGGGACCACCCTGCAGGTGAGTATAATAAAAGTTATTTTTCTAAATAATAACTCATATTGACCAAGCCTGGTGACAAGTTCCATTTAATTCTTTGTTAATTGATTCTTGCAGGCTTCATGGTGTGTGGTGCCTTGAAGGAAATTCAGCCTCAGCACACAAATGAAGACTAGAGGCAGAGTTTCCTTCCAGGTACCGCATGCCCCGGAGCCTGGAAGAGCAGATTAGCATAAATGAAAGTTTTCTGAAGAACAAGACTGCAGATATGAAGCACAAAGATATGATTATTTTCAGTATTCTAGTTTCAGTAAGTTCATATTAATAGCTTAAGTACATCCAAGAGGGTGACAGATTCCCTTTAAATACTAAGCTAAAATAACAATAATTGCCAAAATTTAGCAAGAAAGAAAAATGTTTGTTTTTGTTTAAGCTTGTTATGATGGCTAATGAGTTGGGAATTATCCAACCAAAATGAGGGACAATTACTTTTATAGTGCTGGCACATTGTTATCATTTTATTAGAATTCAAACTCTGGGACCTACGTTAATCCTGAGAATAAAGGTGATGAAGACTTCTTTAGTTCTCAGTCCAATTCACCTTCATATCCAGCTGTGCAGAGGACTGCAGCACAACTCCATATAGATAAAACAGGTCAGTCTATGATCTCTTCTTAGACTGGGGACCTGAACATCTTTCAAGTCTTGGAAGTCAGGCACTTACAATTCCTATCACAAAAAAGAAATAACCCTTTAATAAAGTTGTATTTTTCTTCAATGAATTTGGAGAGTGTATTTGGGACTATAAAGACTGACACTGTAAAATTTACCCTGCAGTGTCAGAGTAAGTAGAGAATTGTCACAACCACTATCGCTTAGGGCGTCCTACCTCGTCCAGTTCCCAGGATTACTTCTGATGGTGAATCCACACTCAGTCTGAACGCTTCCCAAACCCAGGGAAGAGCGGAGTAGTACTGTACCATAATACACCAACCAGAGTAACAAGGTAATACGAACAGGGATATCAAAAAATACCTACCGATCACACAAATATACTCAGACAAACAACAGAGGAATGAACCAGGAGTGGAGGATGAAGAAATACCAAACAGAAAGGGAATTGTCACACACCCAAAACCGAGCAACAGTCACAGATAAATCCACTAAACGCCTTCTCAAGTAACAACCACCAACGATTTTGAGCCATGCAGCAAAAGCTTCCAGGAGGTCTCAACTGAGCAATTTAACCCCCACACTGCTAAAAGAAAGCTGCACCATTTAATAGGAAGGTGAAGTGCTTCTAATCCGTGCAGGAGTAGTAGAAATAAGATGCTGCAGTCTTCTGGCCGCTTTCTGTCATGGTAAACCCATGACAAGAATAGTCTCAGTGGCTAGTGAATTGGTAACAGCCAGTTGTAATTTTTTCCATACATTTCAAGGAAGAATAATACAAATATAAATTATAAGAAAATATGATCTAGAATTATGATTTAATGTAATATTGTATTATCTACAAAGCATGAGACATAGTTAGTCCACCTTATAAGACAAGTTTTTATGTTCTATCTCCTGTAATATATCGGAGACCCTCCAAAACTATTGAAAATCATCTGTAAAATTTGCTAATTTTTAATAATAACACAAATGTGGACAGTGAGATTAAAAAAAAAGAAAGTTTTTTCAAATACATCAGTTAGTCCACTACAATGATCAGACTGTCAATGTCAATAAAGCTTTTGAAACAAGTAAATGTTTTTGTACATTTATTTCAATATGCATAATTTACCTAAGTGATTTTCTGTTCAATGCAGTTTTAATATAATTCATCCTAGAAAGTGGAAAAAAATCATTGCTACAGTGAGCAATCCGAATGCTAGTGGGAAATGGTAGAATTTAAAGACCAGCTGTTGGTGCTTTAAACCATGAATCATTTTATGAAAATGCTGTAAAAGTTTTGACAGATAAACTTGTATGATTGGAATGTCAATTACTGAAACAAACAGAGCAAAATAAATAGTAATGAGAGCAGAAGTTAGAGGTTAAATATGTAACAAATTAAATTATTTAGTAAGATGGAATACGGTGCAATCGGTAACTATTGAATTTCTTTATGTGTTTGTGTGAGTAAAGCACAGTTACATTTTGACAGCATATGACTTGATCCTCAGATGACTAGACAGCACAAATTTATCTTTAGAGATGCACATGAAGCACGTACCCCAGAGTTGTGATGCCTGAGAGTGTCCAAATTTTCCTCTTCCATTTAAGAGGAATGCTCATTACTAGGTATATAGGGGACCCAGATACAGTTTTTGCATTGGAATCCAAAAACTCTAAGTTATGTCTCTGTCAGAGAAGGAATTAAACTAGACTGGGCTTTTGACTAGCATAAACGTTTTTTTCCACAGTTTTTTTTATTTAGGTTAAGCGCACTCAACGTCTTTTTCAGGTGGATTCTTCCTGGAATTAATTGAGCACCTAAAAAGTACTCAATAAATGTGTGAAACAATGCACATATGAAAAGAAATGTGAAAATAAATTACTATGCATTTATCAGAAGAGTTGGGGGTAGGAGCAAGGAAGTGCCTTAGCCTTAGCCCCATCGGGCTGCCTAATGCGATAGTCAAAGGAGTCTCTCAGAGATTTGGCTATTCTCAGAGCTGGTTGTTAAATTGTCAGCTGGCTCAGAGAACACTCATTGCATTGAATATTACTTCTGTCTTTAAAATACTGTGATGGGGATAGTATGGGGGCAAGGGAAACATTCCTAGCTGGTATAATACAGCCAGGGCCTAATACTGTATTTGCTGCCCCCAGATTGAGCAGCATGTATCAACTGACAGGTTCATTTTAGCAAAAAAAATTACACTTGGCAAAAAGCTACCCCAAAAACGAGAAGTTAGATGCCAAAAGAGACTTACAGGAAAAATATTACCAACGTCTTCCTGAAGTGTCTTATGATAGCAAAATATCAGTGGGTATGCTAGCATCTACAAGACATCATGTACATATGCCCTTATGGTTCTTGGTACCTATCAGCACATTTTGATGATTCAGTAACTGCTACTCTAGCTAGTGTATATAGAAACCACATTTGTTAAAGCATACTAATAGTTGTTTAGTGGAAGTCTATACATTCTTGAGTTGACAAGTAAGGTTAAAGCTGTGAATATATGAAGTCCAAGAAGAAAAAAAAACCTTAATTGTGTTATAAAGGTCAAAGCAGGGAGTAATGAAAAACCAAGCACAGGGGCAAACACTGAAATATACTCTAGCTTTGCTAAGACTGCGTAACATACATGTTAGAAACTAGAGGAAACAGATTGATAATGAAAATTAGTCTTTTGAAAACATAATGAATTAGTGGCACTGCCTAATTTAATATAGCAAGAGTGCTGCACAAGTGAGAAAACATACCAAATAAAAAAACCCATAAAAGCTACATAAGAAAAATATGCATAAATACAAAAAATCTTGTTTGTAAAAATGTAATAACACAAAGGTTAAATAACTAAAATCAGTGCCCTAGTAGCTCGAAATGACCCTAAACTAGTGTATTCAAACCACCAGTGCAAATGCTGATACATCCGTGAGACACAAGGAAAATAAGTCACAGTAGCAATGTCTAATAAAGTGCTATAAAAATATTAAGCAAATGATGTCCCTTAAAAACCAAATATGTAGATATTAGAGATGTGCAAATCTTTTAAAATTTAGGCTTGCCAACTCAAGTTCTGCAAACCTCCAAATGCCCTGAAAACATATACAGTATACCATATAGCATACGACGGTCTCCCTAAAGTGTATGTAACCCTTTTCTAATAGTTTATTTCAAACACATCTAAGTATTGTCAAAATGATCTAAACATTTACTGTATAGCTTTGAACAAGCTGGTGTTATTCAACAGCCTGTGTAATAACACATTGCAATGAAAACTATTTATGCTTTTTATAATGGCAAAATAAGCCTTTTCAGGTACTAAGATTTCCATGATGGTTTTTACACAGGTCATGTACATGGAAAAAGTCATGGCTTCTTGACAATCAGTGGTCCAAAAATTATCCCTTTTTAAAGAGTAGCAACAGATTTATAGTTAACAAATTGAATAAGCAATAGTTTGTTATCAAGCCTTCCAAAATAATTCCATTTTAGGAAGCAGCAGTAGGTTTGTTCTTTTAAAATAAAGAAGAAATAGCATTTTGCAAGCTTTTCAACATTTATCACCTTCTTGGGAGCAACGACAGGTGTGCTGCTTGGAAAATGAACAAGTCACAGCTAATTTAAAAGTTGTTAAAAAAAAGTCCTTATTTTTCAAAGAAGTCTCAAGTTTATTTTGTGAGGTCAAATTATTCAGTAACACTGCTCCAACATGATCATCTGAACAGAAGACATTGCTCTAGAGTAGGCTCTAAAAGAAACAGATTGGTTGTATAACTGAACAAAAAACATCAAGCATTCTATTTGGGTGAATTTTTAGACTTTGTTTATCCAGGCAACATAATTAATACATTCTTAACTGTCCAGATCTCTTTACTCAAAGATAAAGATCTATTAGATCTTAAAACAGTAGAGAGATTCAGAACAACAAACTAGAATATAATCTAGATGACAATTTAGGAAAATTTATAGAAGATTTAGTAGTCTCAAGGGGGTTTTACACATAGCGATATCGCTAGCGATATCGCTATAACGTCAACGATTTTGTGACGTTATAGTGATATCACTAGTGATATCGCTATGTGTGATACTTACCTCCGACCGGCTCCCCTGCTGTCGATCGCTGATCACGCGAGAATGTCCGGCTCCATTTCTCGTCATCAGCTTCGTGCTGGGGCTTCCTGCTGTGACGACGAGCGACGCGTGGAGGCGGGCGGGAGGACGTCTTCATCGCTGTGTGTGAAAGGTGAGTATCGTGCGCTGCGTCGCTGCTGCATCGATGTGAGATCTTTCTGTGTGAAAGCTCACTAGCGATCATTTAGCGATGCACCAGCGATCCTGACCGGGTCGAATCACTGGTCGGATCGCTGGTGCATCGCTAAATGTAAAAGGGCCTTTAGCAGTGAGGAATCTGAATTAGGGATCAATGATGACAGGGATGAAGTTACAGGAAAAAGCTTGGAGGAAAAAGGCAGCACAATAGGGTTTCATCCAAGGGAGATAAGGTTATGCTAGCCTAATTTAGTTGCGTATATAAAACATTTCCATTACTAATAAATCCAGCTGCTGCAGTTCGGAAGAGTCATCAGCCCAGGAAAACAAAGATAAGGAGAATTTGCAGATAATCTGCGCTACTAGCAACCTGTAAAATAGATAAATGCTTTTCTTGTCCTAATGAAGAAACCTGCAGTACATCGAAATGCATTGACTGAATAAAGAGAGACTGCATATACATTTCTGTCTGGACATGGATTTATTTTATGGGATACCAGCAGCACAGATTATCTTCCAATCCTCCTTATCAGAGCTTGAACTTAAGCTACAGTCTTGACAGATTTGAGGGTCAGAAAGACAACAGTAAAAAATACTAAATATGTATGTGGTACCTCTTTTAGAGGTTTAGAGAAAATAAATCTCCAGAAAATAGGTCTAATTTTAGCAGACTGTTTCGAAACCTCTTCTGTTTTGGGCTTTAGATAGAACTGGGAATATATTTGAGTGAAATTGAATGCTACTTGAATTTTATAAAAATTCACATTTGCCAAAATTAATGAGTGGAACAGGCATCCAAGAGAGGTGGTGAGTTTTCCTTCAGTGGAAGTCTTCTAACGGAGGCTGGTTTAATGAATCCTGCATTGCGCAGCGGATTGGACATGATGATCCTTGAGGTCACTTCCAACGATAACATTCTATGATTCTATGAAAATCTGGATGATTTGTATTTCACTTCTGGACAGACTAGCAAAGTGGTGGCCGCTATACACCATTTTTCATCACATCTTCTGATCCCTGTCATGAGCGCTGAAATCGCCGGGCTTATCCCCTTGAGCCGGGACGTCCGGATTTGATGAGTCCTGGGACTTTTCTGCCTTTACGGTTGCAAAATCACAGTGGTACATTGTGACCTCTCGTTTGCTTGTGTGGAGGAGATAAGAGGATGGAATGAGGCCTTTGCTGGTGAATGTAAAGAACATGCTGCTGGAGCGGTGGGCAGTGAGATAAGTATTTAAAAAAATACATTAAATTTGCAGAGAATAACTTCTCCTTGAATTGAGTTCCCCCTAATATTCTAAACACTCAGTGGAAGAGTAAATAATTCTTAAGATTAAAGAGTAACAGTAATTTTAATATTTATTCCTTAAATCAATAACACATGGACTGATTTTTCATTATCAAAATTCTCAATTCATGAGTAAAATCCGTCTTTAGTGATTACAGATTTTAACATTATTGAAATAGAAGATGATCATGTGGATGAGAGGGGAGAGGGAAGCAAAGGATTCTAACTTTTAATTCCTCCCACCTACATAGCAACTGCCATCTCCTATCTCAGTAATGTCAAAATCTGTCTTCACTCAATAACAATTTTACCTGTGAATTGACAATTTTGAGAACAGAAAATCAGTCCAGGAGGAAAAAGTAACAGACTTCTCTGAAAAGATATATTACAAAGTTTCTTATGTTCACATTCATTATTGATTTATGAAATAAAAATTAAAACTACTGTTACCCTTTAAATCCAAACTTACCACACCACACCTGATGAAGAGTCTTACACCAGCAGACTGTATTAGGAAACTTGCACCAAGAGCACTAGACAAGGATCTACCCAAAATTCAGATATTCAGGGTTTATGAATTCAAGCCTCTAACAATACTTCAAGCTGGAAGAATATGATTGGACTTATTCATTCCTTGAGTCAAAGATCATGGTCTTGTTTGTCCTGAAGGATTGTGAAACTTAGAAACACATTGACATATAAAACACACTTAATCCGCATTTGACTCTGAGTTTATCTACTCAAGGGCTCCCTCCGTCCAAGCAGTGCATGATTTAACCCATTATTCTCTACTATTGGCATCTAGGCATCCTTGTGGGTCTGCAGCAGCCTTTAAGTGTAATAAGTGGTTGTGTTTCACTATCCTGGCAAGATGAGCAACTCTCTTTACCGTTATATATTCTACCCTGATAAGACCCTATTGCCCTATTGTCTTTTCAGTCTCCTATCATTACAGGTCCTTATTCTGTCTGCAGCTGGCAACACTGATTGGTCTGGGACATACTGTGCAGTGGCATGCCTACAAACAGAAGCAGCAGCTAAGTTATTCACAAATTTATTGGAGAAGCAACAGAGCAACAGCACATCATTCTAAGGGTACGTCACACTTGGCGACGCACCAGCGATCCCGACAACAAAATGACCTAGTAGGGATCGCTGGTGCATCTCTACGAGGTCGCTGGTGAGATGTAAAAAAGTCAGATCTCACCAGCGACGCAGCAAGGATATGGAACGATACGATGGTTGTTGGGACCCTGTCTCTCAGACCTGTAGTATTGAGGTCGTTCATCGTTGCCCCTGTTAAAAATAGCGATGCGTGCTGGCCAGCAGGACATCAACGATCAAAAAATGTCCCAGGACATTCGAGCATGATCAGCAACATCGCAGCAGAGGCCCAATCGCCGCTATGTGTCAGACGTAGTGAGATCGCAGGCGAGATCGCGGTTGCGTCACAAAATCGGTGATGCAACAGCGATCTCACTAGCGATCTCTCTAGGTGAGATGGGGGGCTTAACATAAAATGCTCCAAAACTGTTACATTTTGGTAAATAGAAACACAGAATTTATTAAAACAAATTTATGAAAAGATTACAGACCCCCTCTAACTTAGTATTTATCCTGAGATGATCATAATTGTACATTGTAGAGCTATACGGGACTTCCGGGTTCCGAGACGAGGTGCTCAAGCAGGGTTCCAACCAGCAGTAGTGTTGAGTGATACCATCCGATATTCAGAAATATCGAATCAGATTGGATCAGCCGAATACATAAAAAGTATCAGGTATCGCCGATTCCGATACCGGAAGTCCCATTCAAGTCAATGGGACAGAAATATCGGAATTAAAAAAAACCCTTTCTTGCCTTGTACATGCTGTTCGGTAGGGGGGAAGAGTGTGGGCGGTGCGTGGGCGGACACTGTGCGTGTCTGTGTGTGCGGGCGGGGTCTGTGCGGGCCTCTTGGGGGTCTGTGCTGACTGTCGGGGGCCTGTGCCGGTTGCCGTGGTCTGTACGGGCCTCTCGGGGATCTGTGCTGACTGTCGGGGGCCTGTGCCAGCTGCTGGTGGTCTGTACAGGCCTCTCGGGGGCCTGTGTCGGCTGTCAGTGGTCTGTGCCAGCTGCCGGGGGCCTGTGCCGGCTGCCGGTGGTCTGTGCGGGCCTGCCAGGGGTCTTGTGTGTGTGCAGGCATCGTCCGATGGGACTACAAGTCTCATCGGGTGATGCCTGCTACAATGACAGTGATTGACACAATAGCCAATGATGGGACAGTAGTAGTCCCATCATCCAGCTAATGTGTTGAATGTAAAAAAAAAAAAATACTACATACATACTGCATATATACTACATTCATACAACATACATATATACTACATACTACATACATGCTACATATATACTACATTAATACAACATACACACATATTACATACATGCTACATATATACTACATTCATACAACATACATACATACTACATACATACTACATACAGTTGTGGCCAAAAGTATTGACACCCCTGCAATTCTGTCAGATAATACTCAGTTTCTTCCTGAAAATGATTGCAAACACAAATTCTTTGGTATTATTATCTTCATTTAATTTGTCTTAAATGAAAAAACACAAAAGAGAATGAAGCAAAAAGCAAAACATTGATGATTTCACACAAAACTCCAAAAATAGGCCAGACAAAAGTATTAGCACCCTCAGCCTAATACTTGGTTGCACAACCTTTAGCCAAAATAACTGCGACCAACCGCTTCCGGTAACCATCAATGAGTTTCTTACAATGCTCTGCTGGAATTTTAGACCATTCTTCTTTGGCAAACTGCTCCAGGTCCCTGATATTTGAAGGGTGCCTTCTCCAAACTGCCTTTTTTAGATCTCTCCACAGGTGTTCTATGGAATTCAGGTCTGGACTCATTGCTGGCCACCTTAGAAGTCGCCAGTGCTTTCTCTCAAACCATTTTCTAGTGCTTTTTGAAGTGTGTTTTGGGTCATTGTCCTGCTGGAAGACCCATGACCTCTGAGGGAGACCCAGCTTTCTCACACTGGGCCCTACATTATGCTGCAAAATTTGTTGGTAGTCTTCTGACTTCATAATGCCATGCAAACGGTCAAGCAGTCCAGTGCCAGAGGCAGCAAAGCAACCCCAAAACATCAGGGAACCTCCGCCATGTTTGACTGTAGGGACCGTGTTCTTTTCTTTGAATGCCTTTTTTTCTCCTGTAAACTCTATGTTGATGCCTTTGCCCAAAAAGCTGTACTTTTGTCTCATCTGACCAGAGAACATTCTTCCAAAACGTTTTAGGCTTTTTCAGGTAAGTTTTGGCAAACTCCAGCCTTGCTTTTTTATGTCTCGGGGTACGAAGTGGGGTCTTCCTGGATCTCCTACCATACAGTTCCTTTTCATTCAGATGCCGACGGATAGTACGGGTTGACACTGTTGTACCCTCGGACTGCAGGGCAGCTTGAACTTGTTTGGATGTTAGTCGAGGTTCTTTATCCAACATCCGCACAATCTTGCGTTGAAATCTCTTGTCAATTTTTCTTTTCTGTCCACATCTAGGGAGGTTAGCCACAGTGCCATGGGCTTTAAACTTCTTGATGACACTGCGCACGGTAGACACAGGAACATTCAGGTCTTTGGAGATGGACTTGTAGCCTTGAGATTGCTCATGCTTCCTCACAATTTCTCAAGTCCTCAGGCAGTTCTTTGGTCTTCTTTCTTTTCTCCATGCTCAATGTGGTACACACAAGGACACAGGACATAGGTTGAGTCCACTTTAATCCATGTCAGCTGGCTGCAAGTGTGATTTAGTTATTGCCAACACCTGTTAAGTGCCACAGGTAAGTTACAGGTGCTGTTAATTACACAAATTAGAGAAGCATCACATGATTTTTCGAACAGTACCAATACTTTTGTCCACCCTCTTTTTTATGCTTGGTGTGGAATTATATTTAATTTGGCTTTAGGACAATTCTTTTTGTGTTTTTTCATTTAAGACAAATTAAATGAAGATAATAATACCAAAGAATTTGTGTTTGCAATCATTTTCAGGAAGAAACTGAGTATTATCTGACAGAATTGCAGGGGTGTCAATACTTTTGGCCACAACTGCATATACTACATTCATACAGCATACATACATACTACATACTACATACATGCTACATATATACTACATTCATACAACATACATACATACTACATACTACATACATGCTACATATATACTACAGTCATACAACATACATACATACTACATACTACATACATGCTACATTCATACTACATACATGCTACATATATACTACATTCATACAACATACATACATACTACATATATACTACATTCATACAGCATACATACATACTACATACTTCATTCATGCTACATATATACTACATTCATACATATATATATGTATATAGCGGTCGCATCAGCTAATGCTGCTGTTCTCCACGGGAGATCGGCGTGGGACACGCGTGGATTTCTGCGGATCAGGGAGTATATGGCTTGTTTGTTATTTTCATATTTTTTCATAGATGACACTGGCTTCGGGGATCAAAGTGACAAGTGATGGTGAGTATGTACTCTATGTTATATGTACTGTATGTCTATATGCATGTATTGTATGAATGTATTGTATGCAGTATGTATGTAGTATGTATGCAGTGTGTAGTATGTATGTATGTTGTATGTCTGTAGCATGTTGTATGTATGTAGTATGTATGTAGAATGTACTATGTATGTATGTTGTATGAATGTAGTATATATGAAGCATGTATGTAGTATGTATGTATGTTGTATGAATGTAGTATATATGTAGTATGTATGTGTGTATGTTGTATGAATGTAGCATATATGTAGTATGTATGTAGTATGTAGTATGTATGTATGTTGTATGAATGTAGTACATATGTAGCATATATGTAGTATGTAGTATGTATGTACGTTGTATGAATGTAGTATATACAGTCATGGCCAAAAGTATTGACACCCCTGCAATTCTGTCAGATAATACTCAGTTTCTTCCTGAAAATGATTGCAAACACATATTCTTTGGTATTATTATCTTCATTTAATTTGTCTTAAATGAAAAAACACAAAAAGAATTGTCCTAAAGCCAAATTGGATATAATTCCACACCAAACATAAAAAAGAGGGTGGACAAAAGTATTGGCACTGTGCGAAAAATCATGTGATGCTTCTCTAATTTGTGTAATTAACAGCACCTGTAACTTACCTGTGGCACCTAACAGTTGTTGGCAATAACTAAATCACACTTGCAGCCAGTTGACATGGATTAAAGTTGACTCAACCTATGTCCTGTGTCCTTGTGTGTACCACATTGAGCATGGAGAAAAGAAAGAAGACCAAAGAACTGTCTGAGGACTTGAAAAACCAAATTGTGAGGAAGCATGAGCAATCTCAAGGCTACAAGTCCATCTCCAAAGACCTGAATGTTCCTGTGTCTACCGTGCGCAGTGTCATCAAGAAGTTTAAAGCCCATGGCACTGTGGCTAACCTCCCTAGATGTGGCCGGAAAAGAAAAATTGACAAGAGATTTCAACGCAAGATTGTGCGGATGTTGGATAAAGAACCTCCACTAACATCCAAACAAGTTCAAGCTGCCCTGCAGTCCGAGGGTACAACGGTGTCAACCCGTACTATCCGTCGGCATCTGAATGAAAAGGGACTGTATGGTAGGAGACCCAGGAAGACTCCACTTCTTACCCCGAGACATAAAAAAGCCAGGCTGGAGTTTGCCAAAACTTACCTGAAAAAGCCTAAAACATTTTGGAAGAATGTTCTTTGGTCAGATGAGACAAAAGTAGAGCTTTTAGGGCAAAAGCATCAACATAGAGTTTACAGGAGAAAAAAGAGGCATTCAAAGAAAAGTACACGGTCCCTACAGTCAAACATGGCGGAGGTTCCCTGATGTTTTGGGGTTGCTTTGCTGCCTCTGGCACTGGACTGCTTGACCGTGTGCATGGCATTATGAAGTCAGAAGACTACCAACAAATTTTGCAGCATAATTTAGGGCCCAGTGTGAGAAAGCTGGGTCTCCCTCAGAGGTCATGGGTCTTCCAGCAGGACAATAACCCAAAACACACTTCAAAAAGCACTAGAAAATGGTTTGAGAGAAAGCACTGGAGACTTCTAAGGTGGCCAGCAATGAGTCCAGACCTGAATCCCATAGAACACCTGTGGAGAGATCTAAAAATGGCAGTTTGGAGAAGGCACCCTTCAAATATCAGGGACCTGGAGCAGTTTGCCAAAGAAGAATGGTCTAAAATTCCAGCAGAGCATTGTAAGAAACTCATTGATGGTTACCGGAAGCGGTTGGTCGCAGTTATTTTGGCTAAAGGTTGTGCAACCAAGTATTAGGCTGAGGGTGCCAATACTTTTGTCCGGCCCATTTTTGGAGTTTTGTGTGAAATGATCAATGTTTTGCTTTTTGCTTAATTCTGTTTTGTGTTTTTTTATTTAAGACAAATTAAATGAAGATAATAATACCAAAGAATTTATGTTTGCAATCATTTTCAGGAAGAAACTGAATATTATCTGGCAGAATTGCAGGGGTGTCAATACTTTTGGCCATGACTGTATGTAGCATATATGTAGTATGTAGTATGTATGTATGTTGTATGAATGTAGTATATATGAAGTATGTATGTAGTATGTATGTATGTTGTATGAATGTAGTATATATGTAGTATGTATGCAGTATGTATGTATGTTGTATGAATGTAGTATATATGTAGCATGTATGTAGTATGTAGTATATATGTATGTTGTATGAATGTAGTATATATGCACAGACCGCACATCATGATGACATCATTTCAGCAGCCAATCACAGCCACAACAGTGGCTTATTGCATTATGGGGACTTCCGATTCCGGTATCCGATATTGAAAAATATCAGTACTTGGTATCGGAATTCCGATACAGCGAATATCGGCCGATACCCGATATTTGCAGTATCAGAATGCTCAACACTAACCAGCAGATAAGAAAATAACTTGACACTCAAAATAAAGTGGAACAAAATGAATTCTTTAATGGCAATCCAAATAGTAGTTAACGTTTTGCTCGTAACATTGGACCTTTATCGGAATCAATTCTCAATGACACAGGTTGCAATTAACACACTGCTGCAAACTGGCAGAGCAGAAGAAAAATCCAACAAGGCAATCAGTTCTGATGAAGGTCCAATGTTAAGACCAAAACTTTCACAACAGCTGTTTGGATTGCCATTAAATAATTTATTTTTTTTCACTGCATTTTGAGTGGCAAGTGATTTACTTGCTGATCATAATGGTAGTTTTCAGATAACAGATAGAAGAACAGAAGAAAATATTACAAAGATATATATATACAATGGGAGTGATGGACTGAAAAGAAAACTTTATATTAGAGGAAAGTTAGCATATTGAAAACACTTAACCTTATGTTTCCAAGTCTCTAGTTAAACCAGTCACAGTGGCAAATAGCAAAGCTATTAGATCTATAACAATAGCTCGGGTTGCAGTCTAGTTAAGATATACACTCACTGGCCACTTTATTAGGTACACCTGTCCAACTGTGTGTTAAGACTTAATTTCTAATCAGCCAATCACATGGCGGCAACTCAGTGCATTTAGGCATGTAGACATGGTCAAGACAATCTCCTGCAGTTCAAACCGAGCATCAGTATGGGGAAGAAAGGTGATTTGAGTGCCTTTGAACGTGGCATGATTGTTGGTGCCAGAAGGGCTGGTCTGAGTATTTCAGAAACTGCTGATCTACTGGGATTTTCACGCACAACCATCTCTAGGGTTTACAGAGAATGGTCCGAAAAAGAAAAAAAATCCAGTGAGCGGCAGTTCTGTGGCCGGAAATGCCTTGTTGATGCCAGAGGTCAGAGGAGAATGGGCATACTGGTTCGAGCTGATAGAAAGGCAACAGTGACTCAAATTGCCACCCGTTACAACCAAGGTAGGCAGAAGAGCATCTCTGAACGCACAGTGCGTCGAACTTTGAGGCAGATGGGCTACAGCAGCAGAAGACCACACTGGGTACCATTCCTCTCAGCTAAGAACAGGAAACTGAGGCTACAATTTGCACAAGCTCATCGAAATTGGACAGTAGAAGATTGGAAAAACGTTGCCTGGTCTGATGAGTCTCGATTTCTGCTGCGACATTCGGATGGTAGGGTCAGAATTTGGCGTAAACAACATGAAAGCATGGATCCATCCAGCCTTGTATCAACGGTTCAGGCTGGTGGTGGTGGTGTCATGGTGTGGGGAATTTTTTCTTGGCACTCTTTGGGCCCCTTGGTACCAATTGAGCATCGTTGCAACGCAACAGCCTACCTGAGTATTGTTGCTGACCATGTCCATCCCTTTATGACCACAATGTACCCAACATCTGATGGCTACTTTCAGCAGGATAATGCGCCATGTCATAAAGCTCGAATCATCTCAGATTGGTTTCTTGAACATGACAATGAGTTCACTGTACTCAAATGGCCTCCTCAGTCACCAGATCTCAATCCAGTAGAGCATCTTTGGGATGTGGTGGAACGGGAGATTCGCATCAGGGATGTGCAGCCGACAAATCTGCGCCAACTGTGTGATGCCATCATGTCAATATGGTCCAAAATCTCTGAGGAATGCTTCCAGCACCTTGTTGAATCTCTGCCACGAAGAATTGAGGCAGTTCTGAAGGCAAAAGGGGGTCCAACCCGTTACTAGCATGGTGTACCTAATAAAGTGGCCAGTGAGTGTATATGTGACATTGTTTTGTATCATTGTTCTCCTGACAATGCATTACAGCCAACACTGGCATCATTGATGTCCCTATTATAATGGGATGAATGACAAAATAATAAAAGCAAGGAATAACAGACTCTAAGAAATGAAAAATAAGGCTCCAAGGATAATTTAAGATGAAGTCAACTGTGGACAATGAGTTTCAGGGTAAAAGTAACCTATTCTTCATGTTTTATGACATACAGACCTCACAGACCAACATACAAAGGAAAATAAGAATGGGAAATGCCAAGGTAATATGCTCCAAACTAATATAAAGAGCAAACATAATAAAGTTTGAACCAGTATTGTCATATTGTCAAAATCCTTCATAAACTGTAAGCAGTATGGGACTTTTGAGTTAGGTCAATTCTTGATCAAGGAAATTTTTTTTCCAGGATTGATTCTAAGTTCTCTTAAATATTATGGCTCATCAAAGCTTTTACCCCAAAAGACAAAAAAATAACATTTTTTGAACACAACAGGTGAATTTTGGTGTTTTCTTATCAGTTTGAATTAGCTCTGTCATAAAATTCAACAAAAGTGCTGCCATTTCTTTCTGAAGTAGCACTTCTGGCAAAGACCAAGGAGGCACATGCTCCGGAGAACATATGCTGAATTTATTAAGTGACATGTGCATCTTAATGAATTCAGTGCATTAATAATAATCTTTATTTTTTATATAGAGCTAGCATATTCCACAGCGCTTTATTTACAGTTTGCACACATTATCATCGCTGTCCCCGATGAGGCTCACAATCTAAATTACCTATCAGTATGTCTTTGGAATGTGGGAGGAAACCCACGCAGACACAGGGAGAACATACAAACTCCTTGCAGATGTTTTCCTGGGTGGGATTTGAACCCAGGACGCCAGCGCTGCAGTGCTAACCACTGAGCCACCATGCTGCCCATTCTTACTGAATATGCCCCTTTGTTGTCTAGAGATGAGTGGATTGATCTGTTACTTACCAGTCAACTTCTAATTCAATTTTCTAAAGTTCGCAGTTCCCACAAATTCTGAATGAACTGTAATTCTATTCATGAGGATCACAAAAAAATATCTGAGCCATTCCAACATCCCTAAAGATTGCAGCAGCCAGAGAGTAGGCATGAGCACATCAATTATGTTTACAACATGTGAGCCACAGACATATAGTTGCATGAAGGCAATGCCCAGATGTGTACACAATATTATAGCAGGCCACACAGTGGCTAAGACATAGCATGACTAAGACCGCAAGAGGTTGAAATGCATTGGTTTTATGGGGACCCCATCCTTCCTTTCCTTTGTTCATTTGTATTTTTGATTCATACATACTAATATTGAAGAAAAACTGAACTGGAGTAGACTTGAATGACATGCATGATGTAAAAGCATGTTCACACCTGCCATAAAAGCAAGCAAAACCAAAGGAAAAAACAATATGTGTATATACCCTAATGAAAATAAATAAGTAAAAAAGCAAGTGCATTAAATAACATAGGGTACTTGGTTAACACTATTTTGATCAAAAAAGTATAAAGCTGTCCCACCACGGCAAGGTGTACCCATTTGAGACAGCAACTACACTAACGGTAAAACCTACCTAGTGTGAATAGTGTCTCCGGGTCCCAAATGGACACCCAGCTTAAGAGGGACTATAAATGAACTACACAGCTCAGTAGAAAGGAGGCCACACCCTATTTGTACTGAATACAAAAATACTGAAGGAAAACAACAACACCACAGAGCACCACAGCCATTTTCAACCACAGCAAAGCACATCGGAACACCCCCTCATCTCAGCCTGTGGTCTGCAGAAACGCGACACTCTTGCTTCCTTCAACAGAGATCCTGGGACCCCGCTTCACCGCAGTCACAACTCTCAGCAAGCAATAAGATGCATGGATTATAAGAGGCACCACCATTTGATTAAAAAAAAAGTTTTTTTCCCTATTTTTCTCATCAAAATTTGGGATGCATCTTAAAATCTGGTGCATCTTATAATATATAATACGGTATTTTTTTAATACAAATTTCTGATCCTTTTTTCACTACTTAAATTTAACTATACATGTTTGGTATCTGCTGGCTGTTGTCGACACTCCTTTTCCATGCATTCAACAAGCTAGCAACATAGTTTTTAGGGTTATAGCTAATTTTATTATGCATGTACTTGTATGTATGTAATTTGTATGTGTCATAAAACAATGTTTCAATTGAAAAATGTGAAGTATTGATCTTTTATTTAAAAATGTATTATATTTTGTTAATGGTATGAAATTTAAAAATTCTTTAAAATGTTTTTCTATTTTCTAATTTTATACACTATGGGAAGCAGCTCCTGACATTTGCATGAAAATCTAGTGCAATGCATGCTTGCATTATCCCCTTTATGACCTTGGGATTTTCCGTTTTTGCATTTTTTTTCCCTCAACTTTTTCCCAGAGCCGTAATTTTTTATATTTCCATCAATATACCCTTTTGAGGGCTTGTTTTTTGTGGAACAAGTTGTATTTTTGAACAATTTATTTTACCATATAGTGTACTAGAAAATGGGGAAAAAATTAAAGTGTGGTGAATAAAAGAAAGAATAAAAGAAAGATTATAAAAAAGAATAGAGGGGTCCCATCAATCCCCCGGATTAGTAATGGAGAAGTGTCAATAAGACAACTATCCATTACTAATCTTATACATGTATGGTAAATACTGTAAAGACAAAGCCAGAATAAAGTTCTTATTAGAAATAAGTGATGAGGTCACTGTAGTTCAAGCTCAGTGACTTCACTGCACATCATGGTGAGAAATTCTCACGGTGATCTGCTGTGAAGACACTGAGTTTGAACTGCAGTGACCTCATCACTGACTTATTCCCATGGGGCTGAGGTCACAGCAGTTCAGCCATTGTTCACAACTCTAGGATTTATGCATCTTATATACACTTATGTGCGCACAATTTTTATATAAAAACGTTTTTATATTAATTTTTTACTAACGAAATAGTTATCAATCTGATAGTTCATTTTATCGCTTCTAGCTCATATACACAGTATTTGCTAATAGTTTTTTATATCCATTTATGAATTGCAAAAGGAATTTTCTCACATTTAATAAGATAATTTTTTAGGATATTGAACTCTCATCCCCTTTTTTTCATTCATTAATGTCAACCTTGATCCACGCAATACTTTATTCACTCAGCGTTTTCTGTGTGCTATGGTGGCACGGGTCATGATTCCTGGGTCAGCCACCACTATGCATGTTTCATCCACTAGTTTGAATCCTAATACATTCCTGGATATATTATTTGCTAATTCATTTTATTATTTTTATTATTTTATCCTTGTTTATTAATGTGATTTGCCTTATCCTGTGGGTCATGTATGTACTTTTCAAATGCATTTTAATGCTTTTGGTGTTGCTTCTAACTCGTCGCTGTGATTTTAAATTGGATGACACTCGCGTTCATTCTCATGGCATATTTGAACTTTGACACGCCATGTGCCCGGTTTGGTGTTTTTTTTCAAGATACACAGCATAAAAGACAGCTATGCCTTACAGTCCCTCCAGGGTAGTCCTGACGAAGAGGTTCGGTGTGACCTCGAAACGAGTAGACTTATTAACCTGCTAAATAGATGTTTTCCTTTTAACGATATTCCATCTCAGTAGCGCATTAGTGATACCTCCCTCCGTTTTTCTGAATATAACTTGTCACACCACGGATGAAATTAGAATAACTTTTAGTATGGTCCAAAAAGTGGTACAACTCATTCAACTCAGTACAAATGATGTACGCAATCAGCTGATAATGTACATCATTTGTACTGAGTTGAATGAGTTGTACCACTTTTTGGACCATATTGAAAGTCATTCTAATTTCATCCACTGTGTGCCAAGTTTTATTCAACTAAGTATAAAGGTCTGGGACCCTACTTGAGCACCAGCAGACAAGGTTGTGCCATGTAATATATTCTCCTTAAAAATGACATGCCTATGATTCTCCAGTTTAGTATGATATCAAATTTGTATTGAGCTTTTTACATTTGTTATTGAGAAAATAAAATCAGAAAAAAATTGTTTTTGACACTATTTCTGACACCTGGTGATAATTTTTGTCAATGGAGATCTATGAAGGCTTGTTTTTGTGTCATGGGCTGATCTTTTTATTGATAATTTTTTAGGGTATATGTAATCTTTTTGAAGCTTTAATTGAATTATTTTAGGGAATGTTGGGATTCTTGCTCTCAGGTAGGCATTAGGTAGCGTTCACACAGGCGCTGGATTCTTTTGTCAAAACAATGTGATATTTATTTCCACAGGTTACACAGCATCAAAACAAAATCACAAACATAAAAGCCTAGCCTTGTCCAGGCGCTAACTAAAAAGCCCCAGGCTACTTGTACATGACTGAACTACTCCTAGCTCAATCAAACAAGTCAACTTTTGTCCATAGCAAGCACTAATAATTGCAGTTTTGTGCACATAGCCAGCGAAGTCTCTTTTCTGCGAGAAAATCTGGTTTGTTCCTCTGTTCGGCTTCAACATAAATCCACTCTGGTCAGCTTTTTCCCAAGCTAACGGAATAAGGTGAACCCTAGCCTATCTGGCTTTGTTTCAGGATCTATGGTAATCAACAGACTGCAGTTCAGGCATTCTGACTTTTTGGTTTATAACGCTTACCATGAAGGTTCATTAATTTTAAATCTTGATGGCCTGGATATTGTCATTAATACCCACATGACTGAGCATCTCAGCACATAGCAGGAACAAGCCCAGAATCTGTATGATACAATATTGTACTTTCACCGCCATTGCTGGCCTTACTCTGGCAGACATCTCATTGCATGCACAGCCAAATTTTTACACCCGATATCTTCTCCTACATTTTTAGAACTGACTTGTCATTGTTAAAACTTTTTTGCCTGTTCCTCAAAACTACAGAATGAAAAAAATATACATAAATAGCATATATGCTGAGATTGTCATTTCTGTGAACACCTGCTTTAATATTAAGATTTCATTAATTGTCACGCTAATGCTTTACCTTCATGAAAGATCCTTTCTGGTCTATTAACTACCAGATTGTTCAAGAGATGCAGAAAGGGCTAATTTCATTTAGAAATTGCTGGATCCACTTTGTCAGCTAAATTACTGCCCTACTGCAAATCCATTGCTTTGTCCTGTAATATTAACACTTACAAAGAATTGGGCCAGTGATAGTTTGGTGGATGTTTAGGAGAAAATTCTTTTAATTTATTAAAAAGAAGTGAAGTTTTCCAGGAATCATTAAGTGCTAATATCTTCTGCAATTTTCCTGTAAGTTAAGATTTTGGCAATGTGAAACAGATGTTCACATCAGCAAATAGTTTATTGTAGATGTTATCACAGCAGATTCATCTTTACTTCTGTAAAATTTATACCATTTCATATAGGTAATGGAGAAGTCATGTAAATATAGCATTCTTAACAAAAATGATCACTTATTTTATGGTGCAGTTGTGCTGAAAAGTTTACATGCCCCAGTAGAATATTTGCTTTCTTGGCCTTTTTTTCAGAGAATATGAATGATGATAACACCAAAACTTTTTGTCCACTCATGGTTAGTTGTTGGGTGTGAGTGTAGCCATTAAGTGTTAAACTACTGTTTTTTCTTTTTTTAAATCACAATGACAACCCAAAATATCCAAATGATCCTGTTTAAAAGTTTACATACCCTGGGGATTTTGTCCTGATAACATGCACAGAAGTTTACACAAATGGGTTTCAATAGCTACTAAAGGTAACATCCTCACCAGTGACCTGTTTGTTTGTAACCAGCATGTGTGCATTAAAGCTGAGTGAGTTTCTGGGATCCAGACAGACTCTTGCATCCTTCATCCAGCCACTGACGTTTCTGAATTGTGAGTCATGGGGAAAGCAAAAAAATTGTCAATGGATCTATGGGAAAAGGTAGTTGAACTGTATAAAACAGGAAAGTGATACAAAAATATATCCAAGGAATTGATGACAGTCAGCAGCGTTCAACTATGATTAACAAACAGAAAATCAGGGGCTCTGTAAAAGCAAAACCACAGTCAGGTAGACCAACAGAAATTTCGTCCACAACTGCCAGGAAAATTGTTCAGGATGCAAAGAAAAATCCACAAATAACAGCAGCTGAGATACTGGACTCTCTGAAAACTAGCAGTGTGGCTGTTTCAAGATGCACAATAAGGAGACACTTGAAGAAAAATGGGCTGTGTTGTGAGTTCATTTTCCCCTTCACTACTGAGGCCCGAGGAACTCCCTCTTCTGGTGAAGAAAGGTAGTGAGCCTGATTGTCAAACACCTGGGGCTGATGATGATGACTGGCTGAGTGGAGTTAATGACTGGATATAAGGCTGCCGACACCCTTCTGGCCTGCGGGTGATTTCTCTGTGGACTTCTAGGAAACCAGTCTGATTCCTGCTCATCTAAAGCTAAGATTTCTGCTTTGCCTTTTTGCATTAGTGTTTTGTTTTCCTTGCTTTTCTGGATTCTGCCATTCCCTGCTGGGGTGAGCTGAATCTCCTTTTGCCTGTTGCTCTGTCTTCAGAATATTCCTGAGTACTGACATAGCTTTTTTGAAGCCTAGCGTCTTCAGGGCCTTTTTTACTGTCAGTTTGTTGGCTCTTATTTTCATAGGGTTTTTCACGGATTGCAGACAGCAGCCTTCCTGTCCTTTCCTATCTAAGCTAGCGTGGGCCCCATCTTTGCTCAGTCTATCTTTCTGTCTGTGTTTTGTTCTTTCTTCTTGCTTCACCGTCATTATATGTGGGGGGCTGCCTTTTGCTTTGGGTTCTGCTCTGGGGCAGTTTAGATTTCCCTTTCTGTCTTTAGGCTATGTAGTCCTCCGGCTGTGATCGAGGGGCCTAGGGCATCGTAGGAGCCCCCCACGGCTACTGCTAGTTGTGTTGATAGGTTCAGGGGTCTGCAATCCGATAGCTGCCAACTTCTCTGGTTTTCTGGACTTAACTAGCATTTCTATTTTTGCCTCCTACGGTGACTCAATCATAACAGGGCTGTATGGTCGAGTCGCCAGAAGAAAACCATTACTGTGCAAATGCCACAAAGAATCTGACCTCCAATATGCAAAAGAGCACAGAGACAAGCCTATAAACATCTGGAACAAGGTAATTTGAAGTAATGAGACCAAAATTTAACTTTTTGGCCGCAACTATTACATTTGGAGACAGGTCAACAAGGCCTGTGATGAAAGGAACACCATTCCTACTGTAAAGCACGGAGGTGAATCTCTGATGTTTTGGGGATGTATAAGCTACAAAGGCACAGGAAACTTGGTCAAAGTTGAAGGAAAGATGAATGCAGCACGTTATCAGAAAATATTGGAGGCAAATTTGCAATCATCAGCCCAGAAGCTGCGCATGGGACGTACTTGGACATTCCAACATGACAACAATCCAAAACACAAGGCCAAGTCAACCTGTCATTAGCTATAGCAGAACATTGTGAAAGTTCTGGAGTGGCCTTCTCAGCCTCCTTACCTCAATATCATTGAGCCACTCTGGAGAGATCTCAGGAATTTACAGGAACTGGAGGCTTTTTGCCAAGAAGAGTGGGCAGCTTTACCATCTTAGAAAATAAAGAATCTCATCCACAACTACCACAAAATATTTCAGGCTGCCATTGATGTTAGAGGGGGCAACACACGGTATTAAGAAATGGGATATGTAAACTTTTGATCAGGGTCATTTGCATGTTTTGGGTTGTCATTAGAGTTGAGCGAAACGGGTCGAAAAAATTCAAAAGTCGCCGACTTTTGGCAAAGTCGGGTTTCATGAAACGAAACCCGACCCTAGGATGAGGTCGGCCACGAGTTCGGCGACTTACGTGCCAAAGTCGCGTTTCAAAAGTTTGTTTTGCGCTCTTTTTCAGCCAATCAGGATCCACGGACACTGTGGGCAACGTGATGATATAGGCACGGGTCACCACCATCTTTCAGAAGGGCATGCAAGTGATTGGCTTGCTTTGGTGGGCGTCACAGGGGGTATAAAAGGGCGTGCACGCCGACCGCCATCTTACTTCTGCCGATCTTAGTATAGGGAGAGGTTGCTGCTGATTCTGTAGGGAGAGCGTTAGGCAGGGAAGAAGACAAAAAAACTGCTTCTGCTGCTAGCGATTTGGCCTGCACAACACACAAGTCACTGTGTGTGCAGTGCAAGGGGAGGCTATATTGTGGTGTATCAGTGGTGTTGGTTGTTGGGCTGCCTTTTAAGGCTTCCTGACACGCTGGCATTGCTGTTTACCCACTGCTCCGCAAACTGCTTTTTTAAAAGCAATCCAATCTCCCTTATCCTCTCGTCACTTTGGTCACAGGCAGCTGTGCCATCGAGCGTGTCACATAGTGCTCAGATATCAGTGAGCCGCACACAATCCACAAGTGTCCAGTGTCCAAAAGTGTACGCAGAGATTCAAAATCTCCATTATCCTCTCGTCACTTTGGTCACAGGCAGCTGTGCCATCGAGCGTGTCACATAGCGCTCAGATATAAGTGGGCCGCATACAATCCACAAGTGTCCAGTGTCCAAAAGTGTACGCAGAGATTCAAAATCTCCATTATCCTCTCGTCACTTTGGTCACAGGCAGCTGTGCCATCGAGCGTGTCACATAGCGCTCAGATATCAGTGGGCCGCACACAATCCACAAGTGTCCAGTGTCCAAAAGTGTACGCAGAGATTCAAAATCTCCATTATCCTCTCGTCACTTTGGCCACAGGCAGCTGTGCCATCGAGCGTGTCACATAGCGCTCAGATATCAGTGGGCTGCACACAATCCACAAGTGTCCACTGTCCACAAGTGTACGCAGAGATTCAAAATCTCCATTATCCTCTCGTCACTTTGGTCACAGGCAGCTGTGCCATCGAGCGTATCACATAGCGCTCAGATATCAGTGGGCCGCACACAATCCACAAGTGTCCAGTGTCCAAAAGTGTACGCAGAGATTCAAAATCTCCATTATCCTCTCGTCACTTTGGTCACAGGCAGCTGTGCCATCGAGCGTGTCACATAGCGCTCAGATATCAGTGGGCCGCACACAATCCACAAGTGTCCACTGTCCACAAGTGTACGCAGAGATTCAAAATCTCCATTATCCTCTCGTCACTTTGGTCACAGGCAGCTGTGCCATCGAGCGTGTCACATAGCGCTCAGATATCAGTGGGCCGCACACAATCCACAAGTGTCCACTGTCCACAAGTGTACGCACAGATTCAAAATCTCCATTATCCTCTCGTCATTTTGGTCACAGGCAGCTGTGCCATCGAGCGTGTCACATAGTGCTCAGATATCAGTGGGCCGCACACAATCCACAAGTGTCAACTGTCCACAAGTGTACGCAGAGATTCAAAATCTCCATTATCCTCTCGTCACTTTGGTCACAGGCAGCTGTGCCATCGAGCGTGTCACATAGCGCTCAGATATCAGTGGGCCGCACACAATCCACAAGTGTCCAGTGTCCAAAAGTGTACGCAGAGATTCAAAATCTCCATTATCCTCTCGTCACTTTGGTCACAGGCAGCTGTGCCATCGAGCGTGTCACATAGCGCTCAGATATCAGTGGGCCGCACACAATCCACAAGTGTCCACTGTCCACAAGTGTACGCAGAGATTCAAAATCTCCATTATCCTCTCGTCACTTTGGTCACAGGCAGCTGTGCCATCGAGCGTGTCACATAGCGCTCAGATATCAGTGGGCCACACACAATCCACAAGTGTCCAGTGTCCAAAAGTGTACGCAGAGATTCAAAATCTCCATTATCCTCTCGTCACTTTGGTCACAGGCAGCTGTGCCATCGAGCGTGTCACATAGCGCTCAGATATCAGTGGGCCGCTCACAATCCACAAGTGTCCACTGTCCACAAGTGTACGCAGAGATTCAAAATCTCCATTATCCTCTCGTCACTTTGGTCACAGGCAGCTGTGCCATCGAGCGTGTCACATAGCGCTCAGATATCAGTGGGCCGCACACAATCCACAAGTGTCCAGTGTCCAAAAGTGTATGCAGAGATTCAAAATCTCCATTATCCTCTCGTCACTTTGGTCACAGGCAGCTGTGCCATCGAGCGTGTCACATAGCGCTCAGATATCAGTGGGCCGCACACAATCCACAAGTGTCCACTGTCCACAAGTGTACGCAGAGATTCAAAATCTCCATTATCCTCTCGTCACTTTGGTCACAGGCAGCTGTGCCATCGAGCGTGTCACATAGCGCTCAGATATCAGTGGGCCGCACACAATCCACAAGTGTCCACTGTCCACAAGTGTACGCAGAGATTCAAAATCTCCATTATCCTCTCGTCACTTTGGTCACAGGCAGCTGTGCCATCGAGCGTGTCACATAGAGCTCAGATATCAGTGGGCCGCACACAATCCACAAGTGTCCAGTGTCCAAAAGTGTACGCAGAGATTCAAAATCTCCATTATCCTCTCGTCACTTTGGTCACAGGCAGCTGTGCCATCGAGCGTGTCACATAGCGCTCAGATATCAGTGGGCCGCACACAATCCACAAGAGTCCACTGTCCACAAGTGTACGCAGAGATTCAAAATCTCCATTATCCTCTCGTCACTTTGGTCACAGGCAGCTGTGCCATCGAGCGTGTCACATAGCGCTCAGATATCAGTGGGCCACACACAATCCACAAGTGTCCAGTGTCCAAAAGTGTACGCAGAGATTCAAAATCTCCATTATCCTCTCGTCACTTTGGTCACAGGCAGCTGTGCCATCGAGCGTGTCACATAGCGCTCAGATATCAGTGGGCCGCACACAATCCACAAGTGTCCACTGTCCACAAGTGTACGCAGAGATTCAAAATCTCCATTATCCTCTCGTCACTTTGGTCACAGGCAGCTGTGCCATCGAGCGTGTCACATAGCGCTCAGATATCAGTGGGCCGCACACAATCCACAAGTGTCCACTGTCCACAAGTGTGTGCAGAAATTCTAAAACTCCCCTGTCCTATAGACACCTTGTACCTTGTTTTTCATTACTATATAGTTTGTTGGATTTTGTCTACATTTCTACCAAAAATGAGGAAGGCTGGTGGAAGAGGCCGTGGAATTGGGCGGGGGGTTGGCAGCTGGTAATGATGGTGTTGGTGGTGGATCTGATGGTAGTGGCAAGAGCAAAATAGGACCGAATGCAGGAGGTGCTGACCCTGCGTCATCATCTGGCTACATAAGGACTCGAACGCTTAGTTTTCTAGGAGTTGGCAAACCGCTTTTAAAGGCAGAGCATCAGGAAAAAGTTTTGTCTTACATTGCTGACTCAGCCTCCAGCTCTATCGCCTCCTCTTCTTCAGTTGTAAAAAGTAAAAGCACTGAGTCGTCATTGGAGGCTCATGTTCATGAACCACACCTTTCCTTGTGTCCTTCACCCCAACCAAGATTGAAGGATGACGCAGGCCATACTACTGATTACTCCATGGAGCTGTTTTCACATACCATGCCTGGATTATCAAGTCAAATGGTGAATTACCCAGGCCAAGATGAATCTGACATGGAGTGCACTGATGCACAGCCGCTGATGGATGATTCTGCTGGTACATTCACTCAGAGCACTACATTGTCCTCGCAGTGTACAGAGCCAGATTTTGACCCTGATGAGACTCAGGTGCCCCTTCCCGCACACTATACCACCATACACGGTGACACAGAGAAAGGTGCACATGACATAGAAGAGGAGGTGATGGATGACCCAGTTGTTGACCCAGATTGGCATCCATTGGGGGATGAGGGTGCTGCTTCCAATAGCTCAGATGAGGAGCATCCACAGCAGACATCGACATCGCAACAGCTGTTATCTGGCAGGCCCGGAGCACTCCAAAGACAGGTTCCAAACATCAAAAGAGTTGCTGGACAGCTTGTCCAGAGGGTCAAAAGATCACAGCGTGCTAGGCCGCAAAATGTCTGCCAAAGTAGGAAGAGTGCAGTGTGGCAGTTTTTTGAACAAAATCCTCATGATCAGGCCAAGGTTATCTGTAAGAAGTGCGCAAAGACCTTTAGCCGAGGGAAAAATCTGAAAAATTTGAATACCAGTAGCATGCTTAGACATTTAACCAGCATGCACTTGCAAGCGTGGACACAACACCAAACCTCAAGTGCCACATGTGCAACTGATCACAACGAAGGTAGTCAGCAACGCTACATTGTTTCCCCCACTGTAAGCCCACCGGTTAGCACAGCAGCAAATGTTGAGGTGTCATTGCAAGGCCACAGCAGTCAGGGAATCCCACTGTTATATCAACGAAAGACTGATTCTAGGCCATCAGAAAGAACAACAACTCCATCACCATCATCAACCCTCTCTCAGTCCGCCCTGTCCACCGCTACTTCCACCATATGCAGCTCTCAAGTCCAGCTCACCCTCCCAGACACTATGAGTAGGTCAAGAAAGTACTCAGTCTCTCATCCGCGTACACTGGGTTTCAACGCCCACATTGCCAAACTAATCTCGTTTGAGATTATGCCCTTTCGGTTGGTGGAAAGCACAGCTTTCCGCGAACTCATGGCCTATGCAGTACCACGCTATGACCTACCCAGTCGCCACTTCTTCTCTCGCAAAGCCATCCCAGCCCTCCACCATCATGTGAAAGACCGCATTGTCCATGCACTCAAGCAGTCAGTGAGCGGAAAGGTGCACCTCACAACTGATGCATGGTCCAGTCGGCATGGCCAGGGCCGTTACGTGTCCATCACTGCGCACTGGGTTAATGTGGTGGATGCAGGGTCCACAGGGGACAGCGGTGGTGGGACAGTGCTGCCTAGCCCACGGTATAGGAAACAGTTGGCTGTAGGCGTTCGACCCTCCTCCTCCTCCTCCAGAAGCGACAGCTCGTCCACAGAGCGCAGTCGTACGAGCACTCCATCTGCAGCTGCCACTGTTGCACACGATGTGTCCCCCTATCGAGCAGCTAGTGGAAAGCGTCAGCAGGCTGTGTTGCAGATGATGTGTTTGGGCGACAGACACACCGCCGAGGTGCTGGCCGAGTACTTGAAGCGACAAACTGAGTCATGGCTGGGCAGTGTACATCTTGAGGCAGGCAAGGTAGTTAGTGATAACGGCCGTAATTTTGTGGCAGCCATAGCCCTTTCAAAACTCAGCCACATACCTTGCTTGGCTCACACCTTGAACCTGGTGGTGCAGTGCTTCCTCAAAAATTATCCGGAGTTAACAGCCCTGCTCCAGAAGGTGCGAAGACTGTGCGCGCACATCCGCCGGTCGCCTGTACACTCCGTTCGTATGCAGAAGCTGCAGCGATTGCTCCACCTTCCCAACCACCGCCTCATTATCGACATTGCAACAAGGTGGAACTCCACCCTGCACATGGTGGAGCGGCTGTGCGAGCAGAGGCAGGCCATAATGCATTTGTGGGAGGATACACGGCCAGGCACTTTGAGAGCAGACATGGAGTTGACAGGCGTGCAGTGGTCGAAGCTGAAAGACCTTTGTAAAGTCCTTCAGTGTTTTGAGGAATGCACACGGCTGGTAAGCGCAGACGACGCCATCCTAAGCATGAGCATCCCACTTATGCATCTGCTCATGCAAACTTTGATGCACCTTAAGGAGCAGGCTTCTGCAGCCAATGTTGATGAGGAGGAAGAGGAGGAGGGAATCCTTGATGACATTCAGCCATTGTCTGCTCAGGGACCTCTCCTGGACGAGGTGGAGGAAGAAGAGGAGGAGGAGGAGGAGGATGATGGGGATGATTACTTAGGGGAGGAGGATGCATCTCGTGGGGCAAGTGAAAATGTTGGCGTGGCAAGGTCTGGTACAGGGTTTGTGCGTGACTGGAGGGATGTGGATTTGCCAGAAAGTGATCCTCCACCCAGCACTCGCAGTGCATCATTGACACCGGGAACATTGGCCCACATGTCAGATTATGAATTGCGGATCCTAAAAAGGGACCCCCGCATTGCCAAAATGATGAACGATGACGACTACTGGTTGGCCAGCATCCTGGATCCACGCTATAAAGGCAAATTACAAAACATCATGCCACAGGAGAACCTTGACCTAATATTGGCTAATAAACAAGCAACTCTGGTAAATCGGTTGCTTGAGGCATTCCCAGCACACAGCAGCGGTGATGGTTCTCACACGAGCCGTACGGGCCGGGGGCAGCTTGGCAGAGGTGTTCGTGGTGCACACAGCAGAAGTGGCGTTGGAGACAGGGGTTTCATGACAATGTTGTGGACTGATTTTTCAAATACCGCTCACACAACTGGTAATACTGCATCGATGGAAAGTGACAGGAGACAGCAGTTGTCAACTATGGTTACAAACTACTTTTCCTCCCATATCGATGTTCTCCCACACAGGTCATTCCCCTTTGACTATTGGGCCGCTAAACTGGAAACCTGGCCTGAATTGGCACAATATGCCTTACAGGAGCTCGCTTGCCCAGCTGCAAGTGTGCTATCGGAAAGAGTCTTCAGTGCAGCTGGATCAATCCTGACAGAAAAAAGGACCCGTCTGTCAACCCAAAATGTGGATGATCTAACCTTCATTAAAATGAACCACGCATGGGTTTCCAAGGATTTTGTCCCACCTTCCCCTGATGACACATAGGGTGACAGAAAAATGGCTTGCTTTGGTCCACCTCTTCCTGGTACTTCACCTATTTCGCCTTTTGCATCAGCTGAATGTCCAACATCAACATATGCCACTTTCTAAAACTCCCTAACTGTGCTGCCTCCCCCCCCATGGCCGGGGTCACCACCTACCGCACGACACCGTGCAAGTGCCGTTGCCCTGGACAGGTGGGTAGGCCGACTCTTGGGCGCGGGCACTGGCACAGGGTCCCTCATAGTGCAATCAAGTGTCTCTGACGGTGGTGGTGCACACCCGCCGTCAGACACACCGCTGTACTATGAGGGGCCCAGTGCCAGTACCGACGCCCACGAGTGGGCCCCCCTTGCTTGGCCAGGGCCCCAGCATTTGCAATCTTTACCTCTCCCTGCTCCTCCGCTGTGTAATCTGGGCCGTCAAATCCATACTGTGCCTGACACCGTCTGAGCCTGCCTCCTGAGACATATATTTTGAATGTGTACGCTATCCATACATGTTATCCAGGGATACGGTACCCTTTCTAAACTTTGTGCAATGACTTGCAATCCATACTGGTCCTAACACCGTCTGAGCCTGCCTCATGCTGTATAGACATATATTTTGAATGTGTACACTATCCATAAACCAGGGGAAGAGTCTTGAGGAGATCATTTGCATATTCCCAGTGCCTTCTGGGATAAGTGAAGAGTCTCCGCGAGCTCTACGATCACTGGGTTTTGGCCGTTGCAGCTGAAAAGAGGAAATCGGAAAACCAGGGGAAGAGTCTTGAGGAGATCATTTGCATATTCCCAGTGCCTTCTGGGATAAGTGAAGAGTCTCCGCGAGCTCTACGATCACTGGGTTTTGGCCGTTGCAGCTGAAAAGAGGAAATCGGAAAAACTGCGTGCCTACCGGCGCGCGAATTTTGGCTCATCTTTCATCGTTTTTAAGAAATCTCAAGATGGAAGAGGCCAGGAGCCATTTGGTGAGCTGCATTTCTTGCTACATGTTCACAGACTTACCAGTGGAAAAGCCAAATTTCACATGCCACAAATGCAAGCTTGTGTCCCTGTTGGAGGAAAAGTTGCAAAATCTCGAAGAGAGGTTGGCTACGTTGAAGATCATTAAGGAAGGTGAAGAGTTCTTGGACAGAGCAGAATTATCTCTTCATGTTACAGAAAGAGAAGAAATTCGAAGTGCACCTGAAGAAACAGAGGAATGGAGACATGTGACCCCGAGAAGCAGGAGGATCAGGAGGCAGTCAGCACCCATACTGCTCAGAAACCAGTACCAGGCTCTCACGCAGGAAAATGATGAAGAAATACATCAGGATAAGACTTTGCCAACAAACAGCAACCTTGTACGCCTTCAGAGTCCTCCTGGATGGAGAAAGAAAAATGTTGTGAAGAAGAAACGGAGAGTGGTGGTCATGGGGGATTCCCTGTTGAGAGGAACAGAGGCCGCTATCTGCAGACCGGATACAACTTCAAGAGAAATGTGCTGTCTTCCAGGTGCAAAAATTAAAGATGTGTCTGACAGGATATCAGGACTCTTCAGACCTACAGATGACTACCCATTCCTGCTACTACATGTGGGGACAAATGACACCGCAAGAAACGACCTGGAAACCATCTGCAGAGACTTTGAAGACTTAGGCAAGAAAGTGAAAGAACTGGGAGCGCAGGTGGTCTTCTCTTCCATCCTCCCAGTGGATGGCCATGGAACAAGGAGGTGGAATAAGATTCTGCAGGTGAACAACTGGCTACGTCGATGGTGCCGTCAGCAACGATTTGGATTTCTGGATCACGGAGTGAACTACTTATACGATGGACTACTTGCTAGAGATGGGGTGCACCTTACGAAGACTGGAAAGCATGTATTTGGAAGTCGCCTTGCTACACTTGTAAGGAGAGCTTTAAACTAGAACAACATGGGAAGGGAAGCAAAAGACCAGAAAAAGCCATACACCTGACAAATGCTATTGAGAACTCTGCTAATAGAAGTGGAAAGGAAGAACAAAGACGAAAGAATCTAATTAATAAAAATATTGGAGAAAGAGAAACCAATCACAAACTAAAATGTTTCTATACTAATGCACAAAGCATGGGCAACAAACAAGGAGAATTGGAACTACTAACACAGGAAAAGAAATATGATGTCATTGGAATCACTGAAACTTGGTGGGACGATACACATGATTGGAATACAAGACTAGAAGGATACAACTTATTTGCAAGAAACAGACTTGATAAACGAGGAGGAGGTGTTGCATTGTATGTTAGAAACGCGTATATCTGCACAGAGATTGAAGCTTCAGAGACTGGGAGTTCTGTGGAAACTGTTTGGGTAAGAATACAAGGACAGAACAATGGAAAGGACACCATTGTAGGCATTTACTACAGGCCGCCTGTGCAAGCTGAAGATATGGATGAACTCTTTATGCATCAAATGGCCAAGTTCTCCAAAAAATATGACATAGTTGTCATGGGAGATTTCAACTATCCAGACATTTGTTGGGAATCTCTCTCAGGCAAAACTAACAGGTCAAGGAAATTCTTATCCTCTCTTGCTGACAACTTTATCTTCCAAAAGGTAGGGGAGAAAACAAGGGGAACTGCTACCTTGGATCTAATCCTTATAAACAGGGAGGAAATGGTTGAGGAGGTAAAAGTGGCTGGTACCCTAGGAGGTAGCGACCATGCTATTTTAGAATTTTGGATAACTAGAGGCGGAAGACCTGTGAAGACTCAGACGTCAAGGTTAGATTTCAGAAAGGCAGATTTTAAGGGATTCAGAAAGATAATTGGAGGGATCCAATGGCTGGATATCCTTAAAGACAAAAATGTCCAGGAAGGATGGGAAATCTTGAAAAATTAAATTCTCAAAGCACAGTTGTTAACAATTCCGAAAAGAGGGAAGAATAGGAAGCATTTAAGGAAACCAGGATGGGTGAACACAGAACTTAAGCACATGCTAAAAAGGAAGAAAAAAATGTTTATAAAATGGAAAGAGGGAGGCATATCTAAAGAAGAATATAATGCTGTCTGCAGAATCTGCAGGGCACAAATCAGATTAGCTAAAGCTGAAAATGAATTGAGGCTTGCAAGAGATGTCAAAAGCAATAATAAAGGATTTTGGGGATATGTCAAAAGTAAAAGAAAAGTCAAAGATGCTATAGGATTTTTACAGGATGAAAATGATGAAATGGTAAGACAGGATGTTGAGAAGGCTGAACTTTTAAATTCCTATTTTGCATCTGTTTTCTCTCAGAAAGGAAATGTAACACCAACTGTTATTCACTGTCCTATTAAGGGAATAGAAGAATCCAGGATATCTATAAACAGAAAGATAGTGAGGAAACACTTAGCTAACCTAAATGAATTCAAGTCTCCAGGTCCAGATGAATTACACCCCAGAGTACTGAAGGAGATAGCAGAAGAAATTTCTGAACCACTCTCCATAATCTTTGAAAATTCTTGGAGAACAGGAGAAGTGCCAGAAGACTGGAGAAGAGCAAATGTTGTTCCTATCTTCAAAAAGGGGAAGAAGGTGGACCCAGGCAACTATAGGCCGGTGAGTCTGACTTCTATACCAGGAAAGATCTTTGAACAAATTATTAAACAACATGTAAGTCAATAACTGGATAAGAATGAAGTGATCAAACAGAGTCAGCATGGGTTTGTAACTAATAAGTCATGTCAGACTAACTTAATTTCCTTCTATGACGGTATCACTGATTGGGTGGATCAAGGAAATGCTGTAGATATAGTATATCTTGACTTCAGCAAAGCATTTGACAAAGTCTCTCATACAATCCTTATTGAAAAAATGACTAAGTATGGAATGGACAAGGCAACTGTTAGGTGGATTCATAGCTGGCTTAGTGATCGGACCCAAAGAGTGGTCGTAAATGGCTGCACATCCAGTTGGAAGAATGTCTCAAGTGGGGTACCACAGGGCTCTGTCCTGGGCCCTGTATTGTTCAACATCTTTATCAACGATTTAGATGAAGGAATTGAGGGTAAACTGATTAAATTTGCTGATGACACAAAGCTAGGAGGGATAGCTAATACTAGAGAAGAGAGAGAGAGGATTCAAAAAGATTTAAATAAACTGGAGAAGTGGGCAGTAACTAACAGAATGGTTTTTAACAGGGAGAAATGCAAAGTACTACATCTGGGCAATAAAAATGAAAAAAGCATATATAGAATGGGAGGAATAGGGCTAAGTGACAGCACATGTGAAAAAGACTTGGGTATACTAATAGATCACAGACTGAATATGAGTCAACAGTGTGATGCAGCAGCAAAAAAGGCAAATGCAGTTCTAGGATGTATTAACAGAAGCATACAGTCTAGATCACGTGAAGCCATTATTTCCCTCTACTCCTCTTTGGTCAGACCTCATCTGGAATATTGTGTCCAGTTTTGGGCACCACATTTTAAAAAAGACATCAACAAACTGGAGCAAGTTCAGAAAAGAGCGACCAGAATGGTGACCGGTCTGCAAACCCTGTCTTATGAGGAAAGGTTGCAGGATTTGGGAATGTTTAGTTTGCAAAAGAGAAGACTGAGAGGAGACTTAATTGCTGTCTACAAATATCTAAAGGGCTGTCACATTGTAGAAGGATCAACTTTATTCTCATTTGCACAAGGAAAGACTAGAAGCAATGGGATGAAACTGAATGGGAGGAGACACAGATTAGATATTAGAAAAAACTTTTTGACAGTTAGAGTGATCAATGAGTGGAACAGGCTGCCACGAGAAGTGGTGAGTTCTCCTTCAATGGAAGTCTTCAAACAGAGGCTGGACAGACATCTGACTGGGATGATTTAGCGAATCCTGCTTTGAGCAGGGGGTTGGACCAGATGGCCCAGGAGGTCCCTTCCAACTCTACGATTCTATGATTCATACATGTTATCCGGGGATACGGTACCCCTTCTAACCTTTGTGCAATGACGTGCAATCCATACTGGGCCTAACACCGTCTGAGCTTGCCTCATGCTGTATAGACATATATTTTGAATGTGTACGCTATCCATACATGTTATCCGGGGATACGGTACCCCTTCTAACCTTTGTGCAATGACGTGCAATCCATACTGGGCCTAACACCGTCTGAGCCTGCCTCATGCTGTATAGACATATATTTTGAATGTGTACGCTATCCATACATGTTATCCGGGGATACGGTACCCCTTCTAACCTTTGTGCAATGACGTGCAATCCATACTGGGCCTAACACCGTCTGAGCCTGCCTCATGCTGTATAGACATATATTTTGAATGTGTACGCTATCCATACATGTTATCCAGGGACACGGTACCCTTTCTAACCTTTGTGCAATCACGTGCAATCCATACTGGGCCTAACACCGTCTGAGCCTGCCTCATGCTGTATAGACATATATTTTGAATGTGTACGCTATCCATACATGTTATCCGGAGATACGGTACCCCTTCTAACCTTTGTGCAATGACGTGCAATCCATACTGGGCCTAACACCGTCTGAGCCTGCCTCATGCTGTATAGACATATATTTTGAATGTGTACGCTATCCATACATGTTATCCAGGGATACGGTACCCTTTCTAACCTTTGTGCAATGACGTGCAATCCATACTGGGCCTAACACCGTCTGAGCCTGCCTCATGCTGTATAGACATATATTTTGAATGTGTACGCTATCCATACATGTTATCCGGGGATACGGTACCCCTTCTAACCTTTGTGCAATGACGTGCAATCCATACTGGGCCTAACACTGTCTGAGCCTGCCTCATGCTGTATAGACATATATTTTGAATGTGTACGCTATCCATACATGTTATCCGGGGATACGGTACCCCTTCTAACCTTTGTGCAATGACGTGCAATCCATACTGGGCCTAACACCGTCTGAGCCTGCCTCATGCTGTATAGACATATATTTTGAATGTGTACGCTATCCATACATGTTATCCGGGGATACGGTACCCCTTCTAACCTTTGTGCAATGACGTGCAATCCATACTGGGCCTAACACCGTCTGAGCCTGCCTCATGCTGTATAGATATATATTTTGAATGTGTACGCTATCCATACATGTTATCCGGGGATACGGTACCCCTTCTAACCTTTGTGCAATGATGTGCAATCCATACTGGGCCTAACACCGTCTGAGCCTGCCACATGCTGTATAGACATATATTTTGAATGTGTACGCTATCCATACATGTTATCCGGGGATACGGTACCCCTTCTAACCTTTGTGCAATGACGTGCAATCCATACTGGGCGTAACACCGTCTGAGCCTGCCTCATGCTGTATAGACATATATTTTGAATGTGTACGCTATCCAACATGTTATCCGGGGATACGGTACCCTTTCTAACCTTTGTGCAATGATGTACAATCCATACTGGGCCTAACACCGTCTGAGCCTGCCTCATGCTGTATAGACATATATTTTGAATGTGTACGCTATCCATACATGTTATCCAGGGATACGGTACCCCTTCTAACCTTTGTGCAATGACGTGCAATCCATACTGGGCCTAACACCGTCTGAGCCTGCCTCATGCTGTATAGACATATATTTTGAATGTGTACGCTATCCATACATGTTATCCAGGGATACGGTACCCTTTCTAACCTTTGTGCAATCACGTGCAATCCATACTGGGCCTAACACCGTCTGAGCCTGCCTCATGCTGTATAGACATATATTTTGAATGTGTACGCTATCCATACATGTTATCCGGGGATACGGTACCCCTTCTAACCTTTGTGCAATGACGTGCAATACATACTGGGCCTAACACCGTCTGAGCCTGCCTCATGCTGTATAGACATATATTTTGAATGTGTACGCTATCCATACATGTTATCCGGGGATACGGTACCCCTTCTAACCTTTGTGCAATGACGTGCAATCCATACTGGGCCTAACACCATCTGAGCCTGCCTCATGCTGTATAGACATATATTTTGAATGTGTACGCTATCCATACATGTTATCCGGGGATACGGTACCCTTTCTAACCTTTGTGCAATGACTTGCAATCCATACTGGGCCTAACACCTTCTGAGCCTGCCTCATGCTGTATAGACATATATTTTGAATGTGTACGCTATCCATACATGTTATCCAGGGATACGGTACCCCTTCTAACCTTTGTGCAATGACGTGCAATCCATACTGGGCCTAACACCGTCTGAGCCTGCCTCATGCTGTATAGACATATATTTTGAATGTGTACGCTATCCATACATGTTATCCAGGGATACGGTACCCTTTCTAACCTTTGTGCAATCACGTGCAATCCATACTGGGCCTAACACCGTCTGAGCCTGCCTCATGCTGTATAGACATATATTTTGAATGTGTACGCTATCCATACATTTTATCCGGGGATACGGTACCCCTTCTAACCTTTGTGCAATGACGTGCAATCCATACTGGGCCTAACACCGTCTGAGCCTGCCTCATGCTGTATAGACATATATTTTGAATGTGTACGCTATCCATACATGTTATCCGGGGATACGGTACCCCTTCTAACCTTTGTGCAATGACGTGCAATCCATACTGGGCCTAACACCGTCTGAGCCTGCCTCATGCTGTATAGACATATATTTTGAATGTGTACGCTATCCATACATGTTATCCGGGGATACGGTACCCCTTCTAACCTTTGTGCAATGACGTGCAATCCATACTGGGCCTAACACCGTCTGAGCCTGCCTCATGCTGTATAGACATATATTTTGAATGTGTACGCTATCCATACATGTTATCCAGGGACACGGTACCCTTTCTAACCTTTGTGCAATCACGTGCAATCCATACTGGGCCTAACACCGTCTGAGCCTGCCTCATGCTGTATAGACATATATTTTGAATGTGTACGCTATCCATACATGTTATCCGGAGATACGGTACCCCTTCTAACCTTTGTGCAATGACGTGCAATCCATACTGGGCCTAACACCGTCTGAGCCTGCCTCATGCTGTATAGACATATATTTTGAATGTGTACGCTATCCATACATGTTATCCAGGGATACGGTACCCTTTCTAACCTTTGTGCAATGACGTGCAATCCATACTGGGCCTAACACCGTCTGAGCCTGCCTCATGCTGTATAGACATATATTTTGAATGTGTACGCTATCCATACATGTTATCCGGGGATACGGTACCCCTTCTAACCTTTGTGCAATGACGTGCAATCCATACTGGGCCTAACACCGTCTGAGCCTGCCTCATGCTGTATAGACATATATTTTGAATGTGTACGCTATCCATACATGTTATCCGGGGATACGGTACCCCTTCTAACCTTTGTGCAATGACGTGCAATCCATACTGGGCCTAACACCGTCTGAGCCTGCCTCATGCTGTATAGACATATATTTTGAATGTGTACGCTATCCATACATGTTATCCGGGGATACGGTACCCCTTCTAACCTTTGTGCAATGACGTGCAATCCATACTGGGCCTAACACCGTCTGAGCCTGCCTCATGCTGTATAGACATATATTTTGAATGTGTACGCTATCCATACATGTTATCCGGGGATACGGTACCCCTTCTAACCTTTGTGCAATGACGTGCAATCCATACTGGGCCTAACACCGTCTGAGCCTGCCACATGCTGTATAGACATATATTTTGAATGTGTACGCTATCCATACATGTTATCCGGGGATACGGTACCCCTTCTAACCTTTGTGCAATGACGTGCAATCCATACTGGGCGTAACACCGTCTGAGCCTGCCTCATGCTGTATAGACATATATTTTGAATGTGTACGCTATCCAACATGTTATCCGGGGATACGGTACCCTTTCTAACCTTTGTGCAATGATGTGCAATCCATACTGGGCCTAACACCGTCTGAGCCTGCCTCATGCTGTATAGACATATATTTTGAATGTGTACGCTATCCATACATGTTATCCAGGGATACGGTACCCCTTCTAACCTTTGTGCAATGACTTGCAATCCATACTGGGCCTAACACCGTCTGAGCCTGCCTCATGCTGTATAGACATATATTTTGAATGTGTACGCTATCCATACATGTTATCCAGGGATACGGTACCCTTTCTAACCTTTGTGCAATCACGTGCAATCCATACTGGGCCTAACACCGTCTGAGCCTGCCTCATGCTGTATAGACATATATTTTGAATGTGTACGCTATCCATACATGTTATCCGGGGATACGGTACCCCTTCTAACCTTTGTGCAATGACGTGCAATCCATACTGGGCCTAACACTGTCTGAGCCTGCCTCATGCTGTATAGACATATATTTTGAATGTGTACGCTATCCATACATGTTATCCGGGGATACGGTACCCCTTCTAACCTTTGTGCAATGACGTGCAATCCATACTGGGCCTAACACCATCTGATCCTGCCTCATGCTGTATAGACATATATTTTGAATGTGTACGCTATCCATACATGTTATCCGGGGATACGGTACCCTTTCTAACCTTTGTGCAATGACGTGCAATCCATACTGGGCCTAACACCTTCTGAGCCTGCCTCATGCTGTATAGACATATATTTTGAATGTGTACGCTATCCATACATGTTATCCAGGGATACGGTACCCCTTCTAACCTTTGTGCAATGACGTGCAATCCATACTGGGCCTAACACCGTCTGAGCCTGCCTCATGCTGTATAGACATATATTTTGAATGTGTACGCTATCCATACATGTTATCCAGGGATACGGTACCCTTTCTAACCTTTGTGCAATCACGTGCAATCCATACTGGGCCTAACACCGTCTGAGCCTGCCTCATGCTGTATAGACATATATTTTGAATGTGTACGCTATCCATACATGTTATCCGGGGATACGGTACCCCTTCTAACCTTTGTGCAATGACGTGCAATCCATACTGGGCCTAACACCGTCTGAGCCTGCCTCATGCTGTATAGACATATATTTTGAATGTGTACGCTATCCATACATGTTATCCGGGGATACGGTACCCCTTCTAACCTTTGTGCAATGACGTGCAATCCATACTGGGCCTAACACCGTCTGAGCCTGCCTCATGCTGTATAGACATATATTTTGAATGTGTACGCTATCCATACATGTTATCCGGGGATACGGTACCCCTTCTAACCTTTGTGCAATGACGTGCAATCCATACTGGGCCTAACACCGTCTGAGCCTGCCTCATGCTGTATAGACATATATTTTGAATGTGTACGCTATCCATACATGTTATCCGGGGATACGGTACCCCTTCTAACCTTTGTGCAATGACGTGCAATCCATACTGGGCCTAACACCGTCTGAGCCTGCCTCATGCTGTATAGACATATATTTTGAATGTGTACGCTATCCATACATGTTATCCAGGGATACGGTACCCTTTCTAACCTTTGTGCAATCACGTGCAATCCATACTGGGCGTGAGAACGGCTGGCGAGCTGTTAAGCAAGCTACAGCACCTGTCCAGACAAGTACAGGGATTCCCTAGCGAGGAGACTTATTTGATTGTTTTCTATGTTGGGACAGCAATTTTTGGGGAGCACTATACTCTGGAGAATGATAGATGGGGCCCACCATATACTGGAACATTCCAAAGGTGGACATCAGACACTGGAGCAGCATTTACAGGGCCCATTATACACTAGAGCATTAGAAAAGGCGCCCATTATGTTTGGAGCATTATTTGGGCCCATAAGACAGTGGAGCTTCATCCATGGGGACCAACATATACTGTAGCATTATGTGGAGCTCATCATATACTGTTTCAAACATTATATGGTACCAATGATTTTGTATGGAGAAATAGATGGGCCTCGTCATGAGATGTAAAAAGTGAGGTATTTTTCATTGTACTATACCGCTATTTCTCTGCCGTATCGGAGCATGATGAGTTGTGGTATGTGTTAAAGGGGCGCTCTTTCGCCCAGGGCACATGAAAACCTGCAGCCAGCCCTCCCCCCCACAAATTTAGCCAAATAACCCCCATTTTTCAGTGCGTAACTTGTATTATGAAGTTAATTAAGGTTGACAAGCTTAAGTAAGAAGAATTGATGCTTTTGGCATTCAAATGGGCACTGTAGGTGTGTTTCCTGTCCTCCTCTCACTGCCGACTTTTATTCCCCATTGACTTACATTGGGTTTCATGTTTCGGGACGACCCCGACTTTTCCCTATAATCGGACGATCTTGCTCGACCCGACTTTTGGAAAAGTCGGGTTTCACGAAACGAAATGCGACCCTAAAATACCAAAAGTCGCTCAACTCTAGTTGTCATTATGATTTAAAAAGAGAAAACAGAGTAGTTTGACAATAAATGGCTTCACCCAGCCACTAATCAGTTAGTGGTTGAGTGAAAAAAGACCAAGAAAGCAAAAATTCTGCCAGGGCATGTAAACTTTGGAGCACAACTGTATATCACTAGCATAGATTGCAACACTGTACACAAAATTCTTTTTATTTTGTCCTTTTTCCATTTTAAGTCTTTGATCTTAGGTTTTTCCACCCTTATCAATTGCAAGTACAATTATTTTTCTTTCCAATTTTTTTATTGAATTTTTAATATAGACATAGTGTAAACAATGACAACGACAAATATCCACAGGAAGAGTGCTACATCTTAATAATGTAAAGAATTAAATGTGCTGTTTTCAGTTCACAAGAATAGTCATCAAAACACTAATACAGTAGATGTAATTGAAAACTGTGCTTATTATCCTCCGAGCCATGTGTGGACCGCTGGCCTGATAAAGGTGGAAGATTCAAAGTTGTGGTGGGGGAACAGTTAAAAAGTGACAGGGTCAGAGAGGCACACAGAAACAGTGCTATACAGCTACACTCTTTATTACAACTATGTAATGTCTGCTTTACAGAAAAACTGCTTATTAGTTTTTACCACTACACTGTATACTGTCTAACATTTCCCTACTGATTATGAAAAAATGCTACAGAGAAAAAGGAGAGTACGATCTTTCATATTCTCCATGTACAGAAGCTAGTGTAAACCCACTCTAGAGCTTAGTTTAGAAGAGCAAAAGTAGAAATAGAGCATGCAGGGAGGACATTTATAAAAACTGATAAATGTAGCTAAAAATAAAATAGTGGCCAAAATCTGTGATTTCTAATGTATACTTTAAAGTTCATGTATGTACATCTATTCTTCCACTTCATAGTTTTATCAACATAGCTATAAGTATTAAAACAAAGATAATTGTTACTCACCTGTCCGGACTGCAGGGCTGGGCTTTGATTCCTTCCTCTATATTTTGCTCTTTTTTTGCTAGTCCATGTTACAGAGGTAACCTGGCAAACACCTCTAACATCATCAACCAACACCTTTTAAGGCCGGCTCAGGTGGCTGTTTGCTGCCTAAGTATTTAGCAATGTAAAACACCTTTCATACCATGTGCTTTTGTCAGTGATAGCCTCATCTTCCTCTAGACTTTGCTCCAGCCAGCTGTTAAATTATCCGCTTTGCATCTTTTGTTTGATTAACAGTATTGAACTTTCCCTGTTAGGTCAGTCCAGTAAATGTTGTTGCTATTTTTCACTCAACTGTGCTAAATATGCCTGCAAGGCCTGATTGCATATATGTCTGCTAATTCTGCAGGTAACAAGGTCCCTCCTGCATGTCTCTGATTGTATATACTTCTCAGCTGTTCATGCATATAATTGCACTCCTAACGCTATCTGCTTCTACTATTTGCCTTGTCCACATGCCATCCTACATGCCCTTCTCTCCTGGTCCTCACTGAACCATGTGTTTTCAATTTCCTCAGCATCATCGGCTCCAGTCCGTGCTGCTGATTCTGACTTATCTCCAACAAAGTATAAATCCACACAGTGGGGAAGCCCACTCAATGCACAGGTATTGTGTGAACTGATACTGCAGGCATATGTACAGCAGTAAGTGCTCCGTGAACCGGGGTGCCACTCCAAAGAGAATAGCCACAATGGATACAAAAATTAAAATGGATGGCACGCACCGGTTAAAAAAAAGGCTTTATTCCAAATCTTTAAAACATTGGCGTCGGGAGGATGGAGGATAGGAGAAGGAGTGGAATGGACGACAGCCGTTTTGCGCTGCAGTGGTGCTTCTACTGTTCACCCAGATTCTGACTTATCGCTTAGAAATGCCCTAGTCGACTTCTCCCCGCATATCTCTAGGTGGTTAACAGGTCTCTCTCTATATATACTCACAAATACAAACACAAGAGAAACATGACAATCATCTTTAACAGCGCAGAAAGAGGCTGGATGGATCTTCAAGCTATATTTTCTCTAAAATGCTGAAGCATTAGCAAAAATCTGAGAGCAATCTTGCAGTTAGGCTCTAATTAATACTGTTCATGGTTTGGGCAGCTTAAATCAATTGATACGTTCCGTCTAAGTTGGTCATCTTGGGTTGCTTATTTTCATATAAGTTAGTTCAAGAGGTAAGGTAAGTAAGGACACATTTCAACAATACCATATGGCCAGATCTCTTGGTAGCAGACAGAGCATCCATGGCTTTTTCATGTATATAAAGCTAACACACCCTTTTCAATAGCTCATAGGCTTTCTCTAGTGGTGCCTGTATTCTGCCCAACAGTAGAAAACATTTTAAATCCACAGCGAAATCCTTAAAATTCAGTTGTTATATGCTGATAAGTCTAAAAAATAAAGATAAATTATAAAACTTGTCATAACAAATTATTGCAATTAAATAAAAAAAATCAGACTAAAAGCAGGCTAATATATGTTAACTAATAAGTAAACTATGCTGATTGGCCAAGGCATTGAGGAAGGAGTTAAACAAATCATGTGTTTCTTTAGGAAAGGAAGGAAAGAGATAATAATAATATGTGCATTGTTATCTATCCTGGTTGCTCTAGAACAGTATGAAATGTGATCTGTAGTTGATGACAGCGGGAATCATTTGCTACATGCAATGCCTGCAAATGAAAATGTGATGAATATAAAATCCAAAGATAAGAAAGTGTGTAGGTGGAGAGTTCATATGACAAGAAGTGATAGAAAATTGTTATCTACATAGTGTTTAACTCCTTGTCTCCACATCCAATTTTCATTTTTATGCTTGCATGTTTCTTCCCATTCTTTTAAGAGAAATACTTATCATTTTTTTCTATCCTATAGACACATGATGATTAGAGATGAGCAGACGTTTAGAAATTCAAATTCACTGACTCCACCAAATTGTTCTAAATATTAGATTTGTGGTGAATAATTTTGTAGCAATCTCAATACCGAAAAGCTTTTAATTGTTTGGAAAGCACATGTATGGTAGAAGAGACTGAAAGAAAAAGAACCTCACTCACCATAAGAGCTAACAGTCTATCACAGAGAGAGAGGTAGAGGATCCCACTGACAATGAGAGCTTACATTCTTCAAGCAACAGAGTGGACCACACTGATCATAACAGTTTATACTCTACAGGAGAGAGAGAGGACCCAGCTGATCATAAGAGCTTACACTCTACAGGAGAGAGAGGACCCCACTGACCATAAGAGCTTACACTCTACAGGAGAGAGAGAGGACCCAGCTGATCATAAGAGCTTACAATGGAAAATTACTCTTCTGTATGCAAATTGCCTCTTCAGAAAGAAAGAGGACTTTTACTCTTCAGCGCCACCTATTGGTAGTAGCGATCCTACAAGTCACAATCAACCCTTTAACGAGTCTTGTAGTATGACTTAGGATACAAGCCAAGGATACTCTTCTGTAGAGAATCATACAGTAAAAACATATGATTCTCCAGGGTCATCATGTCCAACCCACTGCTAAATGCAGGATTCATTAAACCATCTCAGACAGATGATTGTCCAGCATTTGTTTGAAGGAAAACTCACCACAAATTGAAGCCTGCTCCAATCATTGATCACCCTTTTTTTCTAATATCTAATCTGTATCTTCTCCCTTTCAGTTTCATTCCACTGCATCTCATGTTTCCAAGTGGAAATGAAAATAAGGGTGATCCCTCTACACTGTGACATCCCTTTAGATATTTAGATATTTGTAGAGTGCTATTAAGTCTCCTCTTAGTATTCTTTTTTTGCGAGCTAAAAAACATTCCCAGATCCTTTAACTGTTCTTCATGGAATATACTTTACAATCCGATGACCATTCTGGTAGCTCTTTTCATTTTATAAAATGTTTTGCCATAACTAGACACAGTATTCCAGATGAGGCCTGACCAAGGAGAAGTAAAAGGAGATAATTACTTCACGTGATCTAGACTCTATGCTTCTCTTAATACATCCTAGAACTGTTTGCCTTTTTTGCTGCTGCATCACACTGTTGACTTGTTGATGTGCAGTCTGTGATCTATTAGTCTACTCAAGTCTGCTTCACATGTGCTTTTGCTTAGTTCTAGTCATCCCATTCTGTAATTTTCATTTAACTTGCCCAGATGCAGAATCTTGCATTACTCCATGTTAAATATCAATCTATTATTCGCTGCCCATTGTTCAAGTTTATCTAGATCATTCTGAATCCTTTGTCTTCTCTAATGTTAGCTATCCCTCCAAGCTTCGCCTGCAAATTTGATTAGTTTACCTTCAGTTCCCTTACCTAGCTCATTTATAGAAATGTTGAACAAAACTGGGAGCAGGACAGAGCCTTGTAGTACTCCACTTAAAAAACTTCCAATTGAATGAGTGACCATTTATCACCATTCTTTGAGTATGATCACTGAGCCAGTTATGAATCCACCTAACCTTAGTCTTGTCAATCCCATACTTGATGATTTTTTCTATAAGGATAGTAAGAGAAACTTTATAACATACTCTGTTGAAGTTGAGATATACTATATCTATCACATTTCCTTGCTCCACCCAGTCAGTGATTACACCATAGAAGCAAATTAGACTGGTCTGGCATGACAACTTTGCCACAAACTCTTGCTGGGTCAGGTTATATTCTTTTCCAATTACTTACATACTTGCTGTTTAATAATCTGCTCAAAGATCTTTCCTGGTATAGAAGTAAGGGTATTATTATTTTTTTATTATTTTTCTTTTTTTACAGAGAGCATGGGCATCTGTGGATGAGTTGTAAGGTGAGTACTTTTGTTGATTATTATTTTCTGTTTTTCTACAGGGGACAAGGGTCTTAATGGAATAGGCGTATGGTGACTATAACTGTGCTTTTTATTTTTATTTCAAATAATGGAGTCTGTGTCTTTCTTTCAAGTAAAGGATTTTATTCTGGCTTTGTCTTTTTTACAATATAACCATGGGGTTAGTATTTGGAGTGTCTTACAGATGCTTCTCAACTACTGACCTGTGGGATTGATGTCAGCCGCCATAAAACAGCTAACATCAACCCCACAACCATTACCCCACTTGCCACAGCTCCAGGGAAAGAGGGAAGTGTTGATCCAAGCAACAGAATTGACGCATCTAATAGATGTGCCTTTTCTTGAGCAGCTGTAGGCTGCTATACTTAGGTCGGTGGTCCAATATCTATGGCCCCTTACCATCCTGAGAATACCAGCCCCCAGCTGTCTGCTTTAGCTTGGCTGATAGTCAAAAGTTGTGGAATCCACTGCATTTTTTTATTTAAAAGCACAATGTAGCGATCTTTCGATTCTTGATAACCAGCCATGATAAAGTTGATAACTGAAAGTTGCAGCCAACAGTTGTTAGTTTTGCCTGCACTGGTTATCAAAAATAGAAGAGACTCCCTGTCATTTTTAAAGTTATTTATTTATAGCACAGGCACTGGCTGATGAAAACACCGATCAGCAGTGCCTGCTCTTACTGTTTTCAGCGACAGCAGGCATATGCTGATGAGAGTACTACTTTTTCATCAGCCTATGCCTGTGACCGAAGGTAAACTTTTTAACACCCTTCACAGCTGCTGCCTCACACTGTCATCTGACAGTGTGGGAACCGCAGCTGTCTGATCAGCAGTAATGATCTTATGCAGATGAAATCCCTTGTTTGCCACACTGTCATACAGATAACAGCGTGGCAAACAATGGATGTTCGGGCCCCTATTCAGTTCCGGGTTCAGGTACCATACTGGTACCCAAATCAAACTTATAATAGATGTTCAGCCAAACAAGACAGACCCTAACATTCACAGGATCACCCATCACTAACTATGACTATAAAGGTGATTTTATATATATTTAACCTTATATTGTTGTTGCTAGAAGAGATCTTTCAATGAATTGTGTTAAAGGGAATCTGTTAGAAGGTTTTTGCTTCTTCATCTAAGAGCAACATCATGTAGGCAAAGAGACCCTGATTCCAGTGATGTATCACTTAGTTTACTGGGCATCCTTCTGGCACAATCAGAGTTTTTAGATTTGACAATGCAGCAGAGCTATGAAATCTTAACCAGCCCACACCAGGCTCTGTATGTATAATGTCAATAGACAATGAAGTTCTAATCACAGAAGGGTTGAGTCGGACCAGAAAGCAGATGCTGCTATATCCAGCAATGATAAACTCCTGGTGCTAAAACAGCTTGATAAGAGAGGCATTTCTGAAATATGTATTTTAAATCCTACAGCATGCTGTTTTCAGATTGCATAGCAAAAACCTGCTGACAGATTCCCTTTAAATGAGCACTTACACATGAAATTTTCTTCTTTTGAATTCTTATGGCTCACCGGTAGTGTTGAGCGATACCTTCCGATATCGGGAAATATCGGATCGGATTGGATCGGACCGATACCCCAAAAATATCGGATATCGCCAATTCCGATACCGGAAACCAATGCAAGTCAATGAGACACAAATATCGGAATGAAAATAAACCCTTACTTTCCTTGTAGGTTAATTCTACATGAAGGAAAACAACTAAGAATAATGTAGAATGTATTGGGGGAGGTGGAGGAGACATTAAAGACATAGAGGTTTAGCCCAATCAAATGGAATAGCAGAAATTAATTTCGTTCGGAGTTACAAAGATATTGACTACGTTAAAGGGGTTGTGTAGCAATAGAGGGAGACATTCAGAAAAGGCACATGTTGGCGGAGTGTCGTAACGAAGTGCTTCATCTAGCTTGGAGGTTGACTGAGCCCCTGACATGGAGGACACGGCACGGATGCGGGCACCTGTATGCACAACAGACTGTGAGTAAAGCTTTGGAACCACATGCCCTGGTGTCCTCCAGGTATTCCTGCGCCAACACACTCAGCACTGCTACATCTCTGTGCCTGGCACTGCACCATCTGCGTCTCTTCACTACCTCTCCATCTACACTGCCCTGGGACTACAGCCCTACCTGTGGAGGGCCACAACATCAGAGCTGCCCCACACCATCTATCCCAGAGGATCTGTCTGCAGCGTCGGCTTAACATCTTCATTGCCGAACACCACAGGTGGCGTCACAAATCATTCACTCATAAACTTTAATCATCATCCACACGTTCAACATTTCCCTTTTACAATGGATGCCCATGGCCACAGACCGGGTTTCAGCTACCGTGACATCTCCCATTGAAACCGATGGGCCAGATACCGAGTACTCCACCAGCCCTGGCGTGCAATCAACTTGGCGGAAATACATAACAGAACAGGTTGTCTGGGCTTTTCACATAATTTCAGTGCATATCTAGGCGGCAGAATGCTGACAATAAGTAATTTACCTTCTGTGGCTAGTCTGCATGGTTTCCAAGATATCATCTCTTGCTTCTAAGATAAACATCCGGGGGGGGTTCTGGAATTGAAATGAGAATGGTCGTTTCCTCCTCCCTCACTAGTTTCACTTTCCATAGATCACTGTTCAGCGTGTGTCTGGGGGAGGAGCAGCTGGGTGGTCTGCTCGCAGCCAAGTACAGCCATGCCATTAGTTAACATGCATAACAGGATGTGCCCACACTTCTTAGGATTCCTCATTGGCTGAATAAAATCAAACTGGCTCAATGCATTATGGGAAATTCCGATTCCGGTATTCGATATTCTAAAAGTATCGGAACTCAGTATCACAACTTCGATATCGCGAATATTGGCCGATACCCGATATTGCAGTATCGGAATGCTCAACACTACTCACTGGATATCATTGCTATCTTGTAACTTTGTGCTCTTAGTTTTGAGTGCAACCAAGGTCAACATCAATATAGAATTTATATATTTGCCTTGTGATTATATGGGCTTCATGTTACACTCTTGAAATGTTACTAGGGATGGGCGAATCCTGAAATATTCGGAATCGCTAGGCTGTAACGAGTCCGACTTGGAAACTCGCTATTCGTTGCAAGTCTAGCGAGTCCAATGTTAATGAATGGGGATGCGAGTTTTGCAGCGATTCCTGTGCTGGGGAGGAGGAGAATGGGGATGCAGGGTTCTTAGCGATTTTGTGTCAGCAGCTGGACACAAAATCGCTAAGAAACTAGGATTGCTTGTTATTAAACTGTGAAAAAACTAGCTAGAGTTCTCTCTGTTTTGCAGCGAGTCCTGTGCTGGAGGAGAGAGAGAGAGAGAGAGAGATCCTAGCTAGTTTTTCACAGTTTAATACAAGCAATCCTAGTTTCTTCGCGAGTTTGTGTCCAGCTGCTGACACAAAATCGCTAAGAAACTCTGCAAAAAATAGGATTGCCATTCATTTGCATTGGACTCGTTACTGTGCGAGTAATCGCTTGGAAACTCGCAGACTACCGACTCCTGCGAGTCCCCTACTACTCGCAGAGTAACGAGTCCTAACGAGTAGATTCGCCCATCCCTAAATGTGACCTTAGTGCATGTCATAAATGGGAACATTAGTTTGTCATTCCCAATGAGCACAGTGTTGTTTGAGTACTGTATCATTACAGTATATTAAAGTTAATATTATTATGTCTCTTTGCCTGTTCTACAACTACTACGTACATGGTGCAAATAAATTTTTACTTTATTTTCTTTTTGCCTTTAAGCTATTTTAAAAATGCAATTTGATAAGACAATTTCGTATTACATTAATTAGCTGTGTAGATCACATGGAAACAGATAAAAAAGCATTCAGTTCTTTACTGTCACGGAATGACTGACCCATTGTGACATGAGTCATGACCCAACTGTTGGTCAGTCACCAGGTGGCCCAACTCAATGCCAATAGAATAGGGGAGAGGAAGACCCTGACAATAGGAAGTCATGGACAGTCACCTCCTGAGCTCCAACCTGAGCCTGTCCCTGTACTAACCTATGCGGGTCCTGCCAATGTCAGGGTACCTCATCCCTATTTGTCACCTAGATCTGCCCTGGCTAGTGCACTAGCTGGCAAGTAGTACTAACCTCACCTCTGCAGATAATACACACAAGGGGGAAGTGACAGACACTTAAGGGACAAGGTAACAAAAACACAACTTAATTTTCTCTGCTGCAATGCACCGCACAGCAGGATAAAGACACCAGATCAGCAAACTCAGAAAAGCAGCACTTTACCCAGTGAACTCCTTCCTTCAGCTTGGTCACTGTAGAATGCTCTAACACCAACAGTCAGATGATGCATCAGGTGACCTCTTCCTCTTAATGGACGGTGGAAGTAGTCACCACCCACATCAGCTGACCAAGCAGCAATGCAATTACACCAGCAGACCAGCGAGTAAAAATCTGACATTAACCCCCTGGCCTGAAAGGAAAAAAGTTTCAATCTGAGAAGCCAGATCAGCCACAGATACAAAAATGAATCGTGACAGTACCCCCCTTTCAATGAGGGACCTCTGGACCCTCAACACCAGACCTCTCCAGAAAACAACCTACGGTGAGAATGCCTTGATCCACCAGAGGTCACCTCAGCAGTCGCCTGGCCCTCAGGTTTATGGCAAACATGGACTGATGGAAGTGACAACAACATATGCTCTGGAGGCGCCACAAATCTTCAGAGCTCTGACCTGGGGAATGAGTTGTGAACCTGCATTACTCGGGTTAACTCCAGTTGGAAAGTCCCCGGGTCGAGAATGTCTGACACCCGATACGGCCTGATCACCCAAGAACTCTAGGCCCCAATAGTGCACTTCCATCGGATGTTTTTGGTGGACACCCACACATACTCATCCACACACAGGTCTGGACCTGAACATTTATTGCCACGTGTACATCTGCCATAAAATGGTGATGTCTTTGAGGAACCAACAACAGAGGCATACCCCTGTGGTGCCACATTCACACCCCCACAATGCTCAGAGGGAACCACCACTCTCTCCTCATGCATCCTACTAAGAGGACTTCTACACTCAGAGTTAGCTTGTGGTGATGATTGAGACTTGCCCCTACTCCTTGGCAGCACTTATGCTGCCCCTATTGGATTAGAAGGGGACGGTTGTAGAAAGACGGCAGCGATAGTGGCACCCGGGCAGCAGCCCTCACACGACTGATCCCAGCTGACTACTTCCCTGGACCATCAATCTATGACCGGGTTGTGTCTTTTTAACAAAGGGAGGCCTAAAACAATGGGTGTTGGCAGTCCCCCAAAACATAGCACGACAAGGACTCTTCATGATGAGTCCCTATACGCAGGTGTATATAATCTATGACTTGGGTCACCCTCCCTTCGATGAGTGAGACAGAGTCAATGGCCTGGACCCTTAGGGGTTTTGCTAGTGTACTAAGCCTCAGGCCATGGGTCTGGACAAAGTGAGCTTTCACCAGAATGACATCTGTTCCACTGTCCACAAGCACTGGTATACTCTCAGTTACCCCGCCAACCACCACTTCAGCAGACAATGTACACTGATGGGAAAAAAATGGAGGAAATATACACTTCCTCCATTGACCAGGGGGCCGTGGGTTCTTAAATGGTACTACTTTGGTGCAAGCTGTGCAGACTCCAATAAAATGACAGGTCTGCCACAGAAAAAATATGCCCCCACACCACGGAGAACCACAGGCAACCCTGTTTGGGAACCAACTCCTCGCACCTGCATGGGTTTGTCCGCTAGCTCAGGTGTGTCCTCCTCCCTAACAAGGACTACAGGGTTCATATTTGGTGTATACCTCTCCCTCAAGCGTCTATCCACCCGGATGGCAAGGGACATGGTGGCCTCCAATGACCTGGGGCAGCATACTGCACAAGAGTATCCTGCAACCTTGGGGACAGACCCTAAATAAAATGGCTCCGAAGGGCAGGGTCATTCCACTGTGTGTAAGTGGCCTAACTCCTGAACTCTGAGCAGTACTCCTCAACTGGCCAGCACCCTTGCTTGATTTTATGGAGTCGGGATTCCGCCCGAGAGACGCCATCAGGATCTCCATACACCAGCTCCATAGCCACGAAAACTCATCCACCGACCGTAGAGATGGTGAATCGGTTGGCAGGGAGAAGGCCCAGGATTGGGGATCACCCTTAAGAAGGGATACAATGATTCCCACCCGTTGTTCCTCACTCCCTGATGAACAAGGGCGGAGCCTGAAGTATAACTTGCAGGCTTCCTGAAAAAACAAAAATTTATTTCTCCTTCCAGAGAACCTATCAGGGAGAGATATCTTGGGTTCTGACTGAGCCTGCCTCTGAGCTGAGGCCCCGGACCCCATCAACTGCTGCAGCTGCTGCACCACCTCATCACGCAGCAACCTTAAGCTCATTGGTGAGGGTCTGGAGCAGTTGGGCAAAGGCATGAATTTGAGCCATGGCTCACCACAAAAAAATGTGTGGTTGGTGTTAATGTCACGGAGTCCGAAGCAAAGAGAAAAAAAAAGAACGGCACTAGGGAGCACAAATCACCACTTAACAGACAAGGAACCAAATAAATCTGAACACCACACAAAGCATAGCTGGTATTGGTGCTTAACAAAAACAGACAAGATCCAAGGAAGAGAAGAAGAATAAACGTAGCACTCACCAGCATAAGTCAGTTCCAATAGTCCTTTATTCACATAAGTGCCATGGACAGCCGTCATCCTCTGTCCCCTGCATGTCTCACAAGTCCTGCTTGTTCACTTGCTGTCCATGGCACTTATGTGAATAAAGGACTATTGGAACTGATTTATGTCAGAGAGTGCTAAGTTTTTTTCTTCTTCTGTTCTTTAATGTGACAGAGTGACTGACCCAATGTGACAGGACCCAACAGTTAGTTGGTCACCAAATGGCACAGCAACTGAATGACGATGGAATAGGGGAGAGGAAGGCCCTGACAATAGGGAATCAGGGACGATCATCTCCTGAGTTACAACCTGAGCCTGTCCTTGTAACCTAACACCCTATGCAGGTCCTTTCCCCTGCCGACGTCAGGATACCTCATCCCTATTTGTCACCTAGATCTGCCCTGGCTAGTGCACTAGCCAGCAAGGAGTACTAGCCTCACCTCTGCAGATAATACACTACACACAAAGGGGAAGTGACAGACAACAAAAGGGACGAGGTAACAAAAACACAACTCAGCTTTCTCTGCTGCAAAGCACCGCACAACATGATAAAGACACCAGATCAGTGAACTCAGCAAAGCACCACTGCATCCAGCGAGCTCTTTCCTCCAGCTGTGTCACTGTAGAATGCTCTAACACTGAAAGTCAGCTGATGCATCAGGTGACCTCTTGAAGGATGGTAGGAGTGGTCACGACCCACATCAGCTGACCCAGCAGCAATGCAATTACACCAGCAGGCCAGCAGGGAAAAAACTGACACTAACCCCCAATGGTGTGAAAGGAAAAAAGTTTTAATCTTAGAAGCCAGATCTGCCACAGTTCCATAAATGGATTGTGACATTTACTTTTGCAAGTTATCAGTGCTGTGTGTGAAGGAGGCTAGCTGACTGACTCATTTCAAAGGCTAAGCCTGACCAGCTTCCTTTACCATCTATTCATAGGCAATGATATAGAAAAGGGACGGCATAAGTACCAAAATGAGCCATTCAGCCAGGTCACACACAACACTGATGGCATGTTGACACGGGAAATATTTTCTTTCGTAAGGTCAGATGTCATGCTGATTGGTCTCAAGACCAGAGCTACTATCTATTTTTTTTTAAATGACAAAGATCTCACGAAAAGCAGAATGATCTCCTGATGAAGACAAGTATGATGACACCTAACTATTGTATAGCAAATTCAATGGCTTTTGTGGTGGTCAGAATTAACTTTTTTGCATCATTGAAAAGCTTTGGAGAGAGACAGAAGTGCACACAAAATAGGGCAATAATGTCTGGTAAAGGATAGGTATAATCAATAGCAGCACTCTCCTGAAGGTGTTGTGTGGAGGTACAACACCTATAAAAATGTGGAAAAAGCTGCTGCCCCATCGCTGGAGGAAAAAGATCTGCCATAGGTAGAAATGGAATCTGGCATGTTTAATCAGAAATGAAGAGCCTTAGGATTCCAAAATGGTTTTTATTAATGCCAACACATTTCTGCATCAGACCGACACATTTCTCAAGGTATAAACACCACCGTGACAACTTTTTGCATCATGGTATTTTTCATTTTATGGGGGTTAGCGTGCAGTTACACACGACGATAATTGAGAATATATATATATATTAACGATTGTTCAGTGCACAAGGATGTACAATTGACTATTCAACAACTGCCAAATGGATTGCATGCAGACGAGTATTGGTCATTTAAAGAACAAAACAGGTTCTGCAAGTGAAAAAAATTGGTCATGTGCACTGCCCTATTGAATAACATTGGTCAGGGCGCTATCCAATTTATATGGTGATTTGAGTGAGCATTTAGCTTAATAAAACTAATGGTTTTAAATGAAATCACATTAAAATAAACATTTTTAAGAAGTAGAAAATCACTTAAATAGAAAACATGCAAAAGACTATTGGAAGATAATAGTAATAATAATAATAATAATAATAATAATAATAATGTAGACCATCACTATAACTGTATCTTCTACTTCTGTTTTTTCACCCACGCCCAAAAAAAAAATATTATTATTCTAAATTTTATTGAATAATAATAATAAAAATATAATAATTAAATTATATATATATATATATATATAATTTAATTATTATATTTTTATTATTATTCAATAAAATTTAGAATAATAATAATATTTTTTGTATGGTATATATAAATAATATGTTTAATAATTATATTATTATCATCATTATACAAGTTATATCAGAAATATAATTTCAATTAATGTGTATGAATATTGTCGTATTTTCCAGGCTGAATTAAGCAAATTAATTTTGAATTGTATTTATTTTATATTCTTTTATTTCCCCTCTACAATTTTATAACTTCATTATATATTTTTTATGTTTATTATTATTATTATGGTAAAACTGAAATCCAAATTCCCAGAGCTCTATGTCATAGATACCTCCTGTGTGTTCTTTTATTTACACTTTATTCCATCTCCTTAATGTTACAGCCTTTATTGCTGATAGCAACGCAATTGTTCCATTTTGACTAAACAATGGCCATTCTGTCACTCTTAAAGCTCGCATGAAACGTGACTGTTGTGCCATTTGTATATATCTTAAAAATGATTGCAGCTGGAAAATGATTTGAAATAATAAAAAAAAAAATAATAAAAATAAGAGCAAATGTATGCTTTTTCATTTTCTATCTACGTCGAGAGATGAAAAAAGCAGTGATATGGGTTATGGTTTTTATATCTTTCATTTTTATGGGATTAATAAAATGGATGATGGTAAAACTCCATCACGGCTTATTTCTTTGAACTACACAATTTCAATAAAAACTGCTTAAATGTCAAACTATTTTCAATAAGTCTGAATGTGGCTTGATTCAATAAAGCGTTGGCATCAGCATATGATATGTACAAGACTTATCTGTTTCTTTGAAAGTTTAGATTATTACTTTTCATTGCAACTGATTTCTGGGTATTCTCCAAATAGAACCACTTTATTCATTGCCACGCTAAATTATTAAATCAGACCTGCATGCAATACAAATGGTTTAATCCAAGCATATTGTAGCAAAATGCAAAATGTATTTCTTAGATTTAAAGAGTTACTAAACTTTCATTTTTTTTTTAATAATTTTGCTCCGCATAGAAACTTATGAAACTTTGCAAATCACTTTATTAAGGAATTTGTCTTCAATCCAGAAAAAAAAATGCCAGTAAGTGGTTTCTAAACCCTTTCTTTTCCCCAGTCTATTTGCCTTCCTTCCTGAATTTGCTGCATTGGTATTTGAATGCACTAATTTGTAGTACAGCTGCTTGCAGTGAAAGAATCAGCATCTGTCTCCTACTTTGAGTGTCTCACTTATCACAAATATTTCCTGCACCAGGCTTATCACCAGAGTAAGGATGGGTTAAGATGAGCGTCTGCAAAATCATTTATTTTACATCCAAAAAACATTGAAAACATCCATTTTGTCATCTGTATGCAATCTATATGCCATCTGTTGGCTTAAATCACATCCACACCCAGATACAACCCTTACTCCGGTATTCTTTGTATGTACTTCCCTTTGAGAACGCAACTATGCAAAATGCGAGTTGGGGCAACAAAGAGGGGCTAACAATACACATAGACCATGGGTAAGCAGTGCACCTGGCATTAACTTATACATCTTCCTCTGTTATGTGTACACATATGGCCATTTATGTGTGATCATATATTCTACATGCCCTATTGGATTTCTGGTATTTGTTGACCATACAATTATAATGTGAATTAGAAGTAATCATTAGTGATGAGCCAGTATACTCGTTGCTTGGGTTTTCCCGAGCATGCTCGGGTGTCCTCTGAGTATTTTGTCGTGCTCGGAGATTTAGTTTTCGCTGTCTCATGTGCAAGATTTGCAACATGTAGACAGGCTGAATACATGTGGGAATTCCCTAACAAACAGGCATTCGGCACATGTATTCAAGCTGTCCAGCAGTCGCAAATCATGCAGATGAGACGACGAAAACTAAATCTCCAAGCATGCCAAAATACTCAGAGGACACCCGAGCATGCTCAGGGAGACCCAAACAACGAGTATACTCGCTCATCACTAGTAATCATGCTTTATTTGTGTGTGCTATGGGACATTGATGCTCTTCTGTCACTCTTTTATTCCCATTAGACCACTATATTATACATGTACAGATTCTTTTCACTATGTTTCAATAACATTTATTTTAAATATTTTTCGTGGTTTGTGGCTAATCTAGCAGTGATGTTTTTGAGTTTAAAAATGGTTTTGGTAGAATGCCCAATCATCTGACGTGTTAAAGAAATGGTTACACATTTGTTTTCCTTTGGATAATAGCTGTGTCTCCGTATACATTCTTTATTCTTAAGATTGAACATTGGTTGACCTTGGCCAGGTGGAGGACTTTAATTGTACTAAACCTCCCTTTTCTAAGAATTGGAAAGTGCATGAATTCTCTATTTCAGCCAAGGACAAACTGTTTAAGGTGATTTTTTGGATACTCTAGTAGTCATGATGGTGCATTAATTATAATCCATCATATCAAAAGTCATCATCTCGCCAAATAATTGTTTTCACCAATATTTCTGCAAAACATGTTGCAACAATTGTGAAATGCTTTACATAAACAGAACTTCTGTATAAAAGATTGCCTTATCTAATAATAAAAAAATATTTTGAGAAAGACAACCCTGGTATGTGTTTTACTATCTATTCTTCAACAAGCTTGGGTATCTAGAATCATAGAATCATAGAATGGTAGAGTTGGAAGGGACCTCCTGGGTCATCTGCTCCAACCCACTTCTCAAAGCAGGATTCACTAAATCATCCCAGACAGATGTCTGTCCAATCTAGGCCGGTCTATCCTACCTGAGAGAGAGATCTGTCATGATCCAGGTTGGATCAGGTGTTATAATTACTGTTGGTGATAAGGTATTCATTTGCAAGCAAGCCTGGGTGAAGGATGGAGCTAAAGGAGAGTCACGGGCAGCTCAGTGAGATTCCTGAAGTGTCAGCTATGGTGTCAGCAAGGAGTTCGTGCATGGATTGGTGGAGTGGCGGCTATGGTGTAGAGCTGCAATCAAAATGCTGGACTTGGTTGCTGAGAGCTGGACTCAGGCATGCTGGACTTTTTGGCAGAAAAGCTGGACTCATTTGCGGGACTCTGGTTCTTGACAGCTGCACGCAGGTGTGGACTCTGTTTGCTCCAAGGCTGCACTATGATGCTGAGAAGGTCCGTTTCTGGACAGTGCACCCAGATGTCAGACACAGTGGAGGAAAAGATGCACACAGGTGGTGGGCTCTGTTGCTGGGAGCGTAAGCAACAGAGCAAAGCTAAGTGGTGTTCCCCTGTTTTGTCACTTTTCCTTATGTGTGTTTAGTGCAGTGGTGGGATTAGTTTCCGCACCGACCAATTCCCTAGTGAGGGTTTAGGTGCAGGGTGAGTCAGAGTTTTGAGGTTCCTGATCAGCGCCCTGTGCGGAACAGGCCTAGGGAATGCTAGGAGTGTAGAGACACTGACTCAGGGGAGTGCAGGAGGTCTCCACATCCCCATTCCCTATCGCAGGGCCACCATTGTTATTGTTACCCAGGTTTTCCCTATTCCCTTGTCTTATCGTATGAGTTACCGGCCTGCGGGCCACGTCACATAGGACAATTACACATGCTGCGTCCTGTTGTATCAGTTATCAGCCTGCTGGCCGTGTCACTCAGGACGGGGCACGTGACATTATCACCAGCCTTACTTTTTTTCTGGTTAGCCTCAGGCCATGTTCAGACCTCTGAGTATTTGCTGCTGGGCCTCACTGAGGAGAGTGAAGAGCTGCATGGTGTGTTGAAGCAGTTCAGCAGCAATTATCAAGGTCTGGGGCCTCCCGTTTGGCTCAACCAGGAAATCAAATAGAGGCTCCGGCAATGAAGCCCCCTAGAGTCACTGCTGGGGAGCAGGACTTGCTCATACAGGTGGACGTACCCAGACAGGTGGGTGGAGTTGGTCCCCATGGTGCTGTCTGGGGTTCCCCAAGGTGAAGGGGTGCGTCCCTGTAGTGAGCAGACTGGTGTGCTAGTCCACGGGGTTTATGCCAAATCTTCCTTACCACCGAAGAAGCCGCCCCTCCTGGTCGTTCAGAGGAAGGCGACCAGGGAGTGTATTTTTCCTCTATTTCCCAGGCCCCTCCCTCACCGGTGTGAGCAGCAGGTGTGAAGCGGGGGAGTAGGGGCAAATCTCAACTCTCGCCATTAACCAACCCTGGGAGGCGTCGACCTCATGGTGTAGAGGGTTGGGGGGTGGTGTACCCATTGGTGGAGTGCGGGGGTGGGAGTGTGGTGATACAGGGGGATGCCTCTGTTGTCGATCCTAGAATGAGTTCACCGAAATATGACAAACGAATTTGTGGCAATAAACGTTCAGGTCTCGACCTGTGTGTGAACGAGCATGTATGGGTGGCCACCAAAAAACATCTTGTGGAAGTGTGTTGCAGAGTCTTACCAGCTCTTACCGAACATACACATACTCATACATGACTCGTTCCCCAGGTCGACGCTTTGGAGATGAGTGGTGCCTCCAGAACATGCTTTACCAATACCAGCGGTGCGTTTGTCATAAACCTGAAGTGCAGGTAGTGGTTGGGGTGAACTCTGGATCTTGGCGTCTCCACTGTAGGTGGTGCCCTGATGAGGAGTGGTCTTGAGGGTCCAGAGGCCCCTCATTAAGGGGAGGGTACTGTCATGATCCAGGTTGGATCTGACAGAGTAAATGCACAAAGTAACCTTTTTTCCCTTGGCTGTGCGCCAAAGGTGGTTTTGTTCCCGGTGGCCATTTGGGTCATTGCACTGTGGTGATTTCAGTTGTAGTTTTCCCCCCAGTGGCTATTAGGGTCATTACACTCTGGTTATCTTAGTTTGTGCACATAATTATGTAACAGGTGTGATAGCTCTATAAGAGAGCATCAGGTGTGATAATCACTGTTGGTGATAAGGTATTCATTTGCAAGCAAGTCTGGGTGAAGGATGGAGCTAAAGGAGAGTCACGGGTGTTGTGAGTTCATTTTCTCGTCTACCAGTCAGGCTCCCTCTGGTGGTAACAGGATGTAGTGAGGCTGATTTAATCAGTAGAGATCTGCCACCTGATAATGAGGATGACGATTGGACCTCAGGAATCTCAGATTGGATTTAAGACAGCCGACGCCCTACTCTGGTGCTGGTGATTTCATCTGCTGGTCAGGCCTTGGTTCTCAGCTCTGTTACAGTCATCTCAAGCTAAGTTACTCTGCTAATGTTCACACTTGATTTTGTTGTTCTATTTAGTTTTTTGTGTGGTCAGCCAGCCCCGGCTTGGGCTGTGCTGAATTTCCACTCTTATTTATCTGTATTTGCCAATTTGCTTTTTGTCCCTTATTACATTGGCCTCTTTTTGCTCTGTCTCAGAATATTTCAGAGTGCTGATATAGTGGGAGAAGTCTAGTGACTTCTGGGTTAATTTTGTTATCAGAAGTGTTGGAGATTATTTTGTAGGGTTTTGGGCAGATTGCAGGCAGAGTCTTTCCTTTCCTCTCCTTTCTAGTTAGTTTGGGCCCCATCATTTGCTCAGCCTATTTTCCTACCTGTGTTTGTGTATTCATCTTGTTCCACCATCAATACATGTGTGGGGGCTGTCTATTTCTTTGGGGTCTGCTCTGGGGCAGTTAGTTTTCCCTTTTCTTGCTTTAGTCTTATTTAGTCCTCCGGCCGTGACGAGGCGTCTAGGTTCATCGCAGGCACGCTCCATGGCTGCTGCTAGTTGTGTGGTAGGATCAGGGATCTGCAATCTGCATAGTTATCAAACTCTCTAGTTTTTCTGGGCTTAGCATGTTTAGGTTTTTTCCTCCTCGGTGACCCATTCATAACACACGGGCAGCTTAGTGAGATTCCTGGAGTGTCAGCTATGGTGTCTGCAAGGAGTGCTGGCATGGCGTGTTGGAGTCACAGTTATGGTATCAGCAAGGAGTTCATGCATGGATTGATGGAGTAGCGGCTATGGTGTAGAGCTGTACTCAAAATGCTGGACTTGGTTGCTGAGAGCTGGACTCAAGCATGCTGGACTTTTTGGCAGAAAAGCTGGACTCATTTGCGGGACTCTGGTTCTTGACAGCTGCACGCAGGTGTGGACTTTGTTTGCTTCAAGGCTGCACTATGATGCTGAGAAGGTCCGTTTCTGGACAGTGCACCCAGATGTTGGACACGGTGGTGGAAAAGATGCACGCAGGTGGTGGGCTCTGTTGCTGGGAGTGTAAGCAACAGAGCAGAGCTAAGTGGTGTTCCCCTGTTTTGTCACTTTTCCTTATGTGTGTTTAGTGCAGTGGTGGGATTAGTTTCCGCACCGACCAATTCCCTAGTTAGGGTTTAGGTGCAGGGTGAGTCAGGGTTTTGAGGTTCCTTATCAGCGCCCGGTGCGGAATCGGCCTAGGGATTGCTCGGAGTTTAGAGACACTGACTCAGGGGAGTGCAGGAGGTCTCCACGGCCCCATTCCCTGTCGCACGGCCACCATTGTTATTGTTACCCAGGTTTTCCCTATTCCCTTGTCGTATCGTATGAGTTACCGGCCTGCGGGCTTCGTCACATAGGACAATTACACATGCCGCGTCTTGTTGTATCAGTTACCGGCCTGCTGGCCGTGTCACTCAGGACGGGGCACGTGACTCTCCTCCTTGATAAAGCGGCGGGGGATGTCGTGAAATGCGCGTCGGAGGAATCACTGATGAACACCCTCCTCCTCCCCTCCCTGGTAAGTTGCTCCATGGTTTTGTGCCTGTGGCTCTTTGACCTCAACCGGCATTGGGTTTATTTTTTACCTCTATTTATAGCTATTTATAGCAGGCATCGATCATATAACACTTTGTTACCGCTATTAGTGCGATTTACCCTATAGATGCTGGTGTGGCATCTTGATCTGAGATATGATCTTTGTTCCGTGGCTGTTGCTCACTGGGTATTCCATCTGGGGGGATGTGTGAGGTTGGTTCATGGGACATATTGTCCATCATTGTTCATGAGCACATCTTTTGCTATCCGTTTTGTATTGGTGCTATATATTTAATAATATTCAGGATTGAGAGTCCTCAGTAGTTGATACCTTTTAATGGCTAACTGAAAAGATGGTAACACATTGCAAGCTTTCGAGACTACTCAGGTCTCTTCATCAGGCTAGACTAATACAAAATCTGAAGAGTCACATATTTATGCACAATACAGCCTAGAAAAAAACGGTACAAAGATATACATCTTCCCTGTATCATATATTTAATAAAAATGTGTATTTTTCTATATGAAATTTACTGCGTGCTCTCATGCTTCTCCTTGTACTAATAGCTGCATGCAGGTGTGGACTCTGTTTGCTCCAAAGCTGCACTATGATGCTGAGAAGGTCCGTTTCTGGACAGCGCACCCAGATGTCAGACTCAGTGGAGGAAAAGATGCACGCAGGTGGTGGGCTCTGTTGCTGGGAGCATAAGCCACAGAGCAAAGCTAAGTGGTGTTCCCCTGTTTTGTCACTTTTCCTTATGTGTGTTTAGTGCAGTGGTGGCATTAGTTTTCACACCGACCAATTCCCTAGTGAGGGTTTAGGCGCAGGACGAGTCAGGGTTTTGAGGTCCCTGATCAGTGCCCGGTGCGGAACCGGCCTAGGGAACGCTAGGAGTGTAGAGACACTGACTCAGGGGAGTGCAGGAGGTCTCCACGTCCCCATTCCCTATCGCAAGGCCACCATTGTTATTGTTACCCAGGTTTTCCCCATTCCCTTATCTTAATGTACTAATTACCGGCCTGTGGGCCGCGTCACATAGGACAATTACACGTGCTGTGTCCTGTTGTATCAGTTACCGGCCTGCAGACCGTGTCACTCAGGACGGGGCATGTGGCAAGATCCTATTTTTGACACTGGTAATTTATGAAAACTATATGGCTGCAGTGGTCATCATTAGAGTTGAGCGATACGGGTCGGTCAAATTCAAAAGTCGCCGACTTTCGCTAAAGTTGGGTTTCATGAAACGAAACCCGACCATAGCGTGAGGTTGGCCATGAGGTCTGCGACCAGAGCGCCAAAGTTGCATTTCAAATGATGCTTCCAGTGCCCTTTTTCAGCCAAGGATGGAGGACGCACACTGTGGGCAACGCGATGAAATGGGCAGCGGTCACCACCATCTTTGAGAAGGGCATGCAAGGGATTGGCTTGCTTTGTGTGGCATCACACGGGCTAAAAAAGGGCGTGCACGCCAACCGCCATCTTACTTCTGCCGATCTTAGCATAGGGAGAGGTTGCTGCTGATTCTGAATAAGGGAGAGCATTAGGCAGGGAAGAAGAAAAAAAACTGCTTCTGCTGGTAGTGATTTTCACTGTACAACACAACAGTTTGTGTGCAGTGACAGGGGAGGCTCTATTTTGGTGCATCAGCTCTGTTGGTTTTTAGGCTGCCTTATAAGGCTCCCTGATAGCTGCATTGCTGTTTGCACACTGCTGTGCAAACTGCTTTTTTAAAAGCAAAAATACTTTTCTTCCTCTTTTCTGCACAGTTACCAAGCGTTCATTTTTCCACACTTTTGTGTGCAGCAGTCCTGCTTATTAGGCTGCCTGCTACCATACTTGGACTGAGAGCATCATTGTCAGCCTCCTAAAATCTCTAGGGAGATTCAAATTCTCCCCAATACTATATACACCTTGTACCTTGTCATACACCAGCCAATTTCAGCCTGTTAAATTGAGGTGTAATCTATAGTGGGCCTGAGATAATAGTTCAGCCTCCTAAAATCTCTAGGGAGATTCAAATTCTCCCCAATACTATATAAACCTTGTACCTTGTCATACACCAGCCTATTTAAGCCTGTTAAATTGAGGTGTAATCTCTAATGGGCCTGAGATAATAGTTCAGCCTCCTAAAATCTCTAGGGAGATTCAAAGAATTGATGTTTTTGGCATTAAAATGGGCAATCTAGGTGTGTTTCAGGTCCTCCACTCACTGCCGACTTTTCTTCCCCATTGACTTGCACTGGGTTTCGTGTTTCAGTCGGCCTTCGACTTTTCACGATAATCGGCCGATTGCGTTCGACCCGACTTTTGCAAAAGTCGGGTTTCATGAAACCCGACTCGACCCGAAAAAAGGCAAAGTCGCTCATCTCTAGTCATCTTAAGTTATGTCTGTTGCAGCAGTTGCAAATAAGCCAGGGAATTTGACATTCTATTTCTGTCATTTAAATGTGCAGCGTTCGTATCATTTTATGTGCTTGTCCTTAAATTCGGACAAATGTATTTTTATGTGTGCTGTTTATTATATACTGATCTCTCTGGAAACGTTTTTTTCAGTAATTTTCATTTCTTATATATGTTTTTAGTGATTGAATTAAAAGTTAATTTTTAGGGATTATTATGTGCTTTCTGGTTCTTTTTTTGATGATATAATCCTAAATATATTCTGTGGAGGTTTTAGTGGTCATCATCTTCCTGTGGATGGAGTCCTTTTAATTAGTATAGAGTCCGAGTCCTAAAAGGCCTAAAGGCCTGAGGATGTCAGGCTTGCGGCTAGATGTCAATCTTAGGAACAATGGTTTGTAATCCAAACACCACACGGGATTTTTGCATATGTACTATCCAAAAGACAAGAGACAGGATGTCTTTCTCACATGTAGGTGCACTCTCTAGTTTATCAACAGAGCAAGGGGAAATATAACAAAGGGCACACCACTGTCTTCCTGCCTTAAGACCTTTCTCACAGCTCATGGTCTGTCTCCTGCATGTAGGTCTTTGGTGGTATCCAGGGTTTATGGATCCAATTTTGAGTTCAGTAATTCTTATGATGCATACAGTGTCCATTTTGGCTTCCAAGACCATTCTTGTGTCCAATTTTTTATATTTATATGCAATCCATATGTACATAAAGGTCATCTAATATATAAAGCTCAATGTGTGTGTGTGTATGTCCGGGATTGGCATCCGCACCGTCGCAGCTACAGTCACAAAATTTTGCACAGTCAAACGTCTGGACCCAGAGAGCATCATAGGCTATGTTGTAAGGCAAAATTTTAACCCCGCACATTCCAATTCACCAAAAAATTTTACCCCTATCTACATAGTGGGGAAAAAGTGTATGTATTGGCATCTTCACCGTCGTAGCTACAGCCCCAAAATCTTGCACAGTCACACGTCTGGACCCCAAGAGCGTCATAGGCTATGTTGTGAGGCGAAATTTTAACCCCGCGCGTTCCAATTCACCAGACAATTTTGCCCCTATCTACATAATGGGGAAAAAGTGAAAGGAAAAGTGTTGGAGGCAAATTGACAGCTGCCAGATGTGAACAAGGGGGACTGAAAGAATGAGAGAGAAAGAGCGCCAAAGAGTATATACTGTATAGTTGCTAAGGTGGGGCCCTGACATGGGATACTCACCACACACGGGGATATGAACACACACACAAAATGCGCCACACACTACCACGTGCTTCAACACATATACCACCCTCAGCACACATTTCACCACACATACACCAACCTCGCCACACAGGATAGTATTAGATACAGGGCTCAGCAGACAGTATCACACAGAATAGGATTAGATACACGGCTCAGCAGTCAGTATCACACAGGATAGGATTAGATACACCGCTCAGCAGACAGTATCACACAGGATAGGATTAGATACACGGCTCAGCAGTCAGTATCACACAGGATAGGATTAGATACACGGCTCAGCAGTCAGTATCACACAGGATAGAATTAGATGCATGGCTTAGCAGTCAGTATCACACAGGATAGGATTAGATACACAGCTCAGCAGTCTGTGTCACACAGGATAGGATTAGATACACGGCTCAGCAGTCAGTATCACACAGGATAGAATTAGATGCATGGCTTAGCAGTCAGTATCACACAGGATAGGATTAGATACACGGCTCAGCAGTCAGTATCACACAGGATAGGATTAGATACATGGCTCAGCAGTCAGTATCACACAGGATAGAATTAGATGCATGGCTTAGCAGTCAGTATCACACAGGATAGGATTAGATACACAGCTCAGCAGTCAGTGTCACACAGGATAGGATTAGATGCACAGCTCAGCAGACAATATCACACAGGATAGGATTAGATACACAGCTCAGCAGTCCGTATCACACAGTATAGGATTAGATACACGGCTCAGCAGTCAGTATCACACAGGATAGGATTAGATACAAGGCTCAGCAGTCAGTATCACACAGGATAGGATTAGATACACGGCTCAGCAGTCAGTATCACACAGGATAGGATTAGATACACGGCTCAGCAGTCAGTGTCACACAGGATAGGATTAGATGCACAGCTCAGCAGACAATATCACACAGGATAAGATTAGATACACAGCTCAGCAGTCCGTATCACACAGGATAGGATTAGATACACGGCTCAGCAGTCAGTATCACACAGGATAGGATTAGGTACACGGCTCAGCAGTCAGTATCACACAGGATAGGATTAGATACATGGCTCAGCAGTCAGTATCACACAGGATAGGATTAGATGCACGGTTTTTATGTGCAATATAATCATTATAATTTGTTATAACTAACCACAGTTGGTTACTATGCCCAGGCAACACCGGGCTCTTCAGCTAGTATTTAATAAAGGTCCAATGCAGCTTTTTAGATTTATAATTGTAATGTATCACATTACCTATACGTGAGCCGTTTTTTAACTCAGATGTTGACTTATAATTGGCAAGTCTGATCCATAATATGCATCAAAGTAGCGCATGCCACAATTCTTTACACATAGACTATCAATCTATGTGTAAAAACATTCACATTGACTAGCTTTGGTCAGCGTGCTGTCCATTTGCTCTCAGTTTTGCATGCGGATAACAGAGGAAAGTTTAATAAATTCATCTGAATGAGCTCTTAGTGAGACACAGGTGCTCAGGTGACCCTTGTACTGCCATCACCTGTTCTTTAAATGAGTATGTTCTGAAATAAATACAGTCAAAGGCAGACAAATTGACTGGGGAAAGCAGAGGTTTGGAAGCCACTTACATTTTATATTTATCTTTTTTTACAAGAATGAAGTAAAATCTCCTAAAAAAGTGATTTGCTAAAGTTTTACAAAATTCCATGCTGAAAGCAAAATGTTACTTTCGAAGTATTTCATACTTATGCATAATGTTATTTTCTATTTTTTGCTTTAGCCTTTCAATCTATAGCAGTGTTTATTTTTTTTAGTATGCGCTGCAGAGTATGACAATCTGTACTTGAAAAAAAAACATAGGATTTACTTTTTTATGAAGTTTTAATGAGAACCCGTCAGCGTGATTTTATAATGAAAAGTACAGACATGGCTGATTAAATTAACACCTTTGGTGAAGAAATGCACTTTGTGGTTCTTTTTTAATCACCGTTATAAATTTTCTGATAGTTAGCTTTCGGCGCACATGGGCCGGACTGTACACTGGGTCTTCTCCCTTTTGGTGATTCCCCGGACCCTCTGCTGCCTCCAGTCTGTGAATGACAGGTCACTGATGAGATTTCAAACAGAAGAAGCAGATCACTAAAAGACTTGAGGCAGGTGAATGGGCTGAAATTCACAAACAGGGAAGTTATAACCCAGTGTACAGTCCGGCCCCTAATTAGCATAAAATTGCAAATATTGATTAATAAAGAACAACGAAGTGGATTTTTTTCACCAAAGTTATCAATGTAATAAGTATTACATCACCTTTATAGTCATGTGAGTGCTGTATATTACAATATCATGCTGACAGTTCCTCTTTAAGACTGAATAGTTTTGTAGATGTTTTAGCTGCCATGTCCAGAATGCAGTTAAGGAAAACTATCTGTAGTTATATTGATAGACAAATATTGTATTGATTACTTGTATTTGTATTCCTACAAGAATTTTCATAAAGAAGTGTAGAAAGCAGAAAAATCTTATTTTATCATTGAAATGATTTGCTTTCACTTGATAAAAAATGTCAATAGTAGAGCAAATGATTTATTATCATTTGCGCTGTATGAAACATCACACAAATAAAAAGCACTTACAGGTAAAAATCTGCACTTAAAGTAGAGAGTAATATTTTTAAAAGCTTTGAAAACATTTATTAAATAAAAATTATTTATATCTCAGTTTGGCAAGAAAAAAAAATACGAACATAACAATAAAGCATTAAAAGATCAACAAATGTGTTTCAGTTTTATTGTTTCCACCAATTTAGAGTTTTTTTTTCCAGAATTGCTATTTTCTTTTCTTTCGTCTGCAATTATTTTTGGCATGTTCCACATTTTGTGAAAAACTCATTGACTGTTCTGTAGAGATCAGTGTCATGTGGACACATGGATAGAAGTTGGCACTATAAGGCCCTTGGCGCTCTCTGACCACAGGCTCACAATGGGTGGATCAATACTTTCTCCTCACAGCTTATTCTCCTGTTCAACCCTTACTCTTACCTACGCATGATGTAGAAGGCCGATTATTTTGTGATTCTTACTGAGAAATGTCTGCAAAGACTCAGTGCCCTGAGATGAGAGGAGAATAACATTGACAATGATATCAAGAAAAGGAGATGCAAAAGCATCACTATCAGTGATGGACAAACCCGAATAATATATTTTGGGGTTCATACCGACCACCTAGTGTCCGTGCATGGACACTAACCAAACACGGACTTCCTGGAATTTACTTTTCAGGTTCGGCACCCTAAACATCCACTGTTTCCTGCGCTTTCATGTGTGTGACCCATGGCGGCTCTGATAGGTGGTGAGTTAGTAAAAATGTTACCTCTGATCACTCTCATCAGCTTACATTTTCTGTTGCTGATAACAGCAAGAGCAGGTGAGGCTGATGAGAGTATTTAAGTATTCATCAGCTGTCAGGGACCTGTGCCACAAAAAAATAAATAAATAAATGATGTGGGACCTCTTCTATTCTTGGTACTCAGCACAGGCAAAACTGACAGCTGCAGGCTGCAACCCCCAGCTGTCAGCTTTATTTTGGCTGGTTATCAAGTAGAGAGGGATTCCATTCCTTTTTTTAATGCTTTAAATAAATAATTTTAAAAAATTTCATGAGATCCTGCAAATTTTGACAACAAGCCAAGCTAAAGCAGACAACTGGGAGCTGGCATTTTGAGACTAGTAAATGACCCATGAATATTGGACCTGCCCAGCCTAAAATAAACAGCCCACGACTGCCCCTGAAAATGTGCATCTAGTAGATGCACCACTTCTGGTGCTCTTCTGGCTCTTTTTGCTTGCCCTGGTGCAGTGACAAGTGGGCTAAAAGGTTTAGGGTTAATGTTAGCTGCTTTCTGTCCACTGACACCAAACCAGGGCTTATTAATGGAAACACATCTATAAGACACCCTCATCACTAACCTCATAGTAAGATTGTAAAATAAAACAAGAATAAAGTCTTTTGATTAAAATAAAGACCCTGACTCCTTTATTTGAAAAAAAAGATAAAAACAGCAAAGTTATATTTAGGCTCAATCTACTGATGCCCATATAATCCACTGAAGCCTATGTCCTCTGAAAAATACAGAAAGTAACAAATAATAATATGATACCATGAATAAGATGTGTACTGTGCTGTTATTTGACAGCTGTACATTCAGAGGACCACATCTTCTTATAAAATTGCTCAATGAAAGCTATGTTTTACTACATAGGTCGCAGTTCTTTCTCTGGATTCACCCTCATTTTCTCCTGTTCCTCCATGCAAGCCTTGGACCTCAGGGATCATTGAAATAGCCAGGGGAGCTAACTTTTTTGACATTTTTCTGACAGAAAATAATAAACAACCATATTCCTTACCTGTCTGATGTGAAGACAATCCTCTGATGTCCATGTCCCCTGTAAAAGACAAAAAATAAAAACACAACCATAATCCTCACATGTACAACAAGAAGATAATCCAGTTATCCTGCGACAAGTCTAGCTCTGCTACATCTACATGCCATGCTGAACGTTAGCATGATGCAAACGTTCAGCTTTGCAGGCAAGAGAAACACTGAGCTGTGTGTGATAGCGCAGCAGCAATGTCTTGCGGTGATGTGAATAAGGTGAACTGAGTTCAGAGCTGAACTCCATTTACTTCACTGACATGCCGCTAGCATTGGAAAGTTCATATGCCCTAGTAGTGACATCAGGTGACGTAAAAGACAGAAAATAGAAACTGACCATTATTCTCACCTTACGCCTAATCCATTGTCCCATGTATAAAACAAAAATTATAAATGTCCAATTTGCCTTTTTTTCAGTTTTTTTGTTTTGTTCCAATACAAAGGAAATGAGCATATATATGACAAAACATGCAATAACTAATAATTTTCTGACAGAAATATTTCATTTTCTTGAATATTTTCAAGGGTGTCAACACTTTCGGCCATTACTGTTTATCATTTTGATTAAAAAATGAGGTACATTTTGTTTACACATTGTTAATTGTCAAATAAAGATGAGTGGATACTTTGAAATTCAAATTCACTGGTTATGCCAAATTTTTCAAAACAATATGAATTATGGTAACTTGATTGGCATGAATCGCAAAATAAAAAGCAAAAAACTTTAATTGCCTGGAAAATATGTGTAGAACATTGTGGGATTGTGGGATCCCCTTAAAGTCAATTGAACACAACATTTTTAATTTCCAAATAACTTCAACCTATTCGGCAAGGGCAAAACAGAAGGTAACCAGTGGTAACCAACAGTATTATGAGATACTGCAGAGATACTATCTTTTGAAAATCAAATATGCAGTTTTAAACATATATTCCTCAAAAATGTATTTTATGATGAAAAATCTGAAGAATCACATATTTATACACAAGACAGCACAGAATATGTGACTCTTCAGATGTTATATTAGTCTAGCCTGATGAAGAGACCTGAGCAGTCTCAAAAGCTTGCAATGTGTTACCATCTTTTCAGTTAGCCATTAAAAGGTATCAACCACTGAGGACTCTCAATTCTAAATATTCTTCTATCTACTGACTAACATGGTACAAAGATACACATCATTCCTGTCTCTTTTAATTAGGAAGACAAAACAGGTGTTTTGAATATGAAGAACTGACCTCTCAACTAGAATTTTGTAAAAAATCTCTTTTTTGAGGCCTGCAACTGCATTTCTCATCACAAAATGATTAGGAAGTTGCAAAGATTTTTTTCAAGTTGTACAACAATTATGCTCTTGATTCTGTAAACAAAACTAGGTTTGTTTTGAACCTAAAGTTGGTATGGCTTGCTATCATCAATCCTTTTCAAAAATTAGCCCTATCTTCAGAGCTGAATCTCGAGGGTTCCAAATCATGAGAATATGTTTCCCTGTATTAGCAGCGCTGACAAGCACTATAAAACACAGAAAAAAAAACATGTCAGTTCAACACTGTACAAGAAATGCAGAAAATCTATACGAAACACAGAGCCTTCAGACTGCTTCCTCCAGTAATAGCAAGATATAAAAGGGGTATTGTAATAGTATGATAAGGGATTTTCAGGTCTAGGCAAGTGATCTCATGGATACAATTAAGGCCAGGGGTTATACACATACGATCATTGCTAAGATTTTTCAATGAAGAATAATAGATGGGCGTTATTTGGAGTTATTGAAACCAAGAATTAGAGAAGATCTGACTGATGCTAAACCTAATAAAATTATACTATATCCTAAAAGAAAAAAAAACAAAGGTATAGATTGGGATATAAATTGGTGTGCATGCAGCATGTAAGCACATGTTCACACTAGCCACTAAGCAGAAAAAAACAAATACAGAAACATAAAAACCCTGCAGTAAATAAATAGCATAATGCATGAAAATAATATAAGGTATTTAGTTAACATGTTTTTTGTTCAAAAATAATGCGAAAGCCATCCCACCTCGTCACGGCAATTGTAATTTTATGTGGTCCCCCTTGGCTGTGCATCCAGTATTTGGTTGCAGCCCCTCAGCCCTTATCCACATGTATGTCGCTAGACAAACAGTAAGGGTTTTAATATTAGACTTAGGACTGTCCCAATTACGGTTGCCATGATGAGGCGAGATGCCTTTCGCATTTTTTTTAAATCAAAAAACATGTTAACGAACTGCCGTATGTTATTTTCATGCACTATGCTATTTATTTATTTACTGCAGGGTATTTAATCTTAAAAATATGCAATAAAAAAGGCTCTTATATCATGAACATTATGATGGATTTAGCAAAAAAATACATGAAAAAATGCTCAAGGGAGCAGCAGGGCACAAATGAAATTGCAACAAAACTGACCAATTTTGATGTGGTAATCGTCCCTCTAAGGCTGGTTTCACATTTGCGTTTTTTTT
>NW_027361752.1:27375000-27410000 GCF_039654945.1 Dendrobates tinctorius
AATATTTATCACTCCAATCATGATTTCATACTTGCGAAAGATAAAACAAGACAGAATGCTCCTTCCCATGATAATTAAAGCTGGAATATACCAAAATGAACATTTTCTAGCAACAGATATCACTTGCATATGAACAAAGTAGCAAGGTTTAAGTGCTGTACTCATTATAAGCACATACTAAGTTTTGTCGGAAAAAATGAAGTATATATTCCAACTATTATACCTGGTTAATGGAGCATTCACATAGCCCTTTTACAGCTAATATATTTCTTAGACAGATTATAAATCAGAAGGTGACAAATGACCTTACCTGTCTCTCAGAGAACGTTTAATTGCAAACGGTATCGTTAACCATTTTTTGCTGCTATGGAGCTTTCCAGTGTTTAGGATACTTTTGGATCAGTATAAAGTAATGGGTTGTTGAGGTTTAGAATTTTTTCCTCACTAGAATGTCTCTAGCTTTCCTGTTCATCTTCTATTCCATTAATCTGAGATTGTTGCAATACCTTTATCAACCCAACAAGAGTGGGCACTGTGAATCGGAACTAACATCATGTGACATATGTAACAGATAAAACACACCATGTGAAGCAGTTGCTTTTTTGGTGCTGCCTTTTTCTGCCTCAATTTTTTTAACTGAATGAATATGTCACTGAAAAAAATATTTCTTTGAATTTCATTAACCTAGACTGGTCTTAATGGGGCAACCTACTTGTCATGGTTAGGACATGGTTAATGTCCTGTTCACACAGGGTTAACTTTTGCTGGCCTCTCTTTGGATCTGGGAGGGGTATTTATACTCACTCCAGACTAGGATTCCCTGTCAGCTATACTGTTATTCTGGCTGTGCGTCTGACCCCCCTGGTGTGTGTGTATACTGCATTGCTTGTTTGATTCCTGTGTATGACCCAGTCTGTCCCCTCACTCTGTACTCCATCTCTCGTTTTGGTACTATTGTCTTCTCCGGTTCTGACCTCCTGGCTTGGCTATTGTTACTCCGTTACAGTTTGTCCCTATTGTACCGTCCATTGCCCGTTCTGGTTTTCTGATCTATTGCTACGTCCTGACTATTCGCTCTGTCTAACCTTTTGGTACTGTCCTGCTATCTCGTGCTTTGACTTGGCTTGATCTGGTTTACGTCCCTGTCTATGCTCCTTGGTAACTTGTCCCGTAGTTACCTTTCTAGGAATTTCCCTGCAGCTCCTAGCTCTGTGGAGCTTAGGTCACGCCCCCAGCAGTCACGTGCTTCAGGTCCTGATAGTCTGAAGCACGCATCGTCACCGCTGCTGCCCCGCTCCACAGGTGTCTTTGAGCACCGTTTTTGTACTCAGGACACGTGCACTAGCTCAGTAAGCAAGTGCAGTGCGGTGTTTCTGACACTACTAAGCAATGAAGCTGTCATGGACACACAGAATACATCTTATAAGAGTCTATAAGCAATGCAAATTGTCTCTTCACAGAGGAAGAGAACAAGAACTCTAGTGCCACCTATAGAAAGTAGCAATCCTAAAAGTCAATGTCGACCCTTTAATGAGCCTTGTCACATGACTTACAATAAAAGCCAAAACCAGAATCTCAATTTGCAGACACTGTGTTTCGGGGTACTGTCCCTCATCAGTGCAAATTGTGAATTCTGGTTTGGCTGTGTGAGAGGCGTCTGACCAGTATCTAGGGGTAACGTTTCTCCTTGCGGAGAGTGACATGTTAAGCATGCAGACATGAGGAGACTTAAAGCAGCAATATATTTCCCAATGGAGCATTGCCGAATATGCTTATAAAGTGGGTGAAATAAGTATTAAACACATCACAATTTTGCTGTGAAATACTGTAAAAATATAGTCAGGTCAGATGAGATCAAAATTGAACTCTTTCTACACTCTATGTTTTTAAACTAAAAGGGACTGCATATCACCCCAAAAACAACATGCCAAAAGTGAAGCTGGAGGTGGGAAAATTTTGGTGTGGCTATTTTTCAGCAAACATCACTGACAAACTTCATGTGGTTGAAGGAAGAATGAATGGACAAATGCATTAAGGCATTGATCACTCTTTATAAAAATCTGCTGCAATCTACCAGGATGATGAAGATGAAATGAGAGTGGATATTTCAGCAAGATAATGATCTAAAACACACAGTCACAGAAACTCTCAATTGGTTTTAAAGAAAGAAATTAAAACTACTAGAAAGGCTGAGCCAATCACCTGACCTGGATCCAATTAGCAATTTATGGATGATGTGACGACTCAGCATCAATCTGGCCACTTGTGCAGGGGTGAAGTATCCTAAATTATGCCAGACGTATCTTTCCTCTGTTCAGTAGTCAAGGGACATTAGCCATTGTTTCACTTGAGACTGTCCGATAACTCTTTGTATGCTAGTTTGTGGAATGGCTGGCCCCCTGTGGTGTACTAGTCTATACTGCTTGAAGGACAATTATGAAGTCAAATTGAACAATCAAACAATGAAGGAGCAGCCATGAGTAACCTCCCCTTTTCCTGTGGGACAATGCCCCAAAATGGGAGGCGAAGTTTATTATGGGGCCCAGCTCCCATCACCAATGTAATTCTACCAATAAATTCTTACCAGAATGTGGTATCCTGCATTCATTAATGTTCTGCTCATGGGGCATGGTCATTCAGTGGGATGAGCACTGACTCGTGCGGTTTTTCTAAAGACAACCGGAGCAGCGGATGAGAGTACCTACTGACTCTCGTGTCTCCACAAAAGGAACTAAAGATCACAGTTCAGAGAAAGAGCCCACAGAACTTTCAGGATTTGAAAAGTGTGCAGAAGAATGGGCCAAAATCACACCTGACAATGTATTAGATTAGTTTCTCCATACAGGAGGCATCTTGAAGATGTCATCACCAACTAACAATTTTGTACTGGGTCTTAAATAAATTTCAGTAAACGTGTTCAATACTTTTTCTGTAGGTCATTTCTCATTATTATACATAACTTAATGTATGGCCATATATGGTTTGATTTCTTTGCCTGTGTGGATTGCATGGGTTGCTAACGACATCAGGGGATAATTTCATGCCAATAGCACCTTCAGCAATATATACTTATAAAATTGGTGACACGTTAAATCAATACCTATTTCAGCAGCTATATAAATATTCAGTAAGCTCATCCAGAAGTCTGTGATAAATACAATCTACTACATCATGAAAAATGATGATGGACAATTTGGGGCAATTAGCTTGAATCGAATTGCATGTTGGTCGAATTTAGTGGGGTCTGCGGATTTCATGAAATTCGACTTGCATTCCAAATTTATTTAATCATCACCAATGGTTAACAATACTGAGATATCTTTTGATAATTTTCAAAAGAACTATGTACAGTGGGGAAAAAAAGTATTTAGTCAGTCAGCAATAGTGTAAGTTCCACCACTTAAAAAGATGAGAGGCGTCTGTAATTTACATCATAGGTAGACCTCAACTATGGGAGACAAACTGAGAAAAAAAAATCCAGAAAATCACTTTGTCTGTTTTTTTTTCATTTTATTTGCATATTATGGTGGAAAATAAGTATTTGGTCAGAAACAAAATTTCATCTCAATACTTTGTGATATATCCTTTGTTGGCAATGACAGAGGTCAAACGTTTTCTGTAAGTCTTCACAAGGTTGCCACACACTGTTGTTGGTATGTTGGCCCATTCCTCCATGCAGATCTCCTCTAGAGCAGTGATGTTTTTGGCTTTTCGCTTGGCAACACGGACTTTCAACTCCCTCCAAAGGTTTTCTATAGGGTTGAGATCTGGAGACTGGCTAGGCCACTCCAGGACCTTGAAATGCTTCTTACGAAGCCACTCCTTCGTTGCCCTGGCGGTGTGCTTTGGATCATTGTCATGTTGAAAGACCCAGCCACGTTTCATCTTCAATGCCCTTGCTGATGGAAGGAGGTTTGCACTCAAAATCTCACGATACATGGCCCCATTCATTCTTTCATGTACCCGGATCAGTCGTCCTGGCCCCTTTGCAGAGAAACAGCCCCAAAGCATGATGTTTCCACCACCATGCTTTACAGTAGGTATGGTGTTTGATGGATGCAACTCAGTATTCTTTTTCCTCCAAACACGACAAGTTGTGTTTCTACCAAACAGTTCCAGTTTGGTTTCATCAGACCATAGGACATTCTCCCAAAACTCCTCTGGATCATCCAAATGCTCTCTAGCAAACTTCAGACGGGCCCGGACATGTACAGGCTTAAGCAGTGGGACACGTCTGGCACTGCAGGATCTGAGTCCATGGTGGCGTAGTGTGTTACTTATGGTAGACCTTGTTACATTGGTCCCAGCTCTCTGCAGTTCATTCACTAGGTCCCCCTCGCGTGGTTCTGGGATTTTTGCTCACCGTTCTTGTGATCATTCTGACCCCACGGGGTGGGATTTTGCGTGGAGCACCAGATCGAGGGAGATTATCAGTGGTCTTGTATGTCTTCCATTTTCTAATTATTGCTCCCACAGTTGATTTCTTCACTCCAAGCTGGTTGACTATTGCAGATTCAGTCTTCCCAGCCTGGTGCAGGGCTACAATTTTGTTTCTGGTGTCCTTTGACAGCTCTTTGGTCTTCACCATAGTGGAGTTTGGAGTCAGACTGTTTGAGGGTGTGCACAGGTGTCTTTTTATACTGATAACAAGTTTAAACAGGTGCCATTACTACAGGTAATGAGTGGAGGAAAGAGGAGACTCTTAAAGAAGAAGTTACAGGTCTGTGAGAGCCAGAAATCTTGATTGCTTGTTTCTGACCAAATACTTATTTTCCACCATAATATGCAAATAAAATGAAAAAAAAACAGACAATGTGATTTTCTGGATTTTTTTTTCTCAGTTTGTCTCCCATAGTTGAGGTCTACCTATGATGTAAATTACAGACGCCTCTCATCTTTTTAAGTGGTGGAACTTGCACTATTGCTGACTGACTAAATACTTTTTTTCCCCACTGTAATATATACTTTACTAGCTGAAGAGCCCAGCGTTGCCCGGGCATAGTAAATAACTGTGGTTAGTTATAACAAATTATAATGATTATCCTCCATCCCATATTCCAGGGCCCATATACCCATCATACATATCCTCCATCCCATAGTCCCGTGCCAATATACCCATCATACATATCCTCCATCCCATAGTCATGTGCCCATACGCCCATCATTCATATCCTCCATCCCTTAGTCCCGTGCCCATATTCCCATCATACATATCCTCTATCCTATAGTCATGTGCTCATATACCCATCATACATATCCTCCATCCCACAGTCCAGTGCCCATATACCCATCATACATATCCGCCATCCCATAGTCATGTGCCAATATACCCATCATACATCTCCACCATCCCATAGTCCTGTGCCCATATACCCATCATTCATATCCTCCATCCCTTAGTCCCATGCCCATATTCCCATCATACATATCCTCCATCCTATAGTCACGTGCTCATATACCCATCATACATATCCTCCATCCCACAGTCCAGTGCCCATATACCCATCATACATATCCACCATCCCATAGTCCTGTGCCCATATACCCATCATTCATATCCTCCATCCCTTAGTCCCGTGCCCATATACCCATCACACATCCTCCATCCCATAGTTGTGTGCCCATATACCCATCATAGATATCCTCCATCCCATAGTCCCGTGCCCATATTCCCATCCTCCATCCCATAGTTCCGTGCCCATATACCTATTATGACATCATCGCCATGGCAACCTATTATGACATCATCGTCACTATGACAACCATTATGACATCATAATGTGCAGCGGGGCTTGATACATACACATACACACACATACACTCAGTTTTATATAATATATTTTATTTCATTACAGCTTTGATCAGCAAGTGCAGAGTTCTGTACAATAGTAAGATTTTTATGATCAAACCCACTACCTAACTGTGGTTCGGTAAAGATATACAACTGACTTGACCTTATAGCTTTGAAAGCCATGCTTATCATCATCAGTACCACCCAAATTTCCTCTGTAGTGCTAACTTTGCCTTCACTGCTTTCCTAGTCCACAAATTTTCCCATCACAGGCTCAGGACTAATTTTCTCCCCTTGCAGTATACTGAAAAAGCCCAGTCATAAAATACTAGACGTTGGGTTTTTTTCAGCTTCCATACTTATGGAAGCCTAAAAGGTGCTGTGGAAGCAAAGTGCATTATACTGGCAAAGGATTTCAAGTTGTGCTGCTTACTACCCACTGTTTATATTTTTTATGCTGACATGATAAAATTTTATTCCCATTTTACGATGTATCTATGTATGGTGTTCTCTGTGATTCTGTTGTAAACTTTCATCTTTGCTATTACCATATATACAAGTGTATAAGCTGAGTTTTTCAGCACTTTTTTTGTGCTGAAAACGCCCCCCTTAGCTTGCACACGAGTCATTGTCTTAGAAAGCCGCTGGGGAAGGAGAGCGGCGGCTTACAGAGGCAGGAGCCGGTGGCTGTGACTAAAGCCTGTGCCACTGCTGTAATAGTGCCAGCCACAGCTGCCGGCTTCCAGCACACAGACATCATACTCACCTACCTGCACACCCTGGGTGCTAGCACTGCATCTCATTCCGGCTGACGGCACCTGTAGATCTTCCTGCCAAGTGATCATGTGGCTCCGCTCAATAAGGTAATGAATAGGCACTGCTCTCCACTCCCATAAGGGTGGAGAACAAATTCATTACCTTAATGAGCGGGGCCACGTGATCGCTCGGCAGGAAGATCTACAGGCACTGGCGGTAAGAACAAGATGCAGTGCCAGCACCCAGGGCATGCAGGTAGGTGAGCAGGATGTTTCGTTTTTTAATAGGAAACATGCCAACAGGGATAGGGGATAAGGAGTCATGCATACAGGGATGGGATGGGGGAGGCATGCATACCAGTACAGGGACAGGGGAGGCATGCATAAAGATATGGGACGGGGGAGGCATGCATACCAAGACAGGGATGAGGGGACAATGCATACTCAGCTTATACTCAAGTCAATAAGCTTACCCAGTTTTCCATGGCAAAAGTAGGTGCCTTGGCTTATACTTGGGTCGGCTTATACTCGAGTATATACAGTGTTTGCTCTGTAGCATCATTTTATACCCCTAATTTTTTTTACAGATTTGCAAACCATATAATTTCTTCTTATGTATGTCATATTTGCATTATTTATGTAACACACTTTCAATTTTAATGCAAAGACTAAAGAGAAAAGTATACATGCATGGGATAAACCTGTGCAAAAATATTTATTTAAAAATCATTATTATATAATACAGTATCAATTTGTAGGGTCGGTGGGCCGAGCTGGGGGGTGGTCCCTCTCTTACCGCGCAGAGACAAAACAGAGACAAGATGAAGGCAGGTTCTGGGTGCAACAGGTCCAAGTTTATTCCACTCGCCGTCCGCCTGATGGCCTCTGCAGTACACCGCACTTCTCTTCACCTCACGGCCCTCCGTTTCTAGGGCCCGTTTACACACCGTACCTTCACACTAGGGACGTACATGCACGTACCGTCCCTTCTTCACTGTTTGATGCTCCTGACAGGTCCGTCACTGTGGCCGCCTTAGGCCCGTAAACCAACAGCAATTTTACTGGTCAGGCGTTGTGTCAAATACCGTGTCCCACACCCGGTGTCTCATCTCTTCTGCGGTACTTTCCTGTCAGGACCACCCCCCTGACGTTCTCTCTCCTCAGTCCCCCTGGTTCAGTTCTCCTCAGAGTGCACAAACTGTCATAGTCCTCCTGTCACCTGAGCTCCCCCTGGCGACTGGAACTTTCTGGAACCCTCCCTCAGTATATATACCTTTCCTGGTTCCCTGTAACTCCGCCCCCATGACCAACGGTTTCCTAAGCCCTACGCTGATGTCAAGTCCTTTGCTCACACTCCTCCCTGCCTTCTAATGGTCAACCCAGGTAATGCACGTCCACTACACTTTCCTAGCTGTTTCCCCACTGTAATAACTGACACCTACCTTCACTGTGCAAACCTTTACTTCTTCTCTCTGACTAGTTCGTCCGTCCGTCAGGTCACCTTCCCTAAAAATTCACACATAGACATGGACAGAACAATTAAAACATTTAAAAATGCCAAAAAAACCACACAAACACTGACCAATAGAATTTAAACCCGGGACATAAAGGCACAAAAAGCACTTTGGAAGATATAAAGTACATATTCCTTGCCAAAATCCAGGTCACAAATCAATAATAAGTGACCTGGATGACCTTTTGTACCTTCTATGCATAACTTGGGTGCTATATATTAGCTATGCCTATGCCTGGTTTACATTTTTCTGGAACTTGGTTTTGTCAGTAATCACCTTATTTAGAATCATAGAATCATAGAATCATAGAATTGTAGAGTTGGAAGGGACCTCCTGGGCCATCTGGTCCAACCCCCTGCTCAAAGCAGGATTCGCTAAATCATCCCAGTCAGATGTCTGTCCAGCCTCTGTTTAAAGACTTCCATTGAAGGAGAACTCACCACTTCTCGTGGCAGCTTGTTCCACTCATTGATCACTCTAACTGTCAAAAAGTTTTTTCTAATATCTAATCTGTGTCTCCTCCCATTCAGTTTCATCCCATTGCTTCTAGTCTTTCCTTGTGCAAATGAGAATAAAGTTGATCCTTCTACAATGTGACAGCCCTTTAGATATTTGTAGACAGCTATTAAGTCTCTTCTCAGTCTTCTCTTTTGCAAACTAAACAATCCCAAATCCTGCAACCTTTCCTCATAAGACAGGGTTTGCAGACCGGTCACCATTCTGGTCGCCCTTTTCTGAACTTGCTCCAGTTTGTTGATGTCTTTTTTAAAATGTGGTGCCCAAAACTGGACACAATATTCCAGATGAGGTCTGACCAAAGAGGAGTAGAGGGAAATAATGACTTCACGTGATCTAGACTGTATGCTTCTGTTAATACATCCTAAAATTGCATTTGCCTTTTTTGCTGCTGCATCACACTGTTGACTCATATTCAGTCTGTGATCTATTAGTATACCCAAGTCTTTTTCACATGTATTGTTGCTTAGCCCTATTCCTCCCATTCTGTATATGTTTTTTCATTTTTATTGCCCAGATGTAGTACTTTGCATTTTTCCCTGTTAAAAACCATTCTGTTAGTTGCTGCCCACTTCTCCAGTTTATTTATATCTTTTTGAAGGTCTTTGGTGTTATTCCCTGCTGCTCTTTATTTTAGGTACATGTTTACATACCTATTAAATATCTGTGAACACTTATTAATGATTTGTGACCTGGATTTTGACAAGGAATATGTACTTTATATCTTCTAAAGTACTTTTTGTGCCTTTATGTCCCGGGTTTAAATTCTGATGATCAGTGCTTGTTTTTTTGGCTTTTTTAAATGTTTTTAATTGTTCTGTCCATGCCTATGTGTGAATTGATGCTGTATTATAGAATAATGATTTTTGAATAAATATTTTTGCACAGGTTGATCCCATGCATTGTGTCTACTTTTCTCTTTTGTCTTTGCATTTCATGGTCCTATACACATGGTAGATCCCTATCTTCTTCATTTTAGTGGTGCCCGCTTACCCACATTAATTTTGCACTTTCAATTTTATATGCAAAAAATGTTTTAATAAAAAAATATATGGCTATATTATACAAGCTGCAGCTAAATGTTTTCGGGAAACCTAAGTTTATTCCTAATTTAAGGCTAGTTTCACACTTGCTTTTTTTTGCAGCGCGTTTTTCCCGCAAAAAAACGCATTGAAAAAACGCATACATAAGCATACAACTGCTGCGTTTTTTTCAAGCATTTTTATGAGCATGCATGAAAAAAATGCAGCGTTTTTATGCGTTTGTATGCGTTTTTAGTGCGTTTTTACCGCGTTTGCGTTTTTTTCCAACATTTTTAGGTGGCCCCTCACACTACCCAAACCATGACTTTACTAACCCTAACCCTGACCCTAACCCTAACCCTAACCCTGACCCTAACCCTAACCCTAACCCTGACCCTAACCCTTAACCAAATCATACTTAACCCTAACCCAAACCCTAAACCCTAACTAACCCTAACCCTAACCCTAACCCTGACCCTAACCCTAACCCTAACCCTGACCCTAACCCTAACCCTAACCCTAACCCTGACCCTAACCCTAACCCTAACCCTGACCCTAACCCTTAACAAAACCATACTTAACCCTAACCCTGACCCTAACCCTAACCCTTACCCTAACCCTGACCCTAACCCTTAACCAAACCATACTTAACCCTAATCCTGACCCTAACCCTGACCCTAACCCTAACCCTAACCCTGACCCTAACCCTTAACAAAACCATACTTAACCCTAATCCTGACCCTAACCCTGACCCTAATCCTTAACAAAACCATACTTAACCCTAACCCTGACCCTAACCCTAACCCTGACCCTAACCCTAACCCTGACCCTAACCCTAACCCTAACCCTAACCCTGACCCTAACCCTTAACAAAACCATACTTAACCCTAATCCTGACCCTAACCCTGACCCTAACCCTTAACAAAACCATACTTAACCCTAACCTTGACCCTAACCCTAACCCTGACCCCAACCCTAACCCTAACCCTGACCCTGACCCCAACCCTAACCCTAACCCTGACCCTAACCATAACCCTAACCCTAACCCTGACCCTAACCCTTAACAAAACCATACTTAACCCTAATCCTGACCCTAACCCTGACCCTAACCCTTAACCAAACCATACTTAACCCTAACCCTGACCCAAACCCCAACCCTAACCCTGACCCTGACCCTAACCCTAACCCTAAACCCCCTTAACTAACCCTAACTCTAACCCAAACCCCTAAATTCCATGGTTAAAAAAAAAAACGCATATGCAAAAAAACGCATACATGAGCATGCCAGTGCGCACATATGCGCATCCATAGGCTATAATGGCCATTTTTAGCGCAAAACGTGCGCATATGTGCGCATGCGCTTTTTTGCAGGGCCAAAAAATGCAACATGCTGCGTCTGGAAAATACAAACGCACACCCCAAAAAAACGCAGCGCATGAAAATCGCATACATGCGCTTACAAGCGCGCAGGTATGCGCACCCATGTTAAATATAGGGGAAAAAACGCATGCGCACATATGCGTTTTTTTCCAGCGCTAAAAAACGCAAATGTGAAACCAGCCTAAGATACTCTAAAAGGTCTACCCTATGTTATAAACCTATGGGATGTTCTACAGAAAACATATATTACATTATGTTGTGCTGAAAATTATTTAATATCTGCTTTAATTTTCAAATGGATGCAACATAATATATTGATAAATCCCTGTTCATTTAGTTGGTATTTTAATTTACATACATCTGCTTGACCCAGTCGTTAGGTGTTTCACCATACCTATGAAAAATCTACCAGGTGCCAACATATCATCAATCATATCCTAATTTAATGTGAAAGAACATGGGGGAAATACAAGTACTAAAGCAATATACTCCTCCATATCCTTATTTTTACGATGAGAGATTAGGACATTGTCTGTATTTTTATTAAAACAATATGCAATTTTTAGTAGTAAAAAATGTTTTCTAAATGCTTTATTTAGAAATATATCTGACTCAGTATCTGCAACTGACAATCTGCCCATTTTCCAGTTACTTTATAATTATGACCTACAGTTGTGGCCAAAAGTATTGACTCCCCTGCAATTCTGTCAGATAATACTCAGTTTCTTCCTGAAAATGATTGCAAACACAAATTCTTTGGTATTATTATCTTCATTTAATTTGTCTTAAATGAAAAAACACAAAAGAGAATGAAGCAAAAAGCAAAACATTGATCATTTCACACAAAACTCCAAGAATGGGCCAGACAAAAGTATTTGCACCCTCAGCCTCATACTTGGTTGCACAAACTTTAGCCAAAATAACTGCGACCAACCACTTCCGGTAACCATCAATGAGTTTCTTACAATGCTCTGCTGGAGTTTTAGACCATGGCAAACTGCTCCAGGTCCCTGATATTAGAAGGGTGCCTTCTCCAAACTGCCATTTTTAGATCTCTCCACAGGTGTTCTATGGGATTCAGGTCTGGACTCATTGCTGGCCACCTTAAAAGTCTCCAGTGCTTTCTCTCAAACCATTTTCTAGTGCTTTTTGAAGTGTGTTTTGGGTCATTGTCCTGCTGGAAGACCCATGACCTCTAAGGGAGACCCAGCTTTCTCACACTGGGCCCTACATTATGCTGCAAAATTTGTTGGTAGTCTTCAGACTTCATAATGCCATGCACACGGTCAAGCAGTCCAGTGCCAGAGGCAGCAAAGCAACCCCAAAACATCAGGGAACCTCCACCATGTTTGACTGTAGGAACCGTGTTTTTTTCGTTGAATGCCTCTTTTTTTCTCCTGTAAACTCTATGTCGATGCCTTTGCCCAAAAAGCTCTACTTTTGTCTCATCTGACCAGAGAACATTCTTCCAAAACATTTTAGGCTTTTCAGGTAAGTTTTGGCAAACTCCAGCCTGGTTTTTTTATGTCTCGGGGTAAGAAGAGGGGTCATCCTGGGTCTCCTACCATACAGTCCCTTTTCATTCAGATGCCGATGGATAGTACGAGTTGACACTGTTGTACCCTCGGACTGCAGGGCAGCTTGAACTTGATTGGATGTTAGTCGAGATTCTTTATCCAACATCCGCACAATCTTGCATTGAAATCTCTTGTCAATTTTTCTTTTCCATCCACATCTAGGGAGGTTAGCCACAGTGCCATGGGCTTTAAACTTCTTGATGACACTGCGCACGGTAGACACAGGAACATTCAGGTCTTTGGAGATGGACTTGTAGCCTTGAGATTGCTCATGCTTCCTCACAATTTGGTTTCTCAAGTCCTCAGACAGTTCTTTGGTCTTCTTTCTTTTCTCCATGCTCAATGTGGTACACACAAGGACACAGGACAGAGGTTGAGCCAACTTTAATCCATGTCAACTGGCTGCAAGTGTGATTTAGTTATTGCCAACAGCTGTTAGGTGCCACAGGTAAGTTACAGGTGCTGTTAATTACACAAGTTAGAGAAGCATCACATGATTTTTCGAACAGTGCCAATACTTTTGTCCACCCTCTTTTTATGTTTGGTGTGGAATTATATCCAATTTGACTTTAGGACAATTCTTTTGGTGTTTTTTCATTTAAGACAAGTTAAATGAAGATAATAATACCAAAGAATTTGTGTTTGCAATCATTTTCAGGAAGAAACTGAGTATTATCTGACAGAATTGCAGGGGTGTCAATACTTTTGGCCACAACTGTATCTGTAGCATAGGTCAACAACAGGGAGGAAAATAAGTATTTGCAGCAAGAATTTGTGCCAAGTATATATATGCGTCTGCATAGGAAGTACATGCACAAAACAGTATGATACTTTTCAATCAAAACAATCAAGATTATTTACAATGTTGATTCATTTATCTTGAAATGTAGAATTCAAATTCAAAAACATTACCAATATTTATTCAGACTTTTCAAAACTGGTCTGAAATGTGCAGAATCTAATGGATTTATGTTTTCAAATACTATGTCAGAGTGGTGGTACTGTATAATCATTTATAACATTGTCAAATCTGACTATACACATCTAGTTTGGTTGAAAGCTCATCAGTATCCCTCTTGCTGCTGAATTCTTAAAGAACCACGCCCATCAATGTTTTTATCCTTTTAATAAATTGCAGTCATAATATTATACAGCACTGTTTACTTACAATTGCTCACTTTGCCTTTCTAAACTGTTAATTCTTCTCTTTTATCTACTATATGTAGAAACAGGAAGTGTCTTTCCCCTACATGAGTCATCCTCCTCCTGATGAAGGTGCTCCCCTACTCCCCCTTGCTAGGAAATTTTGCAGTGATGACTCATACAGGGAAAATGATTCAGCTACTCAATTTTAAATCCCATGAAATCATATACCTAATGTAAAAAAGAATAATTATCTGGTGGGTAGAAGGGCAAAATGAACAAATGTAAGTACACAGTACCATATAAGGCGAAAAGTGAAACTCGTATATTATATAGAGTTATTACAAACAGAGTGATCTATTTCAATTGGTTATTTCTGTTAATGATAATTCTTATGGCTTACAGCCAATGAAAACTCAAAAGTCATTATCTCAGTAAATTAGAATACTTTATAACACCAGCTTGAAAAATGATTTTAAAATATGAAATGTTGGCCTACTGAAATATGTATTCATAAATGCACTCAATACTTGATCGGGGCTCCTTTTGCAATTACTGCATCAATGCGGCGTGGCATGGAGGCGATTAGCCTGTGGCACTGCTGAGGTGTTATGGAAGCCCAGGTTGCTTTGTTAGCAGACTTCAGTTTGTCTACATTGTTGGGTCTGGAGTCTCTCATCTTCCTCTTGACAGAATCTATCAGGTTAAAGTCAGGTGAGTTTGCTGGCCAATCAAGCACAGTGATTCTGTTGTTTTTAAACCAGGTATTGGTACTTTTGGCAGTGTGGACAGGTGCCAAGACCTGCTACAGAAGGAAATGTACATCTCCATAAAGCTTGTTAACAGAGGAATGCATGAAGTGCTCTAAAATTTCCTGGTAGACGGCTGCACTGACTTTGGTCTTGATAAAACAATGTGGACTTATACCAGCAGATGGCATGTCTCCCCAAACCATCACTGATTGTGGAAACTTCACACTAGACCTCAATCAACTTGGATTGTGGCTTCTCCACCTTTTCTCCAGATTCTGGGACCTTGATTTCCAAATGAAATGCAAAATTTACTTTCATCTGAAAACAACACCTTGGACCACAAAGCAACAGTCCAGTTCTTTTTCTCCTTGGCTCAGGATCATATAAAGAAAATGTGCAAAAAACAACCAGTATTTGTATTTTTCCCTAATATTGGGGAATTAGCATCTGCCTCATGGGATTTGTGTCTTCTTCTGGATCAACATGTTAAGTTATAGGTTGAATACTTTAGACTTGTGTCTTCTTTGAACTTTAAAACAAAATTAAAAAATGTGGAGACTGGAGGGGCAATTCTTTAGCTATGTTCTGACCCAGTTTTACATATTCTAAGATGTAACACTAATCCCATATACCGCTACATAGGATAACGAAGAGATCCCAAATGTAATAAAAAATAATTTTTATTTCAAATAATTAAAAACATCATAAAAAAGCAAAATGCCGTATATAGGAGACGTCAAGGCACAAAAATTACAAAAATATAACAATAAAGCACTAATATCATAATCACTCCATAACACTTGTGAACAGAATTGAGATCCCAATGTACTTGATATAAATATATATGAAACAGTAGTGCAAAAAATGATAAATGCTGACAATAACACTTGCTCAAAAGAGCTCACACTATCTCATAGTGCTATATATTCAAAACACTATCTGTGTACATAAATCACGGTGGAATAACCCTATAAATATGCCACAAGTCAGGAAAAAGTGCTATATAAATATGACCTAGGGAACAGTCAATAAATTCTAAATAGAAAAGAAAATAAAAAAACAAATAAACAGGAGTCACATGTAAAATAACATGGACCCTCTATATCACAAGGGGAAATCCAGGCTATCAATGAAAAATAACACATGTAAATAAACCCTCTTTATCCCAAAGGAAAATCCCCCAGCCCTAAAGTCATACAAATCCAAAGTATATTACCAATATGTATGAGTGCCCGTGGCGTCTCCTCACCCCGACACGCGTTTTGCCGCCAGCTTCTTCCAGGGGGCGTGTCATAAGGTGAGTAGCGGCAGGTTTAAATATGAGCATTGTATTGTCTAGAGCCAGTCAGCTGTAGCGGCGCATGAAGCCCTAACCCTGCCCCCTGTGACGTACTTCCTCACAGCGCTCTATGACGCGCAAGCAGTACCCTGCGCGTCAGTGTCACAGCGTCATGTGAAGTAACGGGGGCAGTGGATACAGGCGCATGCTCTCCAACTAAACCATGATCTTAATAGACAATACTTGATGCATAAATCTAACCCCTGAATAATCAATGTTTCTAATATCTCATTATCATATACATCCAATATGTTAAGATGACACATCATTTTATATAAAAAAATAGCATATATTTGTGTCCTAAATATATTTAAAGTGACAGTGCATCATTATATGTGTCAAAGACCTATTTAAAGTGACAGTGCATGGATAATAAAATCCCCACCAATAAATTTCATATATAGTGCAAAATAATGAATTTATTAAAGTGACAGTGCTGATGTAACACTATACATATTATTAATTATACTGTGCAAAATAGATCTAATATATAGTGCAAAATTCTGGAAATTAATTAAGATACTAGTATTACAGTGACAATTATTAATAAATATTGTACAATAAAATAAATGTTGTGCCAATTAATAAATTATGCCAAAATAAAGTGATCAGTGATGAAACCATATTTACCCTATTTTAATACAATTTATAACATATGGGTAAATAATCCCAAATATTCCATGACAATGTAAATAAAAAATAAAAAATGCAAAATAAAACTAAAAAAATAAAAAATAATAAAAATAAAAAATAATAATAATAATAATATTATTGTTTTTTAAAGAGGGTTTATTTACATGTGTTATTTTTCATTGATAGCCTGGATTTCCCCTTGTGATATAGAGGGTCCATGTTATTTTACATGTGACTCCTGTTTATTTGTTTTTTTATTTTCTTTTCTATTTAGAATTTATTGACTGTTCCCTAGGTCATATTTATATAGCACTTTTTCCTGACTTGTGGCATATTTATAGGGTTATTCCACCGTGATTTATGTACACAGATAGTGTTTGAATATATAGCGCTATGAGATAGTGTTAGCTCTTTTGAGCAAGTGTTATTGTCAGCATTTATCATTTTTTGCACTACTGTTTCATATATATTTATATCAAGTACATTGGATCTCAATTCTGTTCACAAGTGTTATGGAGTGATTATGGTATTAGTGCTTTATTGTTAGATTTTTGTAATATTTGTGCCTTGACGTCTCCTATTTACGGCATTTTGCTTTTTTATGATGTTTTTAATTATTTGAAATAAAAATTATTTTTTATTACATTTGGGATCTCTTCGTTATCCTATGTAGCGGTATATGGGATTAGTGTTATATTCTGAGGTGAAGTGCCCTTATTATATGGGACTTTTGTTGATTGGTTATTTACTGTTTTTTATGAACAGATTGTCCTAGAAATGGATTTCAAAGCCAGGGAGTTAACCTGGCGTTCAAAAGCGGAAGATATTTTTAAGCAGAATGCCGGACATGTTACACAGGATGCCAGTATCATTATTAAAGAACTTATGTTCAAGTATAAAAATGCCCTCCATAGGATGACCAAAATTTGGTGGAATCGGGCGGCCCTAGAAAAATATGTAGGCCAAAAAATTATACCAAGAGGACTTAGGATACAGCTTTATCCAACTTTTTATATATAAAATGAGGAGCTGATTAGTAGATGGATGGATACAGCTTCCACATGCTCCCTGGATTTTATCAAGATCATCATTGAGCACAACTCTATAACGTTAAAAAGTATTGACAGTGATTTGGAGTCTATTTACAAGTTGTTACAGACCAATATGTCCAAGGAATCACTTGAGGTTTGGTTGAAAGATTTGAGCAAGGAAGTAGATAGATGGGAGGAGGACGTCAGCCAAGGAAAACTTAAAAAATTCTCAAGGGATTCTAAGGACTATGAGTCACATAAAGTGTATCGGTGGCAGTTACCTAAAAAGATGGATACACAGGTACTGCAAATGTCTAAGGAGAGGGCAGACACTTCTAGTGTCTCGGGCAGTGAAAGTGGAGTTTCTACTAATGAATCAGGATATGGGAGAGATTTTCGTTTGAGAAGTGGAGGGAAACACAAATATCATGACATGTTCCAGAGACCTAATAAATCAAGGATATTTAGAGATCAGTTAAAGGTGATTAATCTGTCCACACATATTTTAAAATCACCCCAAATTAGATTACTGGAAAAAGGTCTTAATTTTTCTCCTTCCTCTCGCCTAGATTCCTTTACTGCGATAAAGGATCTTAATTTGTTTGCCAGAAAAATTGTGCTTAAAAAATTGCATTTTAAGATGGAAGATCCGATTTTTGATACTTCAGTCACAGCTTTGGAAAAAGAAGCGATTGAAACTTTGGAGTCCTTGGCTGGAGAACGTGGATTTAAGGAGGTGAGCACCATTCCCTCTAGTCTTTATGGTAAATCCAAACATTTTCATCCCCTTAGCTTATGTCCAGCTGTTGAAGTATTCACCCGGTTGGTAACTAAAGACATTGAGATTCTGGCACAGACTCAGAAAAATAGGGATAATCTATCCAAGGAGGAAAGAGATGCCTTACAAGAGTTAAAAAGTTGGGATGATGTCCTATTTAAGCCAGCGGACAAAGGGGGGAATTTGGTGATATGGCCCAAGGAATTGTACGAACAACAGGCCTATAAGCTGTTAAATGATGATAAATGTTATAAAAGATTATTCCATAATCCTATTCCTTCTTTCCAGCAGAATTTGATTTCTATCTTGGAGAAGGCATTTACTGATGGTTTAATATCGAAATTCTTTCTGGACAGGATTCGTGATTTTCTCCTGAAACTTGCTACTTTTTACCTCATTCCCAAGGTACACAAGAATGCCATAGATCCACCTGGCAGGCCCATTGTGGCTGGGAATGGGGGCCTATGTGAAATAATTTCGGATGTAGTGGATTATTTTCTTAAGCCAATTGTCTCTACCCTTCCTTCTTTTATTAGGGACACCAACCAGGCTTTGCAAAGAATGGACCAAATACAATTAGAAGACAACCAGATTTTAGTGACAGCGGATGTAGAGGCGTTATACACCTCAATCAGACATAAAGATGGGTTGGCTGCTGTTGCCTGGTTTCTTAAAGCTAGCAACGTCGAAAGTTCCACGGTGGAACTCATTTTGATCCTTTTGGAATTTATACTGAATCATAATGTGTTCACATTTGACAACAAGACCTTCCTCCAATGTCAAGGTACAGCTATGGGGGCATCTTGTGCCCCCTCCTACGCCAATTTATTTTTAGGGGCGTGGGAGAGGGAAATATTTCTGCGGGACAAAATTGACAACATTGCAAAGGTGAACAATTGGATGAGGTATATAGATGACGTGCTGTTTGTTTCGGAGGGTACGAATTTTGAATTAGAAAATTTGATGAGGGATTTGAACGACAATGACATTAATGTGAAACTTACGTTTAAATCTGGCAGGTGTTTGGAATTTCTTGACATTTGGATAGAGGCTTCGAGTGATGGAAGGATTCATACGGATATTTTCAGAAAACCCACGGCTACCAATTCATATCTCCTGGCTGACTCCGCCCACCCCATTAGTACCATCCGGGGAATCCCTATAGGTCAGTTTTTATGGGCTAAGAAAATCTGTTCTGAAACCTCCACTTTTGATAAACAATGTTTGGATTTAACAAGGAGATTTGAAGATCGAGGATACAGTCGCAGGATGATAAGAAGAGGTTATAAAAGGGCTGTGGGGATTTCACGTAATGAATTGTTATATGATAACAACAGTAAAACAGAGAAATCGGCCAATAAAAATGTAAGATTTATTTCCACATTTAATGGTCAGTGGCGTAATTTGAAAGATATAATTCACTCACACTGGAAAGTTTTGTTCACGGATCAGGTTTTGAGTAAGGCTTTACCTTCAGTTCCTCAATGTGTAGCCAGACGTTCAGCTAACTGCAAAGATTTATTGGTGCACAGCCATTATGAGAAAAGGAGAAAATTGAACCTGGGACCTTTATCACTTGGTATTTTCCCGTGTGGCCTGTGTAAGGCATGTCTCAACCTGGTTAAATGTAAAAAGTTTGGGAATTCGGATGGTTCCCGCTAATATGACATTAGGAAACACCTTACATGTTCATCTAAGGGAGTGATATACCATGCGGAGTGTCCCTACAAAAAAGTATATATTGGCTTAACGACCAGGGAACTTAAAATTCGTGTTAGGGAACATGTTTTGGACATAGAGAAAGCTGCAACCATTGAAGATTTTGGCCTATTGAAGACGTTACCTAGGCACTTCAAAAGGTATCACAATTGCAACCCTCGAGGGTTGCGGGTTAGGGCTATTGACCAGGTTGATTTAGGTACTAGGGGTGGTGATATTTTCAAATCTCTTTCTCAGTTGGAATGCCGCTGGATTTATCGTCTGGGTACTTTAAATCCCTATGGACTAAATGAAAATATGGGCTTTTCTGCATTTCTGTAACTGGCATCCTTTTTATGGGTAAGGGTTTTTTAGGTTTTTTATGTGGATATATATATATATACATTTATTAATTGTGTTTATTTATTTTTAGTATATGAGCGGTCTCTTCAGTCATTGATGTTCACAGCGTTTGGACTTGATGTCTACAGCCTTGGACTTGATGCTTTTGGGTACAAGATCATGGCCTGAAGTTGAATACTACTAGCAAGATTTTTTCCCCCTGTTTATTATTGTTTTTTATTATTATTATTATTATTTTTTATTTTTATTATTTTTTTATTTTTTTATTTTTATTTTTTATTTACATTGTCATGGAATATTTGGGATTATTTACCAATATGTTATAAATTGTATTAAAATAGGGTAAATATGGTTTCATCACTGATCACTTTATTTTGGCATAATTTATTAATTAGCACAACATTTGTTTTATTGTACAATATTTATTAATAATTGTCACTGTAATACTAGTATCTTAATTAATTTCAAGAATTTTGCACTATATATTAGATCTATTTTGCACAGTATAATTAATAATATGTATATTGTTACATCAGCACTGTCACTTTAATAGATTCATTATTTTGCACTATATATGAAATTTATTGGTGGGGATTTTATTATCCATGCACTGTCACTTTAAATAGGTCTTTGACACATATAATGATGCACTGTCACTTTAAATATATTTAGGACATAAATATATGTTATTTTTTATATAAAATGATGTGTCATCTTAACATATTGGATGTATATGATAATGAGATATTAGAAACATTGATTATTCAGGGGTTAGAATTATGCATCAAGTATTGTCTATTAAGATCATGGTTTAGTTGGAGCGCATGCGCCTGTATCCACTGCCCCCGTTACTTCACATGACGCTCTGACACTGACATGCAGGGTACTGCTTGCGCGTCATAGAGCGCTGTGAGGAAGTACGTCACAGGGGGCGGGGTTAGGGCTTCATGCGCCGCTACAGCTGACTGGCTCTAGACAATACAACGCTCATATTTAAACCTGCCGCTACTCACCTTATGACACGCCCCCTGGAAGAAACTGGCGGCAAAACGCGTGTCGGGGTGAGGAGACACCACGGGCACTCATACATATTGGTAATATACTTTGGATTTGTATGACTTTAGGGCTGGGGGATTTTCCTTTGGGATAAAGAGGGTTTATTTACATGTGTTATTTTTCATTGATAGCCTGGATTTCCCCTTGTGATATAGAGGGTCCATGTTATTTTACATGTGACTCCTGTTTATTTGTTTTTTTATTTTCTTTTCTATTTAGAATTTATTGACTATTCCCTAGGTCATATTTATATAGCACTTTTTCCTGACTTGTGGCATATTTATAGGGTTATTCCACCGTGATTTATGTACACAGATAGTGTTTTGAATATATAGCGCTATGAGATAGTGTTAGCTCTTTTGAGCAAGTGTTATTGTCAGCATTTATCATTTTTTGCACTACTGTTTCATATATATTTATATCAAGTACATTGGATCTCAATTCTGTTCACAAGTGTTATGGAGTGATTATGATATTAGTGCTTTATTGTTATATTTTTGTAATTTTTGTGCCTTGATGTCTCCTATATACGGCATTTTGCTTTTTTATGATGTTTTTAATTATTTGAAATAAAAATTATTTTTTATTACATTTGGGATCTCTTCGTTATCCTATGTAGCGGTATATGGGATTAGTGTTATATTCTGAGGTGAAGTGCCCTTATTATATGGGACTTTTGTTGATTGATATTCTAGGATGTAAATTAAAATAGCTGAACATTAGAAATACATATATTAAATCTATTGACATTTATATTCACCAAATACACCAACATTTTCCAGGTACTTTCGAATTTTGGTGAATCAAAAGTATTCCAAAGTTTCCAAATTGCCCTGAATAATGTTTAGAACACTATTCTCTTTTTATGATACACTAATCTTCTTCCCTGCTGTGCTGTTACACACTGTTTGTACAGTTTATTTAGTGTTTTATAGTCTTCTTTTCCTTTCACTGCGGCTATGCTATGAGCTGTGAAGTCCTATCACTTTCCAAATTTACAGTAGCTTTTATATAATCTATGATAGTTCATTATGATTGACCGTGTGCAATGCTTAGTGATGTGACATATGCAAGGCATTAGAGGGAATCTTGTCTGGCCACATGTCAAGTCATTCAATAATTGTCTGGCTGATGCATTGTGGGAGGTGAAAAATAGGAGGAGCCATTTTAGGAGATTTTTGCAAACTGAATAGCTAATTTTTCAAATCCACCAAGTTCAGCAAATTCCAAACAAATTTAACACAAATTCAATTTACATCAATTACGATTGAGTCATCTCTAGGACACATATATTGTATGTGTATAAAATTAATATGATCCCAACAATTTGTATTTTTGGAGATACTCTTTCAATAAAATTGTGTTTAAATTACAAAGTTGCATTTCATTAGGATGTTATGGATTTTCTAGCTGTGTACATACAAATTGATGTTGCTGGCAAATGGTATTTTTTATTGTATAAAGAAAATGGCGGCAGTTAACTGGAAAGTCAATTTTGTTTCAAAAGACATGGGACGCTGAATGGTATATTCTAGGAACAGTTTATGATCTTCCTTCCTTTAGTGTCAAGGACAGTATGGGACATTAGGGATTTTTCAGGATTATTTGTAGTGTAAACTTTGAAAAACTTGAAATTAAAGATAACTTTAAAAAATTTCTTTCCTTCTGTATATTTTGTTACTTTCTACTAGATATGGGCTTTCAAACCAACCCAGTCTCAAAATTCTGTTTTACAGGTTTGTAACCATAGCTGAGCCCCAGGGATTGTCTTCACAAAAGAACCCCTGAGTTCTGTCTTGGCAACTTTCAATCAAGAAAGCAGATGCATTCTAAATCTATCTATAAGCAAGTGTAAGCTTCCTATAGTACAAGATATAGAAAAATAAATGTTAAAAGTTTTTACTTTTAAAGTTATAACTTTTGTTCATATATCCATGATGACACAACGTTTCATTACTTAGCCCCTTCCTGCACACTGTACTAGTACTGCTTAGCGGGAGGTGCGTTCCTGCAAACAGCAGTACTAGTATGGCACACCAATCGCGCGGCATCACGCTGAGTTCCGCGGTGATTAGGTGCGGGTGGCAGCTGTATGTGACAGCTGACACCCCGCAGCAATGCCCATGATCGATTCTAGCACAGATCGTGGACATTTCACCCCTCTTATGCTCTGTCATTAGTGACAGCAGCACAGAGAAGCTTCACGTAGGGAGTGAGCTCCCTGCGCGGCTCCATCATAGCAACGCAATACGATCGCATTGGCTTGATAATCTGCATGAAGACCCCCAGCACCATGATGGCCGCAGGGTCCTTCTGGGTCCTGCAGGGAGGTGGCTTGTGAATGCCTGCTGAGAGCAGGAGCCAGCATGCCTCCTTCCCTGCCTGTCAGATCGTTGATCTGATACAGTGCATTTCAGAGTGTTAGATCAGCAATCTGACATTAAATAGTGATGTCCAATCCTGGGACAATGTAAAAAAGTAAAAAAAAATATTAGAATGTGTAAAAATATTCTTAAAAAATTACTAAATAAAGAATTTTTTTTATATTTTTCCAATAAATACATTTATGTAAATAAAAAACAACAAAAGTACACATTTTTTGTATCACTGTGTCCATAACGGCCCACTCTATAAAGTTATCCCACTAGTTAACCCCTTCAGTAAACACCGTAAAAAACGAGGAAAAACCAATGCTTTATCATCATACCGCAGAACAAAAAGTGCAATAAAATGCGATCAAAAATACAGATGTAAATAACAATGGTACTGAAAACATCATCTTGTCCTGAAAAAAACAAGCCACAATACGGCTCCATCAGCAGAAAAATTAAAAAAACTATAGCTCTCTTAATAAAGTAATGCAAAAATAAATATTTTTTCTATGAAATAGTTTTTATTGTGTAAAAGCGCCAAAACATAAAAAAAATATAAATGAGGTATCGCTGTAATCGTACTGACCCGAAGAATAAAGTTGCCTTATCAATTTTACCACACACAGAATGGTATAAAAAAAACAAAAGACAAAAAACAATTCCTGAATTGCTGGTTTTTGTTCATTCTGTCTCCCAAAAATCGGAATAGAAAGATTAAAAGATTATCATGTTCCCGAAAATGGTGCCAATAAAACCGTCAGCTTGACCCGCAAAACACAAGCAATAACATGACTCTGTCAGCCGAAATATGAAAAAATTATAGCTCTCAAAATATGGTGCTGCAAAAACTAGCTTTTGCAATAAAAAGCATCTTTTAGTGAGTGACAGCAGCCAAACATAAAAACCCAATATAAATCTGGTATCGCTGTAATCGCACCGAAGAATAAAGTTGTCTAATCACTTATACTGCATGAGGAACGGTGTAAAAAATAAGTAAAGCCAATTCTTCACCTGCTATTAATTTGTTCATTTTGACTCCCAAAGATCGCAGTAAGGCTTGGCTCACATTTATCCTGTGATCTGCACTGAGTGCTTACACCTTAGTTTCTGTGTAAATCTCTGAAATACATGATTCAGACAGAACCCCTGGCAGAAGATTCCCTATAATGAGGAAAATGGAGGCACTGTGGATGTTGTCTGACCTGTGATCCGGCAGTGTCCTTCTTTTTAGGATTGCATAAAAGTGCCGTCGGCCACAGTTTTAACTGCACTTCTGAAAAGAACACTGCTGAACAGAGGCCAGACGGAATCCAGAGTAAATCTGCTGCCTCATTATAGTGAATGGATCCCTTGGGGGTTTCAGCTGTCACGTCACTTGGACATTTAGATGGAAACTCCAAAGTAAGTGCTCAGCGTAGAGCGAAGGATAAATGTAATCCCTAACGTTATGTAAAATGTTTACAATAAAAGCTTCAACTAAATCCCCCAAGAAAGCAAGACCCCACTCAGGTCAGTCATTTGTTAATGGAAGTATGGGGGGCTTCCATGTTACTGGTAGAACAAAGGTTCTGGAAAAGCTAAATGGCTTCACAGTCCCCCAAAAAATTCAGCAAATTCTGCTCTCCCAAATCCAAATGCCCCCCTCCCTTCTGAGCCCCAGTGTGCCTAAACATCAATTAGCGCCCACATGTTTGGTACTTCTGCAGTGATGAGAGCCTGCTTAAGTTATGCATGCATGTCTCCAGAAGCATGAGCTATGCATAATGTACTGATCACTACAATGGCAGCTTGCCATTTTTACTGAGCAACATCCACTGCTGCCTGTTTCTGGAAACCAAAATACCCTTGGAGTCAAAACTGTCACTACATCTGTAGATAAATTCCCAAGGGGTTATAATTTACAAAATGGGCTCACTTGAGGGGAGATTCTGCTTTTCTAGCACTTATGGAATCCGTAAACTAGTCCAGGAAAATCTGCACTCCAGGAGGCAAATAGCGCTCCGCCCTCCCGAGTCACTCTGTATGGCAAAGTAGTACTGTACAGGACCATAAGGGGTATTTCTGCATTCAGGAGAAATTCTGGGATAAACCTTGGTGCCATATTTACCCATTTCCCAGCATGAAAATGTAAATCTTGGGGCTAACACATAATCTTTGTGGTAAAAAAGGTAATTATTTTTTCCTCACTGCCCAATGGTATAAAGTCTGTGACACACCTGTGGTGTCAATATAATCACTGCACTCCTCGATGAATCATTGAGAGGTTTAGTTTGTAAAATGGGGTCACTTGTTGGGGTTCTACTGTTCTGGCACCTCAGGGGCTCTGCCAATGTGACCTGGCACTCTCAAACAAGTGCAGCAAAATCTGCACTGTAATATGGTGCTACTGTACTTGGTTTCTGAGCTTTGCACTGTGTCTCAAAAGTACTTTTTCACCACATATAGGTATCTGTAAACTCAGGAGAAAATGCACAATAACATTTGGGGTCCATTTTCTCCTTTTGCCCTTGTGAAAATACAAAAATTGTAGCTAAAAATGATTTTTTTGGGAAAAATGTGATTTTCATGACTTAACATTATAAACTTCTGTGAAGCACCTGGGGTTTCAATGGGCTCAATACACATCTAGAAAGGGTCCCAAAGAGGTCTAGTTTCCAAAATAGTATCACTTGTGGCGAGTTTCCACTGTTAACACTAGGACTACTGGACTCGTGACCCCGCCTAGAACTACTGAAAGGAGTCATTTTGACTCCTTGCTTGTTTTCGTTTATTTTTAGAGTTTCATTTGTGGTTATTTATTAATAATTATATTTTTTGTAATGTATTATTATTGTGAGATCCAACAGTAATGCTTTTGATTGTTTTTTTTCTGCTTTTCTTATTTTTCTACAGAAAATAACAATAATTATAATAGACGTTTTTCAAACATTTTTTTTTATTCAAGTGCACACATATAAACAACAACTGAAGAACAAAAAGCAGAGAAAATGTAGGTGGAGGAGCATAAAAATGAAAATATGGCGCAGAATTCACCTTCTAAACATTTGGTGTTTCGCATTTTAGGCATTGCCTTTGATTTATGGCAGTACATTGCCCACACAAAGACTTACCACAAGTCTTACAATTGCCGACAGATCTATTTTTCTTGCACTTTTCTTTGATCTGGCAACATTTTGTTTGAACCATCACTTCTGAGCATGTAGAAACTTGGGACGTGGAACCCTTTTCCCTATCTGTGACATAAGGACCACTCAACTCTCTCACAAGCGTTTGCAAAAATGCCTTGCGTGACATTTTTTGGTACAGGTACAGAGCGGAGTTTCATACCTGAAGCTCCGCTCCGAACCCCGGGCTGGAGCCGCTGTCTGGGATGGAGCCGTGCTCGTGCGTAAGCAAGCGCTGCTCTGTCCCTGACAACGGCTCCAGCCCGGGGTTCGGAGCGGAGCTTCAGGCATGAGCGGGCAGGTATGGCCTGTATTGCGGCAAGAATATCCAGATGGCTATTCAGCCAGAATTCTGCTAGTGTGCACAGGCCCTAACTCAGTGTGTGGAAGAACAAATAAATACACATAACTACTTACCTTCTGGATTTGTTCCTTCTGAGTCTTCAGATTCACTTGATATGTTCTGAGGAATGAAATCTTCATCACTGTCAGAATCAAATACATGTTCCTGCAATTCGGATTCGGATTCATCCTCCGGTATGGATTGCAAAGTAGCCAGAATATCCTGAGGCTTTATCAAACGTCTTCTCTCCATATTCCTCACAAATTCCATAATTCTATATAGTTCCCTGCTGAAAAATAGAAATGAAATGAAAACTAAATGAAATAATAACTGTTCTGCCACCTTCAAAAGTAGGTGGGCTGAATCAGCTGACAGACAGCTAAACTATTTCATAACAATTCATACCTGTATGAGTCTTCAGAGCTCCTATGTCTGCGTCTGTTCTCTTTGTCTCTTCAGCTGAACTGAAAGTAAAGTTACTATCCAGAATACTGTCTCCTGCTAGGACCTAAAGGCCCTTTTACATTTAGCGATGCACCAGCGATCCAACCAGCGATCCGACCCGGTCAGGATCGCTGGTGCATCGCTAAATGATCGCTAGTGAGCTTTCATACAGAAAGATCTCACAGCGATGCAGCAGCGACGCAGCGCACGATACTTACCATTCACACACAGCGATCCTGCGTCCTCCCGCCCGCCTCCACGCGTCGCTGGACGTCACAGCAGGAAGCCCAGCAGGAAGCAGACGACGAGAAATGGAGCCGGACATTCTCGCGCGATCAGCGATGAGCAGCGGGGGAGCCGGTCGCTGGTAAGTATCACACATAGCGATATCACTAGCAATATCGCTATAACGTCACAAAACCAGTGACGTTGTAGCGATATTGCTAGCAATATTGCTTAGTGTAAAACCCCCTTTAGAAAAACACCACCCTTCATTAGCATAAGATAAGAGCCTAGAGTAAACAAGCTATTTTGTTCAGCATTACACAGTAATACAAGCAGGTAAAACACAAGGAAAATGTGAAAAGTTGACATGTAAATTGAACTACATCTATATGAACATCAGGGTAAATAAGACAGAGTGAAAAAATTATGCACAAAACTTTATAGCAACATTTAGTGACAAAAGGACCTCAAAATATAGTAGGGAGTCAAAATGACTCCCTTCAGTAGTTCTTGGTAAATTTTGAAAAAAACGCGCAAATTTTTCACCAAAATTATTTATTCTCACAAAATCTTTTTTCACATCATATTTGAGGAAAAGTCACAGAGTTTCAAGCCGGAATTCTGAAAAATGTAGTCACAGAAGAGAAATAAAAAACGAAAGGAGTCAAAATGACTCCATCAGTAGTTCTAGTGCCCATCAGGGGCTCTCCAAATGGCATGGCATCTGCTAATTATTTCAGTAAATTTTACATTCAAAAAGTCAAATGGTGCTCCTTCCCTTCCAAGCATTGCCATGCACCCAAACAGTAGTATTTCCCCACATATGGGGTATCGGTATATTCAGGAGAAATAGCACAAAAAACTCTATGGAGCAATTTCTCTTATTACCCTTATGAAACTGCAAAATATGGAGCTAAAAAATATTTATTCTGGAAAAATGTGATTTTTTTTATTTCCATGGCTCAACGTTATAAACTTCTGTGAAGCATCTGTGGGCTCAAGGTGCTCAATACACATCTAGATAAGTTCAATAAGGGGTTTAGTTTCCAAAATGGTGTCACTTGTGGGTTTTTTTTACTGTTTAGACAAATCAGGAGCTCTCCAAATGTGACATAGTAACCGTTAATTATTCCAGCATATTTTACATTAAAAAAGTTAAATGGTGCTCTTTCTCTTCCAAGCTCTGCCATGGACTCAAAATGTTATTTTCCGCCACATATTTTTTATCTTCGCACTCAGAAGAAATTGCGCAACATATTGTTTGGAGCAATTTCTCTTGTTACCCTTATGAAAATGCAAAATTTTGAGATAAAAAAGATTTATCTAGGAAAAAATGTGTTTTTTTTATTTTCACGGCTTAACGTTATAAACTTCTGTGAAGTACCTGGGGGTACATTCTAAAAGTGAAATGGCGCTCCTTCCCTTCCGAGCCCTGCCGTGTGCCCAAACAGTAGATTTCCCCCACATATATTTGGTCTTGACTTGCTCAGGAGAAATTGCGCAACAAAATGCATGGTCCATTTTCTCCTGTTACCTATGCAAAAGTAAAAAAAAATTAAGCTTAAAAGAAAATTTATGTGAAAGAAAAGTAAATGTTTATTTTTTCTTCCACATTCCAAAAATTCCTGTGAAGCACCTGAAGGGTTAATAAACTTCTTGAATGTGGTTTTGAATACCTTGAGAGGTGCAGTTTTCAGAATGGTGTCAGTTTTCGGTATTTTCTGTCATATAGGCCCCTCAAAGTCACTTCAAATGTGAGGTGGTCCCTAAAGAAATGGTTTTGCAAATTTTGTTGTAAAAATGAGAAATCACTGGTCAGCTTTTAACCTTTATAACTTCCTAACAAAAAAAATATCTTTCCAAAACTGTGCTGATGTAAAGTAGACATGCGGGAAATGTTATTTACCGTATATACTCGAGTAAAAGCCGACCCGAGTATAAGCCGATCCCCCTAATTTTGCCACAAAAAACTGGGAAGACTTATTGACTCGAGTATAAGCCTAGGGTGGGAAATGCTCCATAGATTATTCCCCCATATGGTGTCCCCAGAAGAAGCTCCATAGATTATTCCCCCATATGCTGACCCCATAAGAAGCTCCTTAGATTATTCCCCCATATGCTGACCCCATAAGAAGCTCCTTAGATTATTCCCCCATATGCTGACCCCATAAGAAGCTCCTTAGATTATTCCCCCATATGCTGACCCCATAAGAAGCTCCTTAGATTATTCCCCCTTATGCTCACCCCATAAGAAGCTCCTTAGATTATTCCCCCATGTGCTGCCGCTGCTGCTGCATGTAAAAATAAAAAAAAGACATACTCACCTCTCCGACGCTGGGTGTCAGATACTCACCTGTCCTGCGTCCATGGCTGCTCACCGCTATCTGCCACGTTATCGGTCAGTGACATTCAGACTGCAGGGGGCGCGGCACGCACTAATCACGTCACCGCGCCCTCTGCTATCTGAAGTCACTGACCAATGACAGACAGCAGCAAGCAGCCATGGATGCAGGACAGGTGAGTATCGCTATACTTACCCGTCCTGACGCTGTCTCTTGAGCCCCCAGCTTTTCCACGCTCTCTCTTCCTGCGTTCAGCGGTCATGTGATACCGCTCATTAAAACTCATGAATATGCTCATATTCATGAGTTTTAATGAGCGGTACCACGTTAAGTATAGCGATAATGAAAACATTCTTCAAGGTGAAAGGGTTAATGCATGTCTCTGTAAATATCATATATTATCATCCTAATACATAGAAATTATGATCAAATATTGATCAGAACATTTACCTTAAAGCAGCAAGAAGTGGTAGAATTTTCACATTAAATGTCAGATGTCTTCGGAATCCGTGGTCAGACACTTTATCTTGTGGAATCCAGTTTGTCATACATGGTACTAATAGTAAACAGTATCAGGAACATTGTATGCTTCAGCACATATAACACCCTGATGCTGGAAACTGTCGCCAATTTGATGTAATTTTTGTAGAGTCCAAAGCCCTTCACTAGAAGACTAGAAAGCCAGTTTATTTCTGAGACATTTAACCTTAGATGACTTTTTTCTGATTCTAAATCTGCCGGTAATTTTTCTTCCCTCAGCTCTAGCTAATGAGATGTGATATACCTTATGTATATTGTGTGTATACGACCGTCACTAGGACTGATGTCTACTACACAATATTATTTTTGCCTTCTTGGTTATTTAAACAAACTCATACATGTAGATTTCTTTTATTTATAAAAATTCACATGACAGAATAAGAATTAAACACACATAAAAAGTTGCCATTGATACACAGTTAATTTTCTGTGAGTTGCACCAGAGCAATCACTTTAAATAGACCAGCAGTAATTCACCATCATGTAGACATCCCAGTGTCCTTGGTATCTTTCTTACAGTTTATAAATCTTGGTGGAATTGTTCACCCTGCTCTACACTTTCTGTAGGTCACCAAGGTTTTCTGCAAAGTGTCTATGAAGATAATGCACATTGATACTCATTGGACAGCCAAGCAGGCATATAGGAGATAGCATTAGAGATGAGGGAACCCAAAATTAAAAGTTCAGGGCTGTAGCAGATAGTTAGTGTCCGATGCTAAACACCGAACACAGACTTCCCCCAGAAGTTCATTGCAAAGTTCGGAGTTCTAAGGCTAGTTTCACACTTGCTTTTTTTTGCAGCGCGTTTTTCCCGCAAAAAAACGCATTGAAAAAACGCATACATAAGCATACAACTGCTGCGTTTTTTTCAAGCATTTTTATGAGCATGCATGAAAAAAACGCAGCGTTTTTATGCGTTTGTATGCGTTTTTAGCGCGTTTTTACCGCGTTTGCGTTTTTTTCCAACATTTTAAGGTGGCCCCTACACTACCCAAACCATGACTTTACTAACCCTAACCCTGACCCTAACCCTAACCCTAACCCTGACCCTAACCCTAACCCTAACCCTGACCCTAACCCTTAACCAAATCATACTTAACCCTAACCCAAACCCTAAACCCTAACTAACCCTAACCCTAACCCTAACCCTGACCCTAACCCTAACCCTGACCCTAACCCTGACCCTAACCCTGACCCTAACCCTAACCCTAACCCTAACCCTAACCCTAACCCTGACCCTAACCCTAACCCTAACCCTGACCCTAACCCTAACCCTAACCCTAACCCTAACCCTGACCCTAACCCTAACCCTAACCCTAACCCTGACCCTAACCCTAACCCTAACCCTAACCCTGACCCTAAACCTTAACAAAACCATACTTAACCCTAATCCTGACCCTAACCCTGACCCTAATCCTTAACAAAACCATACTTAACCCTAACCCTGACCCTAACCCTAACCCTGACCCTAACCCTAACCCTAACCCTGACCCTAACCCTAACCCTAACCCTAACCCTGACCCTAACCCTTAACAAAACCATACTTAACCCTAATCCTGACCCTAACCCTGACCCTAATCCTTAACAAAACCATACTTAACCCTAACCCTGACCCTAACCCTAACCCTGACCCTAACCCTAACCCTAACCCTGACCCTAACCCTAACCCTAACCCTAACCCTGACCCTAACCCTTAACAAAACCATACTTAACCCTAATCCTGACCCTAACCCTGACCCTAACCCTTAACCAAACCATACTAAACCCTAACCCTGACCCAAAACCCAACCCTAACCCTGACCCTGACCCTAACCCTAACCCTAAACCCCCTTAACTAACCCTAACTCTAACTCAAACCCCTAAATTCCATGGTTAAAAAAAAAAAACGCATATGCAAAAAAACGCTTACATGAGCATGCCAGTGCGCACATATGCGCATCCATAGGCTATAATGGCCCTTTTTAGCGCAAAACGTGCGCATATGTGCGCATGCGCTTTTTTTCAGGGCCAAAAAATGCAACATGATGCGTCTGGAAAATCCAATCGCACACCCCAAAAAAACGCAGCGCATGAAAATCGCATACATGCGCTTACAAGCGCGCAAGTATGCGCACCCATGTTAAAGATAGGGGAAAAAACGCATGCGCAGGTTAGCGTTTTTTTCCAGCGCTAAAAAACGCAAATGTGAAACCAGCCTAAGAGAAGTCCTGGAGGGGGGAGAAAGCGAGAGTTTGGGTCCCTACTAATTTCAATGTTTTTCGGGTTCTGGTTCAAGTTCGAGTACAGTTCTGGTCTTTAGAATAAAGCTACCACGGGCCTGCTCATCCCTAGATAGCATTCTTTCTACTAGTTCACTGTAATTATCTGCTTTAGAGTTCCCAAGAAAATTCTTTACAACCATAGTGAAAGAAAACCATGCATCTACCTCAGCATCGTTCGATGAATCTTTGAAGTGTGGATCTTTCATGTGTCCTCTGATTTGAGACCATCAATAATACCAGTCTTTGGCTTCTCCATGGTCAGTGCTGGAAATTTTCTGCACATGTAGTCGAAGCATCTTCCCTCTTTTTTTGCGACCTCTACAAACTGCTTCAATGAAAATAATTTCATGTGCAGTGGTGAAATTATCTTATTCCTGTTAATCAATTGTTCTGCAATTACATTTTTTCTCGTACTACCACATGTTCTCACAGAGGCCATTGTTTTCTCACCTGATCTCATTTTTTGATCTACTATCACAGTGACAAATAAAACAGGGATACTTAGTGTATCCACTCTGCTGTCCCAGGAGAATATTCACTATCTTTAGATCCATACAGCCACTGGTGATTGTGGTATGATATTTTCCGTAGGACCAGAGCAATTGTGTTTTGCTCTTTAGTCATCATAGTTGAGTGACCTGTTGGGATTGATCCATATTTGTTTCTATTGTGCAAAAGTACACATTTTATGCTCTGCTTAGAATTGTCTATAAATAGAAGCCATTCACTTAGTCGATATTGTGATATGCCTATTTTCATCATCTAGCCATGAACATTGTGGCAAAAAACAAAATCACTTTCCTCTGAGAAGAATGGGAGTAAATATTTTTCTTTAGTGTGATAGTATGTGATTTTGGTTTATGGATGTAATAAATTCCTCTGTGTAGACAAGAGATAAGCGAATTTGATTGGGTCAGGGATTATTAGGCAATCTATAGCACTTACCAACTAAGCTGCAGAGAGAACCGGGCTTCCGGGATCGCTCCGGCTGATCAGCTGTTCAGCTCTACAGCTGCATGTGTCACGACTATGTGACAGTCATGACACATGCATGTAGAGCCCAACAAACAGTCTCTCCATGCATGTGCTGTGACAGTGACACAGCCGCGATACATGCAGCTGCTGAGCCGAACAGCTGATCAACTGGAGCGATCCAAGAAGTCGGGTTCCCTCTGCAGCTTATTCACTAAGCGCTATAGCTTGCCGAATAAGCCCTGACCCGATCAAATTCGCTCATCTCTAGTGTAGACACCAAATATTCCACTGATTTCTTTTGGAGATTTAGATCTCTAATGAGGTCATTGAGCTCTGGCAAATTAGAAACGTGTGGATTGATGAGGTTCCTTCAAAATCACTGTAATCATGACTACTGTTTGTAGGTGAAAACATAATTCATCAGAATATTGAATGATGGAACTAGTATTTTATCTGAGTGTAAGACAGGCTATTTTGGTGAGTGTAGGTCAGGATTAGTGTTGAGCATTCCGATACCGCAAGTATCGGGTATCGGCCGATATTAGCGGTATCGGAATTCCGATACTTAGTTCCGATACTTTTGTCATATCGGATTCCGGAATCGGAATCGGAATAGGAAGTTCCCATCATGCTATGAGCCTGCTTGCTTTGATTAAGCCAATGGGAATCCTCCGAAGTGTGGGCACATCCTGTTAGGCATGTAGGCATGTTAACTATTGGCATGGCTGTGATTGGCTGCCGAAATGATGTCATGATGCACTATAAAAGCCACCGCAGCCGCCATTTCTGGTCACTCTGCTGTGAATTCAGTTAGGGACAGGCTGCTGTAGAAGACTGTGAGGGACAGTTAGAAATAGCGATTCCACCAAACATCTAGTGCTTTACCCAGGCTACATAAACCACCACTGTAGCCTTCTTTGCCCTAGCAGCAGTGTTCACAGCTGTCTGCAAGGGCTGTGTGAGTGCAGCTCACGCTGTGGAGTGGG
>NW_027361752.1:27412500-27575000 GCF_039654945.1 Dendrobates tinctorius
TGCAGGGCCAAAAAATGCAACATGATGCGTCTGGAAAATCCAATCGCACACCCCAAAAAAACGCAGCGCATGAAAATCGCATACATGCGCTTACAAGCGTGCAAGTATGCGCACCCATGTTAAAGATAGGGGAAAAAACGCATGCGCAGGTTAGCGTTTTTTTCCAGCGCTAAAAAACGCAAATGTGAAACCAGCCTTAGCTGCACTGTTGACGGCTGTCTGAGAGGCCTCTGACTGTGTGTGAGTGCAGCTCACGCTGAGTAGAGTGTCCTGCAGCTACGTCTGGTTGTAGGACGCTCAACGTGCGTCACTGCCTCACACATATTTGTCTTTGAGTGCAGCTCATTTTTTCTTCTCCTATTAGTGTGCATCCATCCGTATCCATCAACATTGGTTGGTTGCAAACACTATATAGGAGTAGATAGAGGAGCCTTTTTTTCTGGCTTGTGCCCTGCCGGCGCAGCCAGATTAGTATTACCCAATTTTTTTGGAGCCTCATCTTTTGCATTGTAGGTTACCTGCCTGCATTGTAATAGCTCCAAAAAGTTGGTGATACTATCAGTTTCAATTCTTTGTTCACATACTTTGAGTTTGTTTCCAACAAAGAAACCACAAAAAAAGTTCACCAAACACTACATTTTGAACTTGTGTAGGCCACATCAGCTCCTATTAAAGTCTAGTCCACACACACACACACACTTCATAAAATTAGTGTTTCTTGTACCTGTAACCAGCTGTTCAGGAATAAGCACACTAAGGCCCCCCTTTGTACTTTTTTGCCTATCTTAAGCAGTCTTGCAAGATGAAGAAGGCAGGGAGTAAGGCGCGTGGGCGTGGGCGTGGGCGTGGAGTTTCAGCAGGGAGAGGAGGTGGGGATTCTGCAGGGAGAGGACGTGGGGATTCTACAGGTAGAGGACGTGGGGATTCTGGGCCTGCTGCGGGCACCAGTGGATCAGCATCCCCCAGTTTTAGCAGGCAACAGTCCTTTATGCGCAGCTTTGTAGGACCTCAACGTACCCCACTGCTGCGGGAGGAACAAATTGAAGCCGTTGTCGGATGGATGGCAGCTAACGCATCGACTTCAATTACTTCTGCATCCTCTCAGGGTCAGAGCACCGAAGAGCAACCATCTGTCTCTTCACCACCTGCCAAAGTGCCCAGGCAGTCAGAGAGACATGGACAGGAGCCATCACAGTCTCTACTTCTGTTCTCGGAGTCTGTTGGCTTGGAAAGAGGGGGCCAGCCAAGCAGCATTCCTGAATGTGAAGAAGAGGGAGTATGCAGTGATGCGCAACTTCTTTGTCCCTCTGAATCTGAAGAGGCGAGTGGGCCAGTGCCTATGGTCAGCACACCTCAGTACGCATCAGATGATGACGAGACTCAGTTGCCACTTTCTGGTGCGTACGGTGCTGGCGAGACAACCCCGGAGAAGCAGCTGTTTGAAGAGGGGAGGGAAGATGATGAGGTCCTTGACCCATCACGGCGTGAGCAACAGGAAGGTGGTGGGAGCAGCTCGGAGGAAGAGATTCCCCTACCGGCCAAAACAGGAGGCAGAGGGAGGGGGAAGACTTGGTTGCCTGTACCCTCCACTTCGGCACCCGTTAGGAGCATTCCTCCTTCCAAAGGCAAACCGGGCGCTCACAAGAGTTGCAGTGCGTGGTCCTTTTTTGACACAGTTGCAGATGACATTTGCTTTGTCAAATGCAAGCTGAGTCATCAGAGAGTCAAAAGAGGGAGAAATGTCAGCAACCTCAATACCACAAATATGTGGAAACATGTGCGCACCAAGCACGAGTTGGAGTTGCAGAGACACCCTGAAGATGTAGGCCAACGTACAGCACCACCTACCACCTCTTCAGTTCGTGTTGGGCCCTCTTCCTCCAGCTCACACACTGCTGGTTCGGCTTCCTCACAGGATCGCCAAGGAAGAACCTCTGCCACTGTTGTCCGGAGACCCTGTCAGATTACACCCATAGCAGCACGTTCCCATCCATCACAGCCATCGGTAGCACAGGCATGGGATAAAAGGCGCCCTTACTCGGCAAACCATCCCCGAGCACAGTCTCTGAATGCTGGCATTGCCAAACTTCTGGCAGTTGAAATGCTGTCATTCAGGCTGGTGGACACTGACACCTTCCGGGACTTAATGGCATTGGCAGTCCCCCAATACAACGTGCCCAGCCGCTTTTATTTCAGCAGGCGAGCCGTCCCTGCCCTGCAGAAACATGTTGAGGGCAAAATAAAACATGCGCTACTAAACGCCGTTAGTAGCAAGGTCCACCTGACCACCGATGCGTGGACCAGTAACCATGGACAGGGACGATACCTTTCCCTCACTGCCCACTGGGTCAATGTTGTGGAGCCGGGTACGGATCTGGAGAGTGGCGCTGTACGTGTTCTTCCAACGCCACGGATTGCAGGACTCCAGTCTGTACACATAGACTCCTCCTCCTACTCAAGTTCCTCAGAAACAGCAGAGCAGGAGCCTGTTACGACCGATATGAGCACAGCCGTGGCCAAACGTCAACAGGCTGTACTCAAATTAATTTCTTTGGGGAATCGAAGCCACACAGCGCAGGAGCTCTGGAATGCTATCAAGCTGGAGAGCGATGTGTGGTTTGGGCCAGCGAATCTCCAGCCGGGCTTGGTAGTGTGTGACAATGGCCGAAATCTGGTGGCAGCTCTTGGCCTAGGCAACCTCACACACATCCCATGTCTGGCACATGTTCTTAACTTGGTCGTGCAGAGCTTTCTGAGGGACTATCCGGATCTTGCTGCACTGTTGCACAAGGTCCTCATAGAGTGCGCTCACTTGCGACGTTCCAGCACGGCAAGATCGCGCCTCGCTGCTCTGCAGCGACGATTTGGCCTTCCGGAACATCGCATCATATGTGACCTACCCACCCGGTGGAATTCAACGTTACATATGTTGGAGCGGTTGTGTGAGCAGCAGGCAGCAGTCATGGAGTACCAGCTGCATCAGGCGCAAACAAGTCGCACTGTGCGCCGTTCACACTTCAGCACCATTGAGTGGGCCTCTATGAAGGACATCTGCCTCGTTTTGCGTGCCTTCGATGAATCCACGCGGATGGCGAGTGCAGATGATGCACTAGTCAGCATGACTGTCCCCCTTATCTGCCTGCTTCAACAAACACTGCAAGCACTAAGGGATGAGGTTTCAGAAGAGGTGGAGGATGAGGAGTCCCAAATGCCATCTGCTTCTGGACAGTCTGCGCTACGTGTTTCCTCACAAAGGCCTAGGCAGGGGACACTTTGTGAGGAGGATGAGGAGGAGTCGATGGAGGAGGAAGACATCTCTCCAGAGGAGGGAGGTACACAAACCTCTACTCAGTATGTACAGCGAGGGTGGGGTGATGCAGAGCAGGCCGAGGTCACGCCTCAAACAGGGGACTGCGGTTCTTTGGCAGTTGGGAGTCTGCAGCACATGGTTGATTTCATGCTGCAGTGCCTGAGAAACGACCGCCGCATCGCCCACATTCTCGTCTCGGCTGATTATTGGGTGTACACCCTCCTAGATCCTCGCTACCGGGACAGCGTACAAAGGCTCATACCAACGTTGAACCGGGAGCGTAAAATGCGGGAGTACGAAGAGTCACTGGTGCAGTCCATAATGTTTTCCATTCCACCCGACAGCATTGTTGCTAGTGCTTTACAAAGCAGCTCTGTGCGTCGAGGCAGTGGAGGAAACTCTGCACAAAGAGGGAGCAGAGGCAGCGCCGCAGCACAAGGCAAGACCACTATGGCCCAAATGTGGCAAAGTTTTGTGTGTCCACCACAATTGTCTACACCATCAGCGACGCCTCGAGTCAGCAGGAGGCAACGCTTCCGTCAGATGGTGTCAGACTACATGTCTTGCCCTGTCGCTGTACTCCCAGATGGCTCTTCCCCCTTCAAGTTTTGGGTCTCTAAGCTGGATACATGGCCAGAGCTTAGCCAGTATGCATTGGAGGTGCTGGCTTGCCCTGCTGCCAGTGTATTATCGGAACGTGTCTTTAGTGCCGCAGGTGGTGTACTAACAGACCGTCGCACGCGACTATCTTCCGATAATGTTGACCGGCTGACTTTTCTGAAAATGAACAAGGCCTGGATCTCCAAAGACTTTGCCATTCCTCTTACAGACTAAATTAGTGGTTGGCAACTGTATCCAGGTCTGCTGGTGTGTTCATTTTTCTACCACCTGAACTATAATCCCTTTGCTTCAACACAGCCAGTTGTCGCTCAGATGTGTCGTCTGCACAGAGAAACACACTAGCTCCTGTGTTAGTGGGGTTCAGTAATGCCAGCTGATCCCCTGCTGTGTGGACGGCAAAGTCACCAGCTCCATCAACATTCAAACCACTACTGATTTTTAACCATGCCCAACTTAGGTCTCTGGCTCCACTGTCTCTACTATTTCCCCTGACCTCCAACCCCGCCATCTACATCTCTGAAGTGGCGTCAGCACAATCTACACTTGTTCCTGTGTTCCTGTGGCTCAGTCCCATCAGTTTATCCCCTGATGTGTGTCCGGCACGGTCTCCTGCTCTGTCCACATTCCCATAACCAGCAGCTGTTCCCCTGCTGTGGAGATGGCAAGTCTCCTGCTGCCTTCACCTGCCAAAATCCAGTAGGCCACAGCCTGCTCCTCGCCTAATCCTGGGCTCCAACAGCGTCAGTTGGTGTTCAGAAGTGTCGTCTCCACAGAGCCAAACACCTTCGTTAGAGTGTTAGTGGGGTTCAGCACTGCCAGCTGTTCCCCTGCTGTGGAGATGGCAAGTCTCCTGCTGCCTTCACCTGCCAAAATCCAGTAGGCCACAGCCTGCTCCTCGCCTAATCCTGGGCTCCAACAGCGTCAGTTGGTATTCAGAAGTGTCGTCTCCACAGAGCCAAACACCTTCGTTAGAGTGTTAGTGGGGTTCAGCACTGCCAGCTGTTCCCCTGCTGTGGAGATGGCAAGTCTCCTGCTGCCTTCACCTGCCAAAATCCAGTAGGCCACAGCCTGCTCCTCGCCTAATCCTGGGCTCCAACAGCGTCAGTTGGTGTTCAGAAGTGTCGTCTCCACAGAGCCAAACACCTTCGTTAGAGTGTTAGTGGGGTTCAGCACTGCCAGCTGTTCCCCTGCTGTGGAGATGGCAAGTCTCCTGCTGCCTTCACCTGCCAAAATCCAGTAGGCCCCAGCCTGCTCCTCGCCTAATCCTGGGCTCCAACAGCATCAGTTGGTGTTCAGAAGTGTCGTCTCCACAGAGCCAAACACCTTCGTTAGAGTGTTAGTGGGGTTCAGCACTGCCAGCTGTTCCCCTGCTGTGGAGATGGCAAGTCTCCTGCTGCCTTCACCTGCCAAAATCCAGTAGGCCCCAGCCTGCTCCTCGCCTAATCCTGGGCTCCAACAGCGTCAGTTGGTGTTCAGAAGTGTCGTCTCCACAGAGCCAAACACCTTCGTTAGAGTGTTAGTGGGGTTCAGCACTGCCAGCTGTTCCCCTGCTGTGGAGATGGCAAGTCTCCTGCTGCCTTCACCTGCCAAAATCCAGTAGGCCCCAGCCTGCTCCTCGCCTAATCCTGGGCTCCAACAGCGTCAGTTGGTGTTCAGAAGTGTCGTCTCCACAGAGCCAAACACCTTCGTTAGAGTGTTAGTGGGGTTCAGCACTGCCAGCTGTTCCCCTGCTGTGGAGATGGCAAGTCTCCTGCTGCCTTCACCTGCCAAAATCCAGTAGGCCCCAGCCTGCTCCTCGCCTAATCCTGGGCTCCAACAGCGTCAGTTGGTGTTCAGAAGTGTCGTCTCCACAGAGCCAAACACCTTCGTTAGAGTGTTAGTGGGGTTCAGCACTGCCAGCTGTTCCCCTGCTGTGGAGATGGCAAGTCTCCTGCTGCCTTCACCTGCCAAAATCCAGTAGGCCCCAGCCTGCTCCTCGCCTAATCCTGGGCTCCAACAGCGTCAGTTGGTGTTCAGAAGTGTCGTCTCCACAGAGCCAAACACCTTCGTTAGAGTGTTAGTGGGGTTCAGCACTGCCAGCTGTTCCCCTGCTGTGGAGATGGCAAGTCTCCTGCTGCCTTCACCTGCCAAAATCCAGTAGGCCACAGCCTGCTCCTCGCCTAATCCTGGGCTCCAACAGCGTCAGTTGGTGTTCAGAAGTGTCGTCTCCACAGAGCCAAACACATTCGTTCAAGTGTTAGTGGGGTTCATCATTGCCAGCTGATCCCCTGCTGTGGAGATGGCAGTCTCTCCTGCTGTCTCCGCATTACAAAGACAGTAGGCCTCTGCCTACACCCTCCTATTTCCTGGGCTTCAACACAGCCAGTTGTAGTTCGGAAGTGCCGTCCACACGGAAAGAGATACTTGCTCCCGTGTCTCAGTGGGGTTCAGTAACGTCAGCTGATCCCCTGCTGTGTGGATGGCAGTCTCTCCTGCTGTCACCTCATTCAAAATACAGTAGGCCTCTGCCTACACCCTCCTATTTCCTGGGCTTCAACACAGCCAGTTGTAGTTCGGAAGTGCCGTCCACACGGAAAGAGATACTTGCTCCCGTGTCTCAGTGGGGTTCAGTAACGTCAGCTGATCCCCTGCTGTGTGGATGGCAGTCTCTCCTGCTGTAAACTCATTCAAAATACAGTAGGCCTCTGCCTACACCCTCCTATTTCCTGGGCTTCAACACAGCCAGTTGTAGTTCGGAAGTGCCGTCCACACGGAAAGAGATACTTGCTCCCGTGTCTCAGTGGGGTTCAGTAACGTCAGCTGATCCCCTGCTGTGTGGATGGCAGTCTCTCCTGCTGTAAACTCATTCAAAATACAGTAGGCCTCTGCCTACACCCTCCTATTTCCTGGGCTTCAACACAGCCAGTTGTAGTTCGGAAGTGCCGTCCACACGGAAAGATATACTTGCTCCCGTGTCTCAGTGGGGTTCAGTAATGTCAGCTGATCCCCTGCTGTGTGGATGGCAGTCTCTCCTGCTGTCACCTCATTCAAAATACAGTAGGCCTCTGCCTACACCCTCCTATTTCCTGGGCTTCAACACAGCCAGTTGTAGTTCGGAAGTGCCGTCCACACGGAAAGAGATACTTGCTCTCGTGTCTCAGTGGGGTTCAGTAATGTCAGCTGATCCCCTGCTGTGTGGATGGCAGTCTCTCCTGCTGTCACCTCATTCAAAATACAGTAGGCCTCTGCCTACACCCTCCTATTTCCTGGGCTTCAACACAGCCAGTTGTAGTTCGGAAGTGCCATCCACACGGAAAGAGATACTTGCTCCCGTGTCTCAGTGGGGTTCAGTAATGTCAGCTGATCCCCTGCTGTGTGGATGGCAGTCTCTCCTGCTGTCACCTCATTCAAAATACAGTAGGCCTCTGCCTACACCCTCCTATTTCCTGGGCTTCAACACAGCCAGTTGTAGTTCGGAAGTGCCATCCACACGGAAAGAGATACTTGCTCCCGTGTCTCAGTGGGGTTCAGTAATGTCAGCTGATCCCCTGCTGTGTGGATGGCAGTCTCTCCTGCTGTCACCTCATTCAAAATACAGTAGGCCTCTGCCTACACCCTCCTATTTCCTGGGCTTCAACACAGCCAGTTGTAGTTCGGAAGTGCCGTCCACACGGAAAGAGATACTTGCTCCCGTGTCTCAGTGGGGTTCAGTAATGTCAGCTGATCCCCTGCTGTGTGGATGGCAGTCTCTCCTGCTGTCACCTCATTCAAAATACAGTAGGCCTCTGCCTACACCCTCCTATTTCCTGGGCTTCAACACAGCCAGTTGTAGTTCGGAAGTGCCGTCCACACGGAAAGAGATACTTGCTCCCGTGTCTCAGTGGGGTTCAGTAATGTCAGCTGATCCCCTGCTGTGTGGATGGCAGTCTCTCCTGCTGTCACCTCATTCAAAATACAGTAGGCCTCTGCCTACACCCTCCTATTTCCTGGGCTTCAACACAGCCAGTTGTAGTTCGGAAGTGCCGTCCACACGGAAAGAGATACTTGCTCCCGTGTCTCAGTGGGGTTCAGTAATGTCAGCTGATCCCCTGCTGTGTGGATGGCAGTCTCTCCTGCTGTCACCTCATTCAAAATACAGTAGGCCTCTGCCTACACCCTCCTATTTCCTGGGCTTCAACACAGCCAGTTGTAGTTCGGAAGTGCCGTCCACACGGAAAGAGATACTTGCTCCCGTGTCTCAGTGGGGTTCAGTAATGTCAGCTGATCCCCTGCTGTGTGGATGGCAGTCTCTCCTGCTGTCACCTCATTCAAAATACAGTAGGCCTCTGCCTACACCCTCCTATTTCCTGGGCTTCAACACAGCCAGTTGTAGTTCGGAAGTGCCGTCCACACGGAAAGAGATACTTGCTCCCGTGTCTCAGTGGGGTTCAGTAATGTCAGCTGATCCCCTGCTGTGTGGATGGCAGTCTCTCCTGCTGTCACCTCATTCAAAATACAGTAGGCCTCTGCCTACACCCTCCTATTTCATGGGCTTCAACACAGCCAGTTGTAGTTCGGAAGTGCCGTCCACACGGAAAGAGATACTTGCTCCCGTGTCTCAGTGGGGTTCAGTAACGTCAGCTGATCCCCTGCTGTGTGGATGGCAGTCTCTCCTGCTGTAAACTCATTCAAAATACAGTAGGTCTCTGCCTACACCTTCCTATTTCCTGGGCTTCAACACAGCCAGTTGTAGTTCGGAAGTGCCGTCCACACGGAAAGAGATACTTGCTCCCGTGTCTCAGTGGGGTTCAGTAATGTCAGCTGATCCCCTGCTGTGTGGATGGCAGTCTCTCCTGCTGTCACCTCATTCAAAATACAGTAGGCCTCTGCCTACACCCTCCTATTTCCTGGGCTTCAACACAGCCAGTTGTAGTTCGGAAGTGCCGTCCACACGGAAAGAGATACTTGCTCCCGTGTCTCAGTGGGGTTCAGTAATGTCAGCTGATCCCCTGCTGTGTGGATGGCAAAGTCTCCTGCTGCCTACACAGTCGTACCACTACTGATTTTTAACCGTGCTCCAATTAGGCCTGTGGCTCCACTGTCTCTCGTATTTCCCCTGTCCTCCAACCCTGCCAGTTACAGCTCCGAAGTGGCGTCTGCACAATCCACACTTGTTCCTGTGTTACAGGTGTTCAGTCCGGTCAGTTAATCCCCTGATGTGTGTCCGGCAATGTCGCCTGCTCTGTCCACATTCCCATATGTGGACAGAGCAGGCGACATTGCCGGACACACATCAGGGGATTAACTGACCGGACTGAACACCTGTAACACAGGAACAAGTGTGGATTGTGCAGACGCCACTTCGGAGCTGTAACTGGCAGGGTTGGAGGACAGGGGAAATACGAAAATCAGTGAAGCCACAGGCCTAAGTGGAGCTTGGTTCAAATTAGTAGTCTACAACCGATCTTAAAATTTCTTCAATGCAGCCTCAGCCTGCTCCGTGCTTGTCCCTGGGCTTCAACACAGCCAGTTGTTGCTCGGAAGTGCCGTCTTCACAGAGTAAAACACTAGCTCCTGTGTTTGTGGGGTTCAGTAACGTCAGCTGTTCCCCTGCTGTTTTGATGGCAATCTGTCCTGCTGCCTCCCAATTGACAGCACATCAGGCCTCAGCCTGCTAAGTGCTTGTCCTGGGCTCCAACATCGCCAGTTGCTGCTCATAACTGACTTTGGCACGGGTACTCCCTCCTGCCCAGCTTGGTTCCAGCCCTGCCTGCTGTTTCCGGGAAGTGTCAATGTCAGTTTGCCACCCCAAGTTGCCATGTCGTGTTGCGGTTGGGTTAGCCGAGGCTAGGGTGCCAGCAGTTTAGGTGCTTCCTATGTGGACTGCGGGTTCTGGTAAGAAAGGTTTGTTCCATAGTGCCAGTAGGACAAGCACCCCCTGTAGGACTGTGTGATTCGGTAACTGCGGCCAGCTTGCGGCATGCCAACTTTGCTTTTCAGGGGTAACTTCTGATACCCCTCCGGGTTCCAGCACCGTCAGCTGGTTCTCGTCAGAGCCTTTGGCCTAGGTGCCTCCATCTCGGTATCCGAGTTCCGGCAACGTCTGCTGGTCCTTGGTAGTGCTTTGTAGCACAGGTACCTCCTGCTTAGTAACCGGGTTCCAGCACCGTCAGCTGGTCCTCGGTTGTGCCATTGACTCTTATTCCTTCTGCTGCCCCTCCGGGTGCCAGCACTGTCAGCTGGTCCTCGCTATTTCCATTTGCTCTTGCAGCTTATGCTACCCCTCCGGGTTCCAGCACCGTCAGCTGGTTCTCGTCAGAGCCTTTGGCCTAGGTGCCTCCATCTCGGTATCCGAGTTCCGGCAACGTCTGCTGGTCCTTGGTAGTGCTTTGTAGCACAGGTACCTCCTGCTTAGTAACCGGGTTCCAGCACCGTCAGCTGGTCCTCGGTTGTGCCATTGGCTCTTATTCCTTCTGCTGCCCCTCCGGGTGCCAGCACTGTCAGCTGGTCCTCGCTATTTCCATTTGCTCTTGCAGCTTATGCTACCCCTCCGGGTTCCAGCACCGTCAGCTGGTTCTCGTCAGAGCCTTTGGCCTAGGTGCCTCCATCTCGGTATCCGAGTTCCGGCAACGTCTGCTGGTCCTTGGTAGTGCTTTGTAGCACAGGTACCTCCTGCTTAGTAACCGGGTTCCAGCACCGTCAGCTGGTCCTCGGTTGTGCCATTGGCTCTTATTCCTTCTGCTGCCCCTCCGGGTGCCAGCACTGTCAGCTGGTCCTCGCTATTTCCATTTGCTCTTGCAGCTTATGCTACCCCTCCGGGTTCCAGCACCGTCAGCTGGTTCTCGTCAGAGCCTTTGGCCTAGGTGCCTCCATCTCGGTATCCGAGTTCCGGCAACGTCTGCTGGTCCTTGGTAGTGCTTTGTAGCACAGGTACCTCCTGCTTAGTAACCGGGTTCCAGCACCGTCAGCTGGTCCTCGGTAGTGCCATTGGCTCTTGTTCCTTCTGCTGCCCCTCCGGGTGCCAGTACCGTCAGCTGGTTCAAGAGGACAAAGAACAGGAAGACAACCACCAAGATGCAGAACAACAAGAGAGAGAAGACAAAGAAGCATAAAAAAAACAAAGCAGAAGAACATTAAGCATAAGACTAATACTCTGAGCAAATGATATTATCTTATTTATAAGCAGAAGAAGACTAAGCAGTGTATGGGGGTGAGTCCGTTCCTCCTCGTGGTGCCCCTGGAAAAGGCCTGCTGCTGCAGGCCAAACTGAACGCGGACAAATCCTGTTGTAAATCTTTTGTGACAGGCAGAACGGAAGGTGTAAACTTCTAACTTTTCTAGATAACAACTACAGGAATGCCTGACACAAACAAGAATATGATGAAGAAGAATAGGAAGAAGATGAAGAAGCTGAATATGTAGAATAATAATTGCTGAATAAGAAGAATATGAAGAATGTAAGAAAAGGAAGAAGAAGAAGAAGAAGAAGAAGAAGAAGAATGTAAAAAAAGGAAGTAGAAGAAGAAGAAGAAGAATGTAAAAAAAGGAAGTAGAAGAAGAAGAAGAAGAATGTAAAAAAAGGAAGTAGAAGAAGAAGAAGAAGAATGTAAAAAAAGGAAGTAGAAGAAGAAGAAGAAGAATGTAAAAAAAGGAAGTAGAAGAAGAAGAAGAAGAATGTAAAAAAAGGAAGTAGAAGAAGAAGAAGAAGAAAGAAGAAAGAAGAAGAAGACATACATGTCTGGCAAAATATAAATGAGGCTAACATAGTCAATATCTTTGTAACTCCTAACATCTTTAAAAAAAAAGTTTAATTCCTGCTATTCCATTTGATTGGGCTAAACCTCTATGGCTTTAATGTCTCCTCCACCTCCCACAATACATTCTACATTATTCTTAGTTGTTTTTCTTCATGTAGAATTAACCTACAAGGAAAGAAAGGGTTTTTTTTAATTCCGATATTTTGGCCCCATTGACTTGCATTGGTTCCCGGTATTGGAATCGGCGATACCGATACTTTTTTTTAAGATCGGCCGATCCATTCCGATCCGATATTTTCAAGTATCGGCTGGTATCGCTCAACTCTAGTCAGGATACATCCATTTACTCAAATTACGTCCAGTAATTCCCTTTTATCACATCACTGTGATTCCTTTGTTCTCTCCAGACCATAGGTAAATCAAATTTCAGACATTTTCTCGCATAATTTTTCCACTGCAAAAAGTTCTCAATAGAAGTTATATAGAAAATGTGTGGGGTACATGTCTTATCTTGGTCCCCTAATTTTATTTTGAAATAGCTTAGGTATGCCCTCTTCACAAAATCAGAAATTGATTTTTTTGCTTCATCAATATATACTCTATACAACTTAGCAAAAGCAATACTGGGATGATTCAATTATTGTCTTCATGTGGAGAACATATTATCATCTGCAAAGGCTGAAAAATATAAAGATTAGGTGTCACGAAAAGGGGGGGTGACCTTCGGCCAGCACACGACTATCACATGTGCAGGGGAAGCTTATCTTAGTTATCCCATCACTGCTACAATGTGATGAGAAACAGCAAGCTAGTCTTGACCTATCAATTTACCACTGGGGAGCTTATTTTAGTTATCCCACCACTGCCAACACTGTTTTACAAACTGCTGGGATTTATGTATATCCCACTTTTTGGTTCCGCTTTGGAACTTGCAGCTCTCTGGCACCCCTTTACCCTCAGGTCAGTCAGGGAACTGCAACTAGGATAATTAGTCTCCGGACGGGCCACGTGTTGTGCACTGGCGATCAGGCTCACTGCAGCGAGGGAATTATAAATGCTCTGGCCGCAGCCAAACAATCAGCTTATAAAACCTATTCCGTCACTGCCAGCGGTATTTTACAGGATGAAAATGATGAAATGTAAGACAGGATGTTGAGAAGGCCGAACTTTTAATTCCTATTTTGCATCTGTTTTCTCTCAGAAAGGAAATGTAACATCAACTGTTCTTCACTGTCCTATTAAGGGAATAGAAGAATCCAGGATATCTATAAACAGAAAGATAGTGAGGAAACACTTAGCTAACCTAAATGAATTCAAGTCTCCAGGTCCAGATGAATTACACACCAGAGTACTGAAGGAGATAGCAGAATAAATTTTTGATCCCCCTCTCCATAATCTTTGAAAATTCTTGGAGAACAGGAGAAGTCCCAGAAGACTGGAGAAGAGCAAATGTTGTTCCTATCTTCAAAAAAGGGAAGAAGGTGGACCCAGGCAACTACAGGCCGGTGAGTCTGACTTCTATACCAGGAAAGATCTTTGAACAAATTATTAAACAACATGTATGTCAGTACCTGAATAAGAATGAAGTAATTAAACAGAGTCAGCACGGGTTTGTAACTAATAAGTCATGTCAGACTAACTTAATTTCCTTCTATGATGGAATCACTGATTGGGTGGATCAAGGAAATGCTGTAGATATAGTATATCTTGACTTCAGCAAAGCATTTGACAAAGTATCTCATATAATCCTTATAGAAAAAATGACTAAGAATGGAATGGACAAGGCAACTGTTAGGTGGATTCATAACTGGCTTAGTGATCGGACCCAAAGAGTGGTCGTAAATGGCTGCACATCCAGTTGGAAGAATGTCTCAAGTGGGGTACCACAGGGCTCTGTCCTGGGCCCTGTATTGTTCAACATCTTTATCAACGATTTAGATGAAGGAATTGAGGGTAAACTTATTAAATTTGCTGATGACACAAAGCTAGGAGGGATAGCTAATACTAGAGACGAGAGAGAGGATTCAAAAAGATATAAATAAACTGGAGCAGTGGGCAGCAACTATCAGAATGGTTTTTAACAGGGAAAAATGCAAAGTACTACATCTGGGCAATAAAAATGAAAAAAACATATACAGAATGGGAGGAATAGGGCTAAGCAACAATACATGTGAAAAAGACTTGGGTATACTAATAGATCACAGACTGAATATGAGTCAACAGTGTGATGCAGCAGCAAAAAAGGCAAATGCAATTCTAGGATGTATTAACAGAAGCATATAGTCTAGATCACGTGAAGTCATTTTTTCCCTCTACTCCTCTTTGGTCAGACCTCATCTGGAATATTGTGTCCAGTTTTGGGCACCACATTTTAAAAAAGACATCAACAAACTGGAGCAAGTTCAGAAAAGAGCAACCAGAATGGTGACCGGTCTGCAAACCCTGTCTTATGAGGAAAGGTTGCAGGATTTGGGAATGTTTAGTTTGCAAAAGAGAAGACTGAGAGGAGACTTAATAGCTGTCTACAAATATCTAAAGTGCTGTCGCATTGTAGAAGGATCATCTTTATTCTCATTTGCACAAGGAAAGACTAGAAGCAATGGGATGAAACTGAATGGGAGGAGACACAGATTAGATATTAGAAAAATCTTTTTGACAGTTAGAGTGATCAATGAGTGGAACAGGCTGCCACGAGAAGTGGTGAGTTCTCCTTCAATGGAAGTCTTCAAACAGAGGCTGGACAGACACCTGACTGGGATGATTTAGCGAATCCTGCTTTAAGCAGGGGGCTGGACCAGATGGCCCAGGAGGTCCCTTCCAACTCTACGATTCTATGATTCTATGATTCTACCCACCTAACCCAGAACACACTTTGCTGCCACCAGCTCTGATTTCTGTATTAATATTTAAATTAATAAAGAGGGTCCGAAGCCAACCCAAATTAGTAGCGTAATTAGCTTCAGGCACATGGACATTCAGTATAGAACATGGAGACGAAGTAGTAATTTTATATTTTACTCCCAAAAAAGTAGGCAGTGTTTACATAAGGTATGAAAAGATTTTACAATATGAGTCAATTAAAATATGTACACAGCAATTACAAATAAAAAGAGGATTAAGACAGAAACACTCACAAGGTACTTAGATCATTCCAGGCTAACCAGGCTGGGGGAGAGGGGTGAACATCAAAATGCATTGGAGGATCTTGATGCAACAGCATCCAGGCAGCAACTGACTGGGTTGGGTTGGGAAAAGTAGCTTATACTTCTGGGTCATGACATCACTAAAGTGGGTTGAGTCACCACCGCCCTTCCCTTTTGCCAGGGTGCACATTTTGCTCAGAAAATTCGTAATAATCATAACTTGGCTTGAGAACCTAGCAGAATAACGGCAGACCCATCATTCATCTTATATTGAAATTAGCTTTCTAATAATTCCAAACTTGGACTAGCTATTCCACTCAGTTCAGAAGAAATCCATTTCTCGGGTTCTGCTGGTGCTAGAATTTAGCAAGAGGCACTGAAGCGAAGCTCTATCATAGCACGTCCCAAATATGTATCCGTCATTTTTCTATCATAAACTGGCCTTGCATTATGTCCAAATGATTAGATTCTAATTCTAGGCTATGGGAAAGCCAGCACATTTTTGAAGAGACAAAGGCATTCCTTTGGGAGGGGGACAAGGAAGGAGTGAGTGAGCTGGAGATTCAGGTTATAGACTGGGTGTTACATGCAGGCAGAGGAGGAATAGAGCTGCAGGCATGACAGGCAGTGGGAAGGAAAGGGGGTCAAACCCTCACCACTGGTATAGCAGAGTTCAGTATGTGCGGAAAGTTCTGGAAAAAGTGTAGAGAATGGAAGATTCCAGAAGGTGTGCTAATAAGGGAAATCATACGTCATTTTATACATTATCGTGACATTAGGCAAAATCAAAAATAAATTTACGAATGGTCTTCTGACAAAATGCTGCACTTTAAGCACCAGCAAAGCAATCAGATGTCTGAAATCTCATGTACATACTGCTTATTTTGCCTTTACAGATTTGAACCACTAACAGTTTTTTCAAATCTGCAATATTTTATTTCTTTCAGCATCTTTATTGTGTTTTACAACCATTCAAATGAATGGGGAAAAATGCAAGTAGAAATGTATTAAAATTCACATCAAAAAGCATCAAAGTCACACATATTATGCAGAAATTTTCCTGCCAACACTCTGGTTTTTGGTGCACCTAAAATCTGCTGCAAATACTCTTTGCATTCATATTCCTTTTCTTTAGCCCCCAATACTTATCATTCTACTTACACTCCTTGATCACCTTCTTCTTCCTTTTTCTACTACTGATCATCAGGCAGACACTGCTGCCAAACCTCATTCAGATGTCAATGTTTTTCACATAGGCAAAAAAAAGGTATGAGTGTCTTCAGTATTTGGTCAGTGTGTCATTAGTGGTCTTCACATATAGATAAATTAATTTCAAAGCTTCTACTTTACACAGTTACAGTAAATATGGTCAGCACACGGAGATATGCTAATGCCATCCGTGTGCTGTCCATGTTTTTCACAGATCCATAGACTTGTATTGCCTCTTGTTATCCATGCTGTCAGAGAAAAACTGACATGTCTCTTTGATTTTTGCATGGACCAGAAAGTACAAAGGTACACAAAAAACATGGACAAGTTAATAGCAGCATAGATTATAATGGGTATAATGAGTACATTTCCTATCAGTGAAAAATACTGATAGCTCACATTCAGGAAACACATCAATATGAGACTAATAATTTAAGAAGTTGCAACTCAATTTAAAGCTGAACTAAAATTTTCATGTGGAAAATGAAAAATGAAGTTTTAAGAAAATGTGGTTGTATAAAGATGCACACACGTAAACTTATACTTCCTTGAATTTATAATGACTTTCAGTCTTTTGCTTAAGAGTCTATCAGCAATGCACATCTAGAACTGGCAAACTTTTCCCATTGTTCCTTGCAGTAGCTCCACATATGTCAGATTGTAAAGGGCCTGTCACACTAAGCGATATCGCTAACAATATCGCTATAACTTGTGACGTTATAGCGATATTGCTAGCGATATCACTATATCTGATACTTACCTCCGACCGCTCCCCCGCTGGTTATCGCTGATCGCGCGAGAACAGGCTGGACCGTTTCTCGTCGTCAGCTTCCTGCGGCGCTTCCTGCTGTGACGACGAGCAACGCGTGGACATGGGCGGGAGGACGTCAGGATCGCCTAGTGTGACAGGTAAGGAGCGACCCCCGACCCCAGCGATGTCGCTGGTGAGATCTGCCTGTGTGGAAGCTAACTAGCGACCACTTAGCGATGCACCAGCGATCCTGACCGCGTCATATCGCTGGTCGGGATCGCTGGTACATTGCTAAGTGTGACAGTACCTTTAGAGCATCTTCTGTGTATAGCGCCCTCCTTAGGTCACATACAGATTTTCAATAGGATACAGGTCTGGGCTCTGGCTGACCCATTCCAAAACTAAAATCTTCTACTGGCCAAGCCATTCTTTAGCTGAATTGGACATATGATTAACCACTTAACGACCATTGATACGCTTTTAACGGCGGTAGTTAAGGGTGCATAAACAAAAAAAAGTGTATCGCGCCCCCCAGAGTCGAATTTTCTCCGGGATCTCGGCTACCGGGGATAGCCAAGACCCAAGAGAACATGATTCGGGTCGGTTTTTACCATCCCTGGTTTCGCGATCGCCGTTATTAACTGTATAACAGTGACCGCAAAAAAAAAAGTCTGATGTGCCATTTAATTTCTCTCTCCCTTGATGTGATCCAAAACTGCTGAAGTGAACCTCTCAGCGGTTTTGGATGATATAAGATACGGCCACCGCCTTTTAGGGCTTATCTACAGCATTCTATAATGCTGTAGATAAGCCCCCGATCCGACCTGCAAGGTAAGAAAAATAAATTTTATTGTACTTACCCGAGGGGCAGTCCGGTCCAATGGGTGTCGCAGGTCCGGGCCCGGCGCCTCCCATCTTCTTGCGATGCCACCCTCCTGCTTGCTTCATCACTCCCCGACTTCACGCTCCTGCGTAGGTGTACTTGTTATGAAAACATAGCACCATCTGTAAGAAAGCTGAAATTGAAAAGAGGATGGCTTCTACAAATGGATAATGATCCTAAGCACACATCAAAACTCACAATAATATACCCTACAATGGCCCTCACAGTCTCCTGATCTGAACATCATTGGAAATCTGTGACTAGACCTCAAAATAGCAGTACATGCAAGGTGACCCAGGAATCTAACCATGTAACCATGAACGGTGCACAAACTTTTACATTTTTCTTTATATAATTTTTAAAATGTATGCAATATGTAATATATATATATATATATATATATATATATATATACAGTTGTGGCCAAAAGTGTTGCCACCCCTGCAATTCTGTCAGATAATACTCAGTTTCTTCCTGAAAATGATTGCAAACACAAATTCTTTGGTATTATTATCTTCATTTAATTTGTCTTAAATGAAAAAACATCAAAAGAATTGTCCTAAAGCCAAATTGGATATAATTCCACATCAAACATAAAAAAGAGGGTGGACAAAAGCATTGGCACTGTTCGAAAAATCATGTGATGCTTTTCTAATTTGTGTAATTATCAGCACCTGTAACTTATTTGTGGCACCTAACAGGTGTTGGCAATAACGAAATCACACTTGCAGCCAGTTGACATGGATTAAAGTTGACTCAACCTCTGTCCTGTGTCCTTGTGTGTACCACATTGAGCATGGAGAAAGGAAAGAAGACCAAAGAACTGTCTGAGGACTTGAGAAACCAAATTGTGAGGAAGCATGAGCAATCTCAAGACTACAAGTCCATCTCCAAAGACCAGAATGTTCCTGTGTCTACCGTGCGCAGTGTCATCAAGAAGTTTAAAGCCCATGGCACTGTGGCTAACCTCCCTAGATGTGGACGGAAAAGAAAAATTGACAAGAGATTTCAACGCAAGATTGTGTGGATGTTTGATAAAGAACCTCGACTAAGATCCAAGCAAGTTCAAGCTGCCCTGCAGTCCGAGGGTACAACAGTGTCAACCCGTACTATCCGTCGGCATCAGAATGAAAAGGGACTGTATGGTAGGAGACCCAGGAAGACCCTACTTCTTACCCCGAGACATAAAAAAGCCAGGCTGGAGTTTGCCAAAACTTACCTGAAAAAGCCTAAAACGTTTTGGAAGAATGTTCTCTGGTCAGATGAGAGAAAAGTAGAGCTTTTTGGGCAAAGGCATCAACATAGAGTTTACAGGAGAAAAAAAGAGGCATTCAAAGAAAAGAACACGGTCCCTACAATCAAACATGGTGGAGGCTCCCTGATGTTTTGGGGTTGCTTTGCTGCCTCTGGCACTGGACTGCTTGACCGTGTACATGGCATTATGAAGTCTGAAGACTACCAACAAATTTTGCAGCATAATGTAGGGCCCAGTGTGAGAAAGCTGGGTCTCCTTCAGAGGTCATGGGTCTTCCAGCAGGACAATGACCCAAAACACACTTCAAAAAGCACTAGAAAATAGTTTGAGAGAAAGCACTGGAGACTTCTAAGGTGGCCAGCAATGAGTCCAGACCTGAATCCCATAGAACACCTGTGGAGAGATCTAAAAATGGCAGTTTGGAGAAGGCACCCTTCAAATATCAGGGACCTGGAGCAGTTTGCCAAAGAAGAATGGTCTAAAATTCCAGTAGAGCATTGCAAGAAACTCATTGATGGTTACCGGAAGCGGTTGGTCGCAGTTATTTTGGCTAAAGGTTGTGCAACCAAGTATTAGGCTGAGGGTGCAAATACTTTTGTCTGGCCCATTTTGGAGTTTTGTGTGAAATGATCAAAGTTTTGCTTTTTGCTTCATTCTCTTTTGTGTTTTTTCATTTAAGACAAATTAAACGAAGATAATAATACCAAAGAATTTGTGTTTGCAATCATTTTCAGGAAGAAACTGAGTATTATCTGACAGAATTGCAGGGGTGTCAATACTTTTGGCCACAACTGTATATATATATATATATATATATATAAGTTAATGTGTCATCTTTAACTTTAGGCTTTTTAGTAGTCCATTCATCTTCAACTTGCGTAACTGTTCACAATAACAGTAATTTTAACTTTCTACTTTTACATGCCACTGTGTATTAAATGGGATTGCACTTTATGCTACTTACCCATGTATAAGAGTAAACTTTCCAAAGAGAAAATGTTCTCGTCAAACCACAGTGAGCCTATATTGTAAATATCTTTTCAAAACAAAGTCCCCCTCATTTAATTAAGCCACAAATGCTATTTTTATGGACTCCTAAAATATTTATATCTTGTATTCAGGATTTTACATATTTGCTTTGGAAAAACAAATCTTATATATTGCAATTGAAATGTCATTACTGAACATGTTGAATCTGATAAAATATGGCAGGCTGTTATATAAATGTTCAATAAATTTTAAATGCTTTTATTTTATTTTACTCAACCTATTAATTTTTTGACCTCACCCAAATCTGTCAGTACAATAACCCATTTATGAAGCTGAATGAGTGCTTTTAAAGTCATAACTACATAATGTACCGCATCTATCACTATCATCAATTTTAACATTGTATTTAGATTTCTGAAGTCGAAGCTTTGGAAAAGTAATGTTCTCTTTATTTACATGGACTTTACCAAATGTTGTTTGGCAATCAAATGTCATTTAGAAAGGAACAAAAATTATGTGATTTTTATGTTTTTTCGCAAAATTATTTAATATTCATTAATAGTTGTTTTCACATTTGCTTCTAGCTAACTCTAAACATGTATTCTCTTTTTTAGCTTAAATCTCAAAATATATTAAACTGCAATTTTATCTATACAGTTTATGTGCGAATGTATAGAACGGATTCAAGAGCTGTGCCCGCTTTAGTCACAGCAAGCGCTGGCTCTGATATGTACCCTACGTCTGCCTTTAACAGCTGCTACCAGATTTAGCTCTAATAACTAGAGTTGAGCGAAATGGGTCGAAAAAATTCAAAAGTCGCCGACTTTTGGCAAAGTCGGGTTTCATGAAACGAAACCCGACCCTAGGATGAGGTCGGCCACGAGGTCGGCGACTTACGCGCCAAAGTCGCGTTTCAAAAGTTTGTTTTGCGCTCTTTTTCAGCCAATCAGGATCCACGGACACTGTGGGCAACGTGATGACCTAGGCACGGGTCACCACCATCTTTCAAAAGGGCATGCAAGTGATTGGCTTGCTTTGGTGGGCGTCACAGGGGGTATAAAAGGGCGTGCACGCCGACCGCCATCTTACTTCTGCCGATCTTAGTATAGGGAGAGGTTGCTGCTGATTCTGTAGGGAGAGCGTTAGGCAGGGAAGAAGACAAAAAAACTGCTTCTGCTGCTAGCGATTTGGCCTGCACAACACACAAGTCACTGTGTGTGCAGTGCAAGGGGAGGCTATATTGTGGTGTATCAGTGGTGTTGGTTGTTGGGCTGCCTTTTAAGGCTTCCTGACACGGTGGCATTGCTGTTTACCCACTGCTCCGCAAACTGCTTTTTTAAAAGCAATCCAATCTCCCTTATCCTCTAGTCACTTTTGTCACAGCTGTGCCATCGAGCCTGTCACATAGCGCTCAGATATCAGTGGGCCTCACACAATCCACAAGTGTCCAGTATCCAAAAGTGCGCGCAGAGATTCAAAATCTCCATTATCCTCTCATCACTTTGGTCACAGGCAGCTGTGCCATCGAGCGTGTCACATAGCGCTCAGATATCAGTGGGCCTCACACAATCCACAAGTGTCCAGTGTCCAAAAGTGTGCGCAGAGATTCAAAATCTCCATTATCCTCACGTCACTTTGGTCACAGGCAGCTGTGCCATCGAGCGTGTCACATAGCGCTCAGATATCAGTGGGCTTCACACAATCCACAAGTGTCCAGTGTCCAAAAGTGTGCGCAGAGATTCAAACTCTCCATTATCCTCTCGTCACTTTGGTCACAGGCAGCTGTGCCATCGAGCGTGTCACATAGCGCTCAGATATCAGTGGGCCTCACACAATCCACAAGTGTCCAGTGTCCAAAAGTGTGCGCAGAGATTCAAAATCTCCATTATCCTCTCGTCACTTTGGTCACAGGCAGCTGTGCCATCGAGCCTGTCACATAGCGCTCAGATATCAGTGGGCCTCACACAATCCACAAGTGTCCAGTGTCCAAAAGTGTGCGCAGAGATTCAAAATCTCCATTATCCTCTCGTCACTTTGGTCACAGGCAGCTGTGCCATCGAGCGTGTCACATAGCGCTCAGATATCAGTGGGCCTCACACAATCCACAAGTGTCCAGTGTCCAAAAGTGTGCGCAGAGATTCAAAATCTCCATTATCCTCTCGTCACTTTGGTCACAGCTGTGCCATCGAGCCTGTCAAATAGTGCTCAGATATCAGTGGGCCTCACACAATCCACAAGTGTCCAGTGTCCAAAAGTGTGCGCAGAGATTCAAAATCTCCATTATCCTCTCGTCACTTTGGTCACAGGCAGCTGTGCCATCGAGAGTGTAACATAGCGCTCAGATATCAGTGGGCCTCACACAATCCACAAGTGTCCAGTGTCCAAAAGTGTGCGCAGAGATTCAAAATCTCCATTATCCTCTCGTCACTTTGGTCACAGGCAGCTGTGCCATCGAGCGTGTCACATAGCGCTCAGATATCAGTGGGCCTCACACAATCCACAAGTGTCCAGTGTCCAAAAGTGTGCGCAGAGATTCAAAATCTCCATTATCCTCTCGTCACTTTGGTCACAGGCAGCTGTGCCATCGAGCGTGTCACATAGCGCCTAGATATCAGTGGGCCTCACACAATCAACAAGTGTCCAGTGTCCAAAAGTGTGCGCAGAGATTCAAAATCTCCATTATCCTCTCGTCACTTTGGTCACAGGCAGCTGTGCCATCGAGCGTGTCACATAGCGCTCAGATATCAGTGGGCCTCACACAATCCACAAGTGTCCAGTGTCCAAAAGTGTGCGCAGAGATTCAAAATCTCCATTATCCTCTCGTCACTTTGGTCACAGGCAGCTGTGCCATCGAGCGTGTCACATAGCGCTCAGATATCAGTGGTCCTCACACAATCCACAAGTGTCCAGTGTCCAAAAGTGTGCGCAGAGATTCAAAATCTCCATTATCCTCTCGTCACTTTGGTCACAGGCAGCTGTGCCATCGAGCGTGTCACATAGCGCTCAGATATCAGTGGGCCTCACACAATCAACAAGTGTCCAGTGTCCAAAAGTGTGCGCAGAGATTCAAAATCTCCATTATCCTCTCGTCACTTTGGTCACAGGCAGCTGTGCCATCGAGCGTGTCACATAGCGCTCAGATATCAGTGGGCCTCACACAATCCACAAGTGTCCAGTGTCCAAAAGTGTGCGCAGAGATTCAAAATCTCCATTATCCTCTCGTCACTTTGGTCACAGGCAGCTGTGCCATCGAGCGTGTCACATAGCGCTCAGATATCAGTGGGCCTCACACAATCAACAAGTGTCCAGTGTCCAAAAGTGTGCGCAGAGATTCAAAATCTCCATTATCCTCTCGTCACTTTGGTCACAGGCAGCTGTGCCATCGAGCGTGTCACATAGCGCTCAGATATCAGTGGGCCTCACACAATCCACAAGTGTCCAGTGTCCAAAAGTGTGCGCAGAGATTCAAAATCTCCATTATCCTCTCGTCACTTTGGTCACAGGCAGCTGTGCCATCGAGCGTGTCACATAGCGCTCAGATATCAGTGGGCCTCACACAATCCACAAGTGTCCAGTGTCCAAAAGTGTGCGCAGAGATTCAAAATCTCCATTATCCTCTCATCACTTTGGTCACAGGCAGCTGTGCCATCGAGCCTGTCACATAGCACTCAGATATCAGTGGGCCTCACACAATCCACAAGTTTCCAGTGTCCAAAAGTGTGCGCAGAGATTCAAAATCTCCATTATCCTCTCGTCACTTTGGTCACAGGCAGCTGTGCCATCGAGCCTGTCACATAGCGCTCAGATATCAGTGGGCCTCACACAATCCACAAGTGTCCAGTGTCCAAAAGTGTGCGCAGAGATTCAAAATCTCCATTATCCTCTCGTCACTTTGGTCACAGGCAGCTGTGCCATCGAGCCTGTCACATAGCGCTCAGATATCAGTGGGCCTCACACAATCCAAAAGTGTCCACTGTCCACAAGTGTGTGCAGAAATTCTAAATCTCCCCTGTCCTATAGACACCTTGTACCTTGTTTTACATTACTATATAGTTTGTTGGATTTTGTCTACATTTCTACCAAAAATGAGGAAGGCTGGTGGAAGAGGCCGTGGAATTGGGCGGGGGTTGGCAGCTGGTAATGATGGTGTTGGTGGTGGATCTGATGGTAGTGGCAAAAGCAAAATAGGACCGAATGCAGGAGGTGCTGACCCTGCGTCATCGTCTGGCTACATAAGGCCTCGAACGCTTAGTTTTCTAGGAGTTGGCAAACCGCTTTTAAAGGCAGAGCATCAGGAAAAAGTTTTGTCTTACATTGCTGACTCAGCCTCCAGCTCTATCGCTTCCTCTTCTTCAGTTGTAAAAAGTAAAAGCACTGAGTCGTCATTGGAGGCTCATGTTCATGAACCACACCTTTCCTTGTGTCCTTCACCCCAACCAAGATTGAAGGATGACGCAGGCCATACTACTGATTACTCCATGGAGCTGTTTTCACATACCATGCCTGGATTATCAAGTGAAATGGTGAATTACCCAGGCCAAGATGAATCTGACATCGAGTGCACTGATGCACAGCCGCTGATGGATGATTCTGCTGGTACATTCACTCAGAGCACTACATTGTCCTCGCAGTGTACAGAGCCAGATTTTGACCCTGATGAGACTCAGGTGCCCCTTCCCGCACACTATACCACCATACACGGTGACACAGAGAAAGGTGCACATGACATAGAAGAGGAGGTGATGGATGACCCAGTTTTTGACCCAGATTGGCATCCATTGGGGGAAGAGGGTGCTGCTTCCAATAGCTCAGATGAGGAGCATCCACAGCAGACATCGACATCGCAACAGCTGTTATCTGGCAGGCCCGGAGCACTCCAAAGACAGGTTCCAAACATCAAAAGAGTTGCTGGACAGCTTGTCCAGAGGGTCAAAAGATCACAGCGTGCTAGGCTGCAAAATGTCTGCCAAAGTAGGAAGAGTGCAGTGTGGCACTTTTTTGAACAAAATCCTCATGATCAGGCCAAGGTTATCTGTAAGAAGTGCGCAAAGACCTTTAGCTGAGGGAAAAATCTGAAAAATTTGAATACCAGTTGCATGCTTAGACATTTAACCAGCATGCACTTGCAAGCGTGGACACAACACCAAACCTCAAGTGCCACATGTGCAACTGATCACAACGAAGGTAGTCAGCAACGCTACATTGTTTCTCCCACTGTAAGCCCACCGGTTAGCACAGCAGCAAATGTTGAGGTGTCGTTGCAAGACCACAGCAGTCAGGGAATCCCACTGTTATATCAACGAAAGACTGATTCTAGGCCATCAGAAAGAACACCAACTCCATCACCATCATCAACCCTCTCTCAGTCCGCCCTGTCCACCGCTACTTCCACCATATGCAGCTCTCAAGTCCAGCTCACCCTCCCAGACACTATGAGTAGGTCAAGAAAGTACTCAGTCTCTCATCCGCGTACACTGGGTTTGAACGCCCACATTGCCAAACTAATCTCGTTTGAGATGATGCCCTTTCGGTTGGTGGAAAGCACAGCTTTCCGCGAACTCATGGCCTATGCAGTACCACGCTATGACCTACCCAGTCGCCACTTCTTCTCTCGCAAAGCCATCCCAGCCCTCCACCATCATGTGAAAGACCACATTGTCCATGCACTCAAGCAGTCAGTGAACGGAAAGGTGCACCTCACAACTGATGCATGGACCAGTCGGCATGGCCAGGGCCGTTACGTGTCCATCACTGCACACTGGGTTAATGTGGTGGATGCAGGGTCCACAGGGGACAGCGGTGGTGGGACAGTGCTGCCTAGCCCACGGTATAGGAAACAGTTGGCTGTAGGCGTTCGACCCTCCTCCTCCTCCTCCTCCTCCTCCAGAAGCGAAAGCTCGTCCACAGAGCGCAGTCGTACGAGCACTCCATCTGCAGCTGCCACTGTTGCACACGATGTGTCCCCCTATCGAGCAGCTAGTGGAAAGCGTCAGCAGGCTGTGTTGCAGATGATGTGTTTGGGCAACAGACACCGCCGAGGTGCTGGCCGAGTAATTGAAGCGACAAACTGAGTCATGGCTGGGCAGTGTACATCTTGAGGCAGGCAAGGTAGTTAGTGATAACGGCCGTAATTTTCTGGCAGCCATAGCCCTTTCAAAACTCAGCCACATACCTTGCTTGGCTCACACCTTGAACCTGGTGGTGCAGTGCTTCCTCAAAAATTATCCGGAGTTAACAGCCCTGCTCCAGAAGGTGCGAAGACTGTGCGCGCACATCGGCCGGTCGCCTGTACACTCCGTTCGTATGCAGAAGCTGCAGCGAATGCTCCACCTTCCCAACCACCGCCTCATTATCGACATTGCAACAAGGTGGAACTCCACCCTGCACATGGTGGACCGGCTGTGCGAGCAGAGGCAGGCCATAATGCATTTGTGGGAGGATACATGGCCAGGCACTTTGAGAGCAGACATGGAGTTGACAGGCGTGCAGTGGTCGAAGCTGAAAGACCTTTGTAAAGTCCTTCAGTGTTTTGAGGAATGCACACGGCTGGTAAGCGCAGACGACGCCATCCTAAGCATGAGCATCCCACTTATGCGTCTGCTCATGCAAACTTTGACGCACCTTAAGGAGCAGGCATCTGCAGCCAATGTTGATGAGGAGGAAGAGGAGGAGGGAATCCTTGATGACATTCAGCCATTGTCTGCTCAGGGACCTCTCCTGGACGAGGTGGAGGAAGAAGAGGAGGAGGCGGAGGATGATGGGGATGATTACTTAGGGGAGGAGGATGCATCTCGTGGGGCAAGTGAAAATGTTGGCGTGGCAAGGTCTGGTACAGGGTTTGTGCGTGACTGGAGGGATGTGGATTTGCCAGAAAGTGCTCCTCCACCCAGCACTCGCAGTGCATCATTGACACCGGGAACATTGGCCCACATGTCAGATTATGCCTTGCGGATCCTAAAAAGGGACCCCCGCATTGCCAAAATGATGAACGATGACGACTACTGGTTGGCCAGCATCCTGGATCCACGCTATAAAGGCAAATTACAAAACATCATGCCACAGGAGAACCTTGACCTAATATTGGCTAATAAACAAGCAACTCTGGTAAATCGGTTGCTTGAGGCATTCCCAGCACACAGCAGCGGTGATGGTTCTCACACGAGCCGTACGGGCCGGGGGCAGCTTGGCAGAGGTGTTCGTGGTGCACACAGCAGAAGTGGCGTTGGAGACAGGGGTTTCATGACAATGTTGTGGACTGATTTTTCAAATACCGCTCACACAACTGGTAATACTGCATCGATGGAAAGTGACAGGAGACAGCAGTTGTCAACTATGGTTACAAACTACTTTTCCTCCCATATCGATGTTCTCCCACACAGGTCATTCCCCTTTGACTATTGGGCCGCTAAACTGGACACCTGGCCTGAATTGACCCAATATGCCTTACAGGAGCTCGCTTGCCCAGCTGCAAGTGTGCTATCGGAAAGATTCTTCAGTGCAGCTGGATCAATCCTGACAGAAAAAAGGACCCGTCTGTCAACCCAAAATGTGGATGATCTAACCTTCATTAAAATGAACCACGCATGGGTTTCCAAGGATTTTGTCCCACCTTCCCCTGATGACACATAGGGTGACAGAAAAATGGCTTGCTTTGGTCCACCTCTTCCTGGTACTTCACCTATTTCGCCTTTTGCATCAGCTGAATGTCCAACATCAACATATGCCACTTTCTAAAACTCCCTAACTGTGCTGCCTCCCCCCCATGGCCGGGGTCACCACCTACCGCACGACACCGTGCGAGTGCCGTTGCCCTGGACAGGTGGGTAGGCCGACTCTTGGGCGCGGGCACTGGCACAGGGTCCCTCTTAGTGCAATCAAGTGTCTCTGACGGTGGTGGTGCACACCCTCCGTCAGACACACCGCTGTACTATGAGGGGCCCAGTGCCAGTACCGACGCCCACGAGTGGGCCCCCCTTGCTTGGGCAGGGCCCCAGCATTTGCAATCTTTACCTCTCCCTGCTCCTCCGCTGTGTAATCTGGGCCATCAAATCCATGCTGTGCCTGACACCGTCTGAGCCTGCCTCCTGAGACATATATTTTGAATGTGTACGCTATCCATACATGTTATCCGGGGATACAGTACCCTTTCTAACCTTTGTGCAATCACGTGCAATCCATACTGGGCCTAACACCGTCTGAGCCTGCCTCCTGAGACATATATTTTGAATGTGTACGCTATCCATACATGTTATCCGGGGATACGGTACCCTTTCTAACCTTTGTGCAATCACGTGCAATCCATACTGTGCCTGACACCGTCTGAGCCTGCCTCCTGAGACATATATTTTGAATGTGTACGCTATCCATACATGTTATCCAGGGATACGGTACCCTTTCTAACCTTTGTGCAATCACGTGCAATCCATACTGGGCCTGACACCGTCTGAGCCTGCCTCCTGAGACATATATTTTGAATGTGTACGCTATCCATACATGTTATCCAGGGATACGGTACCCTTTCTAACCTTTGTGCAATCACGTGCAATCCATACTGGGCCTAACACCGTCTGAGCCTGCCTCCTGAGACATATATTTTGAATGTGTACGCTATCCATACATGTTATCTGGGGATACGGTACCCTTTCTAACCTTTGTGCAATCACGTGCAATCCATACTGGGCCTAACACCGTCTGAGCCTGCCTCCTGATACATATATTTTGAATGTGTACGCTATCCATACATGTTATCCGGGGATACGGTACCCTTTCTAACCTTTGTGCAATCACGTGCAATCCATACTGTGCCTGACACCGTCTGAGCCTGCCTCCTGAGACATATATTTTGAATGTGTACGCTATCCATACATGTTATCCAGGGATACGTTACCCTTTCTAACCTTTGTGCAATCACGTGCAATCCATACTGGGCCTAACACCGTCTGAGCCTGCCTCCTGAGACATATATTTTGAATGTGTACGCTATCCATACATGTTATCCGGGGATACGGTACCCTTTCTAACCTTTGTGCAATCACGTGCAATCCATACTGGGCCTAACACCGTCTGAGCCTGCCTCCTGAGACATATATTTTGAATGTGTACGCTATCCATACATGTTATCCGGGGATACGGTACCCTTTCTAACCTTTGTGCAATCACGTGCAATCCATACTGTGCCTGACACCGTCTGAGCCTGCCTCCTGAGACATATATTTTGAATGTGTACGCTATCCATACATGTTATCCAGGTATACGGTACCCTTTCTAACCTTTGTGCAATCACGTGCAATCCATACTGGGCCTAACACCGTCTGAGCCTGCCTCCTGAGACATATATTTTGAATGTGTACGCTATCCATACATGTTATCCGGGGATACGGTACCCTTTCTAACCTTTGTGCAATCACGTGCAATCCATACTGGGCCTAACACCGTCTGAGCCTGCCTCCTGAGACATATATTTTGAATGTGTACGCTATCCATACATGTTATCCGGGGATACGGTACCCTTTCTAACCTTTGTGCAATCACGTGCAATCCATACTGTGCCTGACACCGTCTGAGCCTGCCTCCTGAGACATATATTTTGAATGTGTACGCTATCCATACATGTTATCCAGGTATACGGTACCCTTTCTAACCTTTGTGCAATCACGTGCAATCCATACTGGGCCTGACACCGTCTGAGCCTGCCTCCTGAGACATATATTTTGAATGTGTACGCTATCCATACATGTTATCCAGGGATACGGTACCCTTTCTAACCTTTGTGCAATCACGTGCAATCCATACTTGGCGTGAGAACGGCTGGCGAGCTGTTAAGCAAGCTACAGCACCTGTCCAGACAAGTACAGGGATTCCCTAGCGAGGAGACTTATTTGATTGTTTTCAATGTTGGGACAGCAATTTTTGGGGAGCACTATACTCTGGAGAATGATAGATGGGGCCCACCATACACTGGAACATTCCAAAGGTGGACATCAGACACTGGAGCAGCATTTACAGGGCCCATTATACACTAGAGCATTAGAAATGGGGCCCATTATGTTTGGAGCATTATTTGGGCCCATAAGACAGTGGAGCTTCATCCATGGGGACCAACATATACTGTAGCATTATGTGGAGCTCATCATATACTGTTTCAAACATTATATGGGACCAATGATTCTGTATGGAGAAATAGATGGGCCTCGTCATGAGATGTAAAAAGTGAGGTATTTTTCATTGTACTATACCGCTATTTATCTGCCGTATCGGAGCATGATGAGTTGTGGTATGTGTTAAAGGGGCGCTCTTTCGCCCAGGACACATGAAAACCTGCAGCCAGCCCTCCCCCCCCACAACTTTAGCCAAATAACCCCCATTTTTCAGTGCGTAACTTGTATTATGAAGTTAATTAATGTTGACAAGCTTAAGTAAGAAGAATTGATGCTTTTGGCATTCAAATGGGCACTGTAGGTGTGTTTCCTGTCCTCCTCTCACTGCCGACTTTTATTCCCCATTGACTTACATTGGGTTTCGTGTTTCGGGACGACCCCGACTTTTCCCTGTAATCGGACGATCTTGCTCGACCCGACTTTTGGAAAAGTCGGGTTTCACGAAACGAAACGCGACCCTAAAAAACCAAAAGTCGCTCAACTCTACTTATAACTGCCATTCAGTTCTGTAAATGCCTCTGTCAATCACTGCAATTAAGTGTCAAGAGCAGGCAGGATAAGGATGGCATTAAGACTCAGAACCTATTGGTCCTTTCCATAATGCAACTACGTGAAACTCACCATGTTAAAAAAAAGCAGTAATAGACCTCTATTGATGGAGAAATTAAAAAGAGTTACTGTTTTTAATAAAGCAGCTTAAACCATTTTTTTTAAATTTTCTATTTTATTTTGCCACAAAAATAAAAAAAAACTATACATTTGGTATTGATGTATTTATGCCTGAAAAATCATATTACCCAGTTATTTTTATTGCACAATGAATACCATTAGGCAAAACTCAAAGACATTGGCAGAATTGTTTTTTTGCACAGTTTTGATTGATTTACACTTATAATTCGACTTGTGCATTAGAATGTAACTACATGTCACATAAAACATATAGGAATAATATTTCTTTGCTTTTATTCGCATCATATTGTACATTTATTTGAATCTGAATTCTCTATGGTTCTGCCGTTTGCCAAAAGCCATTAGGCAGTATTCATTGGCATATCCTTTACTTTTTTTTTTTTAATACATTGAAAAACATTGTCTACTATACTTTTTCAACACAAATAGAACAACAAAGAAAAAATAATTTATAATTTATCATTTTAAAATATTAATGAAAGAAAATCAAACATGCTTTTAGAAAAAATAAGGGCAAGGGGGAAAAGAAAGTGGTTCATGGTTGAAACAGTCCACTTGCAGCAACTCCACTTTTTTTACTTGTAAAAAGAGGAAAAGATGACAAGCATTATTAACTTACCAGGGATGGACGAACCCGAACATTAAAGTTCGAAGCTCACACCGAACACATAGTGTTCATGCACTTTCACCGAACACGGACTTCTCCCTGAAGTCTGTGTTACTATTCGGGTTCGTCAGACCAAACATCTGGTGTTTCCTATGCTGACATCTATGTGACTGCTTGAGATACACAGCCTCTGATCGGTGGTAAGCTATTTCCCACCGGTCAGAGCGCTGCTGTTCCCACTCTGTCATACAGTTAACATGTGAGCCAATAGCTTTTACCAGCAGAAAAAAGGTTACCACCACTCAGAGTGCTGCGGTTTCCATGCTGTCAAACGGATGGCAACAGGGAAGTATGCAGCTGTGACCAGCTGTAAAAATGTTACCGCCTGTCACAGGTGTTGGCTGATGAGATTACTACTCTCATCATCATATTTCCAGTCACACTGATAGCAGCGAGAGCAGGCATGCAATGATGAGAGTATTCACTATCCAACACCTATGCAATAAATAAGTAAATAAAATAAAAAAAAGGTGTGTGATACCTTTTATTTTTGTTAATCAGTGCAGGCAAAACCAACAGCTATGGGCTGCTTATCTTGACTGGTTGTCGAAAACAGTGGGGTCCTCACATAGGGTCCCCTATTTTTTACAACCAGCCAAGCTAAAGCAGGCAGCTGGGGGCTGGTATTCACAGACTGTGAAGGGGCCATGGACATTGGCCCTCTCCTGCCCAAAATTAGCAGCCCACAGCTGCTCCAGAAAAAAGCACATCTATTGAATGTGCCAATTCTAGTACATTCCAAAATTGAAAGAAGCGGATGGCACTCACCGATAAAAAAAACTTCTTTATTCCAGTACTTTACAACCTCGGCATCAGGAGGATGGGAGCAGGAGTGGAAGAGACGACAGCCGTTTTGCGCTGTAGTGACGCTTCTACTGGTGACCATCCTCCCGACGCCGAAGTTTTAAAGTATTGGAATAAAGAAGTTTTTTTATCCGTGAGTGCCATCCACTTCTTTCAATTTTGGCATATATTGTGGCTGTTTTCTTAGGAGAGGAATCCTGACTCACGGAGCATTCATTGCTGTACACATGCTGGCAGCTTTGCTCACATAACACCTGTGCATTGAGTGGGCTTCCCCGCTGTATGGATTTGCACTTCTTTGGAGCCAATTCTAGTACATTGCCAGGCTCTTCCCACTTGCCTTGGTGCACTGAAAAGTGTTGTAATATTTGTGGGGTTGATTTCAGCTTTTTAGTGTCAGCTGGCTAGTAATGGAGAGGCATCTATAAGACACCCTATTACTAACCCTATTGTCATACTGCAATGAAGAATTGAAATAAAACACCCTACCCCCTTTAACCCATTTATTTTCTAAAATAAAAAATGAAAAATCAACATATTCCTCACCTGTTCAATGATAATCCACATGTCCCACGATGCACTCCAACTTTGTTACATCTGGATTTCAGTGGCATGGCGCAACTGCTCATGAGATACTGAGCTGAGCCTGAGAACTCAGCTGCAGTGCCAAGAGGTGACTTCAATAAGGCAAGCAGAGTACATAGTCGACAAACTCTGGTGACCTCACTGGCATCAGCGCTGGCTACGTGAAAACTTTTTCATTAGCACCTTCTTGCAAACACATCTGAAACATTGACCCATAAATTTGAGTACAAGAATCATGTACCCAAGCATGCCCAGAAGAAAACTGTGCCCTAAATCTTTATCAGTTTACTTTAAAGAAACTATTTACTTTAGAGACACTATACTTTCTAATTATACAAAATATTTGGCCACTTTTCAATTTTTTTTATGCCACTCGGCTTGCATTGTCCAAAATTATCAAAATTAGCCTTATTTACTCCCTTCTGATATAATAAAGCATTTCTGCTAGCGGAGAGTGAAATGGGTTTACTATATTTGACTTTTTGTAGATTTGCTCATCTCTACTTTCTGATTTGGCATCATTCTCTAGTTGCACTGTTATTACATCTTCTGCTTGTTGCTGCTGGAGCTAATAAATGGAGTTAAAACGTCCCTTACTATGTACTTCAGTTTCAACACAAAGCTCAATGATTCGCTGCTGTGATGACATGCCTTTGACATGAAGTGACCTCCGAAGGATTATTTTTTCATAGTCTTTTACTAGGCATTGCTCCTACTAGCCAGTTTCCTACTCCACACTGATGAGGGGCAATACCCCGAAACAGCTGTCTGTGGATGGATACCATGTTTTGGCATAGGTGGTTTCCTTCATTTGAGACTGCCCTTCCCGTGGTTGTTCCTTCCCGGTGAAAGACCTGGCTAGTCATTGCTTGCGTTGAGAAACATGTGATGGTGTCTCCGCGGCTTATATTTTTGCATGTTTTACATATTTCCCATAAGGGATGGGGGCAGTGCTCTAGAATCACTGCATTGAGAAACACGTGATGGTGTCTCCGCAGTGTCGGATGTTGATCTCCATGAGGTCAATCATCCTCATTTTTTCATAGTCTTTTACTAGGCATTGCTCCTACTAGCCAGTTTCCTACTCCACACTGATGAGGGGCAATACACCGAAACAGCTGTCTGTGGATGGATGCCATGTTTTGGCATAGGTGGTTTCCTTCATTGGAGACTGCCCTTCCCGTGGTTGTTCCTTCCCGGTGAAAGACCTGGCTAGTCATTGCTTGCGTTGAGAAACATGTGATGGTGTCTCCGCGGCTTATATTTTTGCATGTTTTACATATTTCCCATAAGGGATGGGGGCAGTGCTCTAGAATCACTGCGTTGAGAAACACGTGATGGTGTCTCCGCAGTGTCGGATGTTGATCTCCATGAGGTCAATCATCCTCATTTTTTCATAGTCTTTTACTAGGCATTGCTCCTACTAGCCAATTTCCTACTCCACACTGATGAGGGGCAATACCCCGAAACAGCTGTCTGTGGATGTATACCATGTTTTGGCATAGGTGGTTTCCTTCATTGGAGACTGCCCTTCCCGTGGTTGTTCCTTCCCGGTGAAAGACCTGTCTAGTCATTGCTTGCGTTGAGAAACATGTGATGGTGTCTCCGCGGCTTATATTTTTGCATGTTTTACATATTTCCCATAAGGGATGGGGGCAGTGCTCTAGAATCACTGCGTTGAGAAACACGTGATGGTGTCTCCGCAGTGTCAGATGTTGATCTCCATGAGGTCAATCATCCTCATTTTTTCATAGTCTTTTACTAGGCATTGCTCCTACTAGCCAGTTTCCTACTCCACACTGATGAGGGGCAATACCCCGAAACAGCTGTCTGTGGATGGATACCATGTTTTGGCATAGGTGGTTTCCTTCATTGGAGACTGCCCTTCCCATGTTTGTTCCTTCCCGGTGAAAGACCTGGCTAGTCATTGCTTGCGTTGAGAAACATGTGATGGTGTCTCCGCGGCTTATATTTTTGCATGTTTTACATATTTCCCATAAGAGATGGGGGCAGTGCTCTAGAATCACTGCGTTGAGAAACACGTGATGGTGTCTCCGCAGTGTCGGATGTTGATCTCCATGAGGTCAATCATCCTCATTTTTTCATAGTCTTTTACTAGGCATTGCTCCTACTAGCCAGTTTCCTACTCCACACTGATGAGGGGAAATACACCGAAACAGCTGTCTGTGGATGGATGCCATGTTTTGGCATAGGTGGTTTCCTTCATTGGAGACTGCCCTTCCCGTGGTTGTTCCTTCCCGGTGAAAGACCTGGCTAGTCATTGCTTGCGTTGAGAAACATGTGATGGTGTCTCCGCGGCTTATATTTTTGCATGTTTTACATATTTCCCATAAGGGATGGGGGCAGTGCTCTAGAATCACTGCGTTGAGAAACACGTGATGGTGTCTCCACAGTGTCGGATGTTGATCTCCATGAGGTCAATCATCCTCATTTTTTCATAGTCTTTTACTAGGCATTGCTCCTACTAGCCAGTTTCCTACTCCACACTGATGAGGGGCAATACACCGAAACAGCTGTCTGTGGATGGATGCCATGTTTTGGCATAGGTGGTTTCCTTCATTGGAGACTGCCCTTCCCGTGGTTGTTCCTTCCCGGTGAAAGACCTGGCTAGTCATTGCTTGCGTTGAGAAACATGTGATGGTGTCTCCGCGGCTTATATTTTTGCATGTTTTACATATTTCCCATAAGGGATGGGGGCAGTGCTCTAGAATCACTGCGTTGAGAAACACGTGATGGTGTCTCCGCAGTGTCGGATGTTGATCTCCATGAGGTCAATCATCCTCACTTTTTCATAGTCTTTTACTAGGCATTGCTCCTACTAGCCAGTTTCCTACTCCACACTGATGAGGGGCAATACCCCGAAACAGCTGTGTGTGGATGGATACCATGTTTTGGCATAGGTGGTTTCCTTCATTTGAGACTGCCCTTCCCGTGGTTGTTCCTTCCCGGTGAAAGACCTGTCTAGTCATTGCTTGCGTTGAGAAACATGTGATGGTGTCTCCGCGGCTTATATTTTTGCATGTTTTACATATTTCCCATAAGGGATGGGGGCAGTGCTCTAGAATCACTGCGTTGAGAAACACGTGATGGTGTCTCCGCAGTGTCGGATGTTGATCTCCATGAGGTCAATCATCCTCATTTTTTCATAGTCTTTTACTAGGCATTGCTCCTACTAGCCAGTTTCCTACTCCACACTGATGAGGGGCAATACCCCGAAACAGCTGTCTGTGGATGGATACCATGTTTTGGCATAGGTGGTTTCCTTCATTGGAGACTGCCCTTCCCGTGGTTTTTCCTTCCCGGTGAAAGACCTGGCTAGTCATTGCTTGCGTTGAGAAACATGTGATGGTGTCTCCGCGGCTTATATTGTTGCATGTTTTACATATTTCCCATAAGGGATGGGGGCAGTGCTCTAGAATCACTGCATTGAGAAACACGTGATGGTGTCTCCGCAGTGTTGGATGGTGATCTCCATGAGGTCAATCATCCTCATTTTTTCATAGTCTTTTACTGGGCATTGCTCCTACTAGCCAGTTTCCTACGCCACACTGATGAGGGGCAATACCCCGAAACAGCTGTCTGTGGATGTATACCATGTTTTGGCAAAGGTGGTTTCCTTCATTGGAGACTGCCCTTCCCGTGGTTGTTCCTTCCCGGTGAAAGACCTGGCTAGTCATTGCTTGCGTTGAGAAACATGTGATGGTGTCTCCGCGGCTTATATTTTTGCATGTTTTACATATTTCCCATAAGGGATGGGGGCAGTGCTCTAGAATCACTGCGTTGAGAAACACGTGATGGTGTCTCCGCAGTGTTGGATGTTGATCTCCATGAGGTCAATCATCCTCATTTTTTGATAGTCTTTTACTAGGCATTGCTCCTACTAGCCAGTTTCCTACTCCACACTGATGAGGGGCAATACCCCGAAACAGCTGTCTGTGGATGGATACCATGTTTTGGCATAGGTGGTTTCCTTCATTGGAGACTGCCCTTCCCGTGGTTGTTCCTTCCCGGTGAAAGACTTGGCTAGTCATTGCTTGCGTTGAAAAACATGTGATGGTGTCTCCGCGTCTTATATTTTTGCATGTTTTACATATTTCCCATAAGGGATGGGGGCAGTGCTCTAGAATCACTGCGTTGAGAAACACGTGATGGTGTCTCCGCAGTGTCGGATGTTGATCTCCATGAGGTCAATCATCCTCATTTTTTCATAATCAAAATATTTGGCCACTTTTCAATTTTTTTTATGCCACTCGGCTTGCATTGTCCAAAATTATCAAAATTAGCCTTATTTACTCCCTTCTGATATAATAAAGCATTTCTGCTAGTGGAGAGTGAAATGGGTTTACTATATTTGACTTTTTGTAGATTTGCTCATCTCTACTTTCTGATTTGGCATCATTCTCTAGTTGCACTGTTATTACATCTTCTGCTTGTTGCTGCTGGAGCTAATAAATGGAGTTAAAACGTCACTTACTATGTACTTCAGTTTCAACACAAAGCTCAATGATTCGCTGCTGTGATGGCATGCCTTTGACATGAAGTGACCTCCGAAGGATTATTTTTTCATAGTCTTTTACTAGGCATTGCTCCTACTAGCCAGTTTCCTACTCCACACTGATGAGGGGCAATACCCCGAAACAGCTGTCTGTGGATGGATACCATGTTTTGGCATAGGTGGTTTCCTTCATTGGAGACTGCCCTTCCCGTGGTTGTTCCTTCCCGGTGAAAGACCTGGCTAGTCATTGCTTGCGTTGAAAAACATGTGATGGTGTCTCCGCGGCTTATATTTTTGCATGTTTTACATATTTCCCATAAGGGATGGGGGCAGTGCTCTAGAATCACTGCGTTGAGAAACACGTGATGGTGTCTCCGCAGTGTCGGATGTTGATCTCCATGAGGTCAATCATCCTCATTTTTTCATAGTCTTTTACTAGGCATTGCTCCTACTAGCCAGTTTCCTACTCCACACTGATGAGGGGCAATACCCCGAAACAGCTGTCTGTGGATGGATACCATGTTTTGGCATAGGTAGTTTCCTTCATTGGAGATTGCCCTTCCCGTGGTTGTTTCTTCCCGGTGAAAGACCTGGCTAGTCATTGCTTGCGTTGAGAAACATGTGATGGTGTCTCCGCGGCTTATATTTTTGCATGTTTTACATATTTCCCATAAGGGATGGGGGCAGTGCTCTAGAATCACTGCGTTGAGAAACACGTGATGGTGTCTCCGCAGTGTCGGATGTTGATCTCCATGAGGTCAATCATCCTCATTTTTTCATAGTCTTTTACTAGGCATTGCTCCTACTAGCCAGTTTCCTATTCCACACTGATGAGGGGCAATACCCCGAAACAGCTGTCTGTGGATGGATACCATGTTTTGGCATAGGTGGTTTCCTTCATTGGAGACTGCCCTTCCCATGTTTGTTCCTTCCCGGTGAAAGACCTGGCTAGTCATTGCTTGCGTTGAGAAACATGTGATGGTGTCTCCGCGGCTTATATTGTTGCATGTTTTACATATTTCCCATAAGGGATGGGGGCAGTGCTCTAGAATCACTGCGTTGAGAAACACGTGATGGTGTCTCCGCAGTGTCAGATGTTGATCTCCATGAGTTCAATCATCCTCATTTTTTCATAGTCTTTTACTAGGCATTGCTCCTACTAGCCAGTTTCCTACTCCACACTGATGAGGGGCAATACCCCGAAACAGCTGTCTGTGGATGGATACCATGTTTTGGCATAGGTGGTTTCCTTCATTGGAGACTGCCCTTCCCGTGGTTGTTCCTTCCCGGTGAAAGACCTGGCTAGTCATTGCTTGCGTTGAGAAACATGTGATGGTGTCTCCGCGGCTTATATTTTTGCATGTTTTACATATTTCCCATAAGGGATGGGGGCAGTGCTCTAGAATCACTGCGTTGAGAAACACGTGATGGTGTCTCCGCAGTGTCGGATGTTGATCTCCATGAGGTCAATCATCCTCATTTTTTCATATTCAAAATATTTGGCCACTTTTCAATTTTTTTTATGCCACTCGGCTTGCATTGTCCAAAATTATCAAAATTAGCCTTATTTACTCCCTTCTGATATAATAAAGCATTTCTGCTAGTGGAGAGTGAAATGGGTTTACTATATTTGACTTTTTGTAGATTTGCTCATCTCTACTTTCTGATTTGGCATCATTCTCTAGTTGCACTGTTATTACATCTTCTGCTTGTTGCTGCTGGAGCTAATAAATGGAGTTAAAACGTCCCTTACTATGTACTTCAGTTTCAACACAAAGCTCAATGATTCGCTGCTGTGATGACATGCCTTTGACATGAAGTGACCTCTGAAGGATTATGTGGAGAGACAGTGCAGGAGTGGACCAACGTAAGGAGTAGAGTTGAGCGAAATGGGTCGAAAAAATTCAAAAGTCGCCGACTTTTGGCAAAGTCGGGTTTCATGAAACGAAACCCGACCCTAGGATGAGGTCGGCCACGAGGTCGGCGACTTACGCGCCAAAGTCGCGTTTCAAAAGTTTGTTTTGCGCTCTTTTTCAGCAAATCAGGATCCACGGACACTGTGGGCAACGTGATGACATAGGCACGGGTCACCACCATCTTTCAGAAGGGCATGCAAGTGATTGGCTTGCTTTGGTGGGCATCACAGGGGGTATAAAAGGGCGTGCACGCCGACCACCATCTTACTTCTGCCGATCTTAGTACAGGGAGAGGTTGCTGCTGATTCTGTAGGGAGAGCGTTAGGCAGGGAAGAAGACAAAAAAGCTGCTTCTGCTGCTAGCGATTTGGCCTGCACAAAACACCAGTCACTGTGTGTGCAGTGCAAGGGGAAGCTATATAGTGGTGTATCAGTGGTGTTGGTTGTTGGGCTGCCTTCTAAGGCTTCCTGACATTCCTGCATTGCTGTTTACCCACTGCTCCGCAAACTGCTTTTTTAAGAGCAATCCCAATTTTTTTTTTTTGTCCTGCTGAGAAGAAAAAAAAACTGCTTCTGCTGCTAGCAATTTGGCCTGCACAACACACCAGTCACTATGTGTGCAGTGCAAGGGGAGGCTATATAGTGGTGTATCAGTGGTGTTGGTTGTTGGGCTGCCTTCTAAGGCTTCCTGACATTCCTGCATTGCTGTTTACCCACTGCTCCACAAACTGCTTTTTTAAAAGCAATCCAATCTCACTTATCCTCTAGTCACTTTTGTCACAGCTGTGCCATCGAGCCTGTCACATAGCGCTCAGATATTCATTGGGCCTCACACAATCCAAAAGTGTCCAGTGTCCAAAAGTGTGTGCAGAGATTCAAAATCTCCCTTATCCTCTAGTCACTTTGGTCACAGCTGTGCCATCGAGCCTGTCACATAGCGCTCAGATATCAGTGGGCCTCACACAATCCAAAAGTGTCCAGTGTCCAAAAGTGTGTGCAGAGATTCAAAATCTCCCTTATCCTCTAGTCACTTTGGTCACAGCTATGCCATCGAGCCTGTCACATAGCGCTCAGATATCAGTGGGCCTCACACAATCCAAAAGTGTCCAGTGTCCAAAAGTGTGTGCAGAGATTCAAAATCTCCCTTATCCTGTAGTCACTTTGGTCACAGCTGTGCCATCGAGCCTGTCACATAGCGCTCATTTATCAGTGGGCCTCACACAATCCAAAAGTGACCAGTGTCCAAAAGTGTGTGCAGAGATTCAAAATCTCCCTTATCCTCTAGTCACTTTGGTCACAGCTGTGCCATTGAGCCTGTCACATAGCGCTCAGATATCAGTGGGCCTCACACAATCCAAAAGTGTCCAGTGTCCAAAAGTGTGTGCAGAGATTCAAAATCTCCCTTATCCTCTAGTCACTTTGGTCACAGCTGTGCCATCGAGCCTGTCACATAGCGCTCAGATATCAGTGGGCCTCACACAATCCAAAAGTGTCCAGTGTCCAAAAGTGTGTGCAGAGATTCAAAATCTCCCTTATCCTCTAGTCACTTTGGTCACAGCTGTGCCATCGAGCCTGTCACATAGCGCTCAGATATCAGTGGGCCTCACACAATCCAAAAGTGTCCAGTGTCCAAAAGTGTGTGCAGAGATTCAAAATCTCCCTTTCCTCTAGTCACTTTGGTCACAGCTGTGCCATCGAGCCTGTCACATAGCGCTCAGATATCAGTGGGCCTCACACAATCCAAAAGTGTCCATCCAGTGTCCAAAAGTGTGTGCAGAGATTCAAAATCTCCCTTATCCTCTAGTCACTTTTGTCACAGCTGTGCCATCGAGCCTGTCACATAGCGCTCAGATATTCATTGGGCCTCACACAATCCAAAAGTGTCCAGTGTCCAAAAGTGTGTGCAGAGATTCAAAATCTCCCTTATCCTCTAGTCACTTTGGTCACAGCTGTGCCATCGAGCCTGTCACATAGCGCTCAGATATCAGTGGGCCTCACACAATCCAAAAGTGTCCATCCAGTGTCCAAAAGTGTGTGCAGAGATTCAAAATCTCCCTTATCCTCTAGTCACTTTTGTCACAGCTGTGCCATCGAGCCTGTCACATAGCGCTCAGATATTCATTGGGCCTCACACAATCCAAAAGTGTCCAGTGTCCAAAAGTGTGTGCAGAGATTCAAAATCTCCCTTATCCTCTAGTCACTTTGGTCACAGCTGTGCCATCGAGCCTGTCACATAGCGCTCAGATATCAGTGGGCCTCACACAATCCAAAAGTGTCCATCCAGTGTCCAAAAGTGTGTGCAGAGATTCAAAATCTCCCTTATCCTCTAGTCACTTTTGTCACAGCTGTGCCATCGAGCCTGTCACATAGCGCTCAGATATTCATTGGGCCTCACACAATCCAAAAGTGTCCAGTGTCCAAAAGTGTGTGCAGAGATTCAAAATCTCCCTTATCCTCTAGTCACTTTGGTCACAGCTGTGCCATCAAGCCTGTCACATAGCCCTCAGATATCAGTGGGCCTCACACAATCCAAAAGTGTCCAGTGTCCAAAAGTGTGTGCAGAGATTCAAAATCTCCCTTATCCTCTAGTCACTTTGGTCACAGCTGTGCCATCGAGCCTGTCACATAGCGCTCAGATATCAGTGGGCCTCACACAATCCAAAAGTGTCCATCCAGTGTCCAAAAGTGTGTGCAGAGATTCAAAATCTCCCTTATCCTCTAGTCACTTTTGTCACAGCTGTGCCATCGAGCCTGTCACATAGCGCTCAGATATCAGTGGGCCTCACACAATCCAAAAGTGTCCAGTGTCCAAAAGTGTGTGCAGAGATTCAAAATCTCCCTTATCCTCTAGTCACTTTGGTCACAGCTGTGCCATCGAGCCTGTCACATAGCGCTCAGATATCAGTGGGCCTCACACAATCCAAAAGTGTCCATCCAGTGTCCAAAAGTGTGTGCAGAGATTCAAAATCTCCCTTATCCTCTAGTCACTTTTGTCACAGCTGTGCCATCGAGCCTGTCACATAGCACTCAGATATTCATTGGGCCTCACACAATCCAAAAGTGTCCAGTGTCCAAAAGTGTGTGCAGAGATTCAAAATCTCCCTTATCCTCTAGTCACTTTGGTCAAAGCTGTGCCATCGAGCCTGTCACATAGCGCTCAGATATCAGTGGGCCTCACACAATCCAAAAGTGTCCAGTGTCCAAAAGTGTGTGCAGAGATTCAAAATCTCCCTTATCCTCTAGTCACTTTGGTCACAGCTGTGCCATCGAGCCTGTCACATAGCGCTCAGATATCAGTGGGCCTCACACAATCCAAAAGTGTCCATCCAGTGTCCAAAAGTGTGTGCAGAGTTTCAAAATCTCCCTTATCCTCTAGTCACTTTTGTCACAGCTGTGCCATCGAGCCTGTCACATAGCGCTCAGATATTCATTGGGCCTCACACAATCCAAAAGTGTCCAGTGTCCAAAAGTGTGTGCAGAGATTCAAAATCTCCCTTATCCTCTAGTCACTTTGGTCACAGCTGTGCCATCGAGCCTGTCACATAGCGCTCAGATATCAGTGGGCCTCACACAATCCAAAAGTGTCCATCCAGTGTCCAAAAGTGTGTGCAGAGATTCAAAATCTCCCTTATCCTCTAGTCACTTTTGTCACAGCTGTGCCATCGAGCCTGTCACATAGTGCTCAGATATTCATTGGGCCTCACACAATCCAAAAATGTCCAGTGTCCAAAAGTGTGTGCAGAGATTCAAAATCTCCCTTATCCTCTAGTCACTTTGGTCACAGCTGTGCCATCGAGCCTGTCACATAGCGCTCAGATATCAGTGGGCCTCACACAATCCAAAAGTGTCCAGTGTCCAAAAGTGTGTGCAGAGATTCAAAATCTCCCTTATCCTCTAGTCACTTTGGTCACAGCTGTGCCATCGAGCCTGTCACATAGCGCTCAGATATCAGTGGGCCTCACACAATCCAAAAGTGTCCATCCAGTGTCCAAAAGTGTGTGCAGAGATTCAAAATCTCCCTTATCCTCTAGTCACTTTTGTCACAGCTGTGCCATCGAGCCTGTAACATAGCGCTCAGATATTCATTGGGCCTCACACAATCCAAAAGTGTCCAGTGTCCAAAAGTGTGTGCAGAGATTCAAAATCTCCCTTATCCTCTAGTCACTTTGGTCACAGCTGTGCCATCGAGCCTGTCACATAGCGCTCAGATATCAGTGGGCCTCACACAATCCAAAAGTGTCCATCCAGTGTCCAAAAGTGTGTGCAGAGATTCAAAATCTCCCTTATCCTCTAGTCACTTTTGTCACAGCTGTGCCATCGAGCCTGTCACATAGCGCTCAGATATTCATTGGGCCTCACACAATCCAAAAGTGTCCAGTGTCCAAAAGTGTGTGCAGAGATTCAAAATCTCCCTTATCCTCTAGTCACTTTGGTCACAGCTGTGCCATCGAGCCTGTCACATAGCGCTCAGATATCAGTGGGCCTCACACTATCCAAAACTGTCCAGTGTCCAAAAGTGTGTGCAGAGATTCAAAATCTCCCTTATCCTCTAGTCACTTTGGTCACAGCTGTGCCATCGAGCCTGTCACATAGCGCTCAGATATCAGTGGGCCTCACACAATCCAAAAGTGTCCAGTGTCCAAAAGTGTGTGCAGAGATTCAAAATCTCCCTTATCCTCTAGTCACTTTGGTCACAGCTGTGCCATCGAACCTGTCACATAGCGCTCAGATATCAGTGGGCCTCACACAATCCAAAAGTGTCCATCCAGTGTCCAAAAGTGTGTGCAGAGATTCAAAATCTCCCTTATCCTCTAGTCACTTTTGTCACAGCTGTGCCATCGAGCCTGTCACATAGCACTCAGATATTCATTGGGCCTCACACAATCCAAAAGTGTCCAGTGTCCAAAAGTGTGTGCAGAGATTCAAAATCTCCCTTATCCTCTAGTCACTTTGGTCACAGCTGTGCCATCGAGCCTGTCACATAGCGCTCAGATATCAGTGGGCCTCACACAATCCAAAAGTGTCCAGTGTCCAAAAGTGTGTGCAGAGATTCAAAATCTCCCTTATCCTCTAGTCACTTTGGTCACAGCTGTGCCATCGAGCCTGTCACATAGCGCTCAGATATCAGTGGGCCTCACACAATCCAAAAGTGTCCATCCAGTGTCCAAAAGTGTGTGCAGAGATTCAAAATCTCCCTTATCCTCTAGTCACTTTTGTCACAGCTGTGCCATCGAGCCTGTCACATAGCGCTCAGATATTCATTGGGCCTCACACAATCCAAAAGTGTCCAGTGTCCAAAAGTGTGTGCAGAGATTCAAAATCTCCCTTATCCTCTAGTCACTTTGGTCACAGCTGTGCCATCGAGCCTGTCACATAGCGCTCAGATATCAGTGGGCCTCACACAATCCAAAAGTGTCCATCCAGTGTCCAAAAGTGTGTGCAGAGATTCAAAATCTCCCTTATCCTCTAGTCACTTTTGTCACAGCTGTGCCATCGAGCCTGTCACATAGCGCTCAGATATTCATTGGGCCTCACACAATCCAAAAGTGTCCAGTGTCCAAAAGTGTGTGCAGAGATTCAAAATCTCCCTTATCCTCTAGTCACTTTGGTCACAGCTGTGCCATCGAGCCTGTCACATAGCGCTCAGATATCAGTGGGCCTCACACAATCCAAAAGTGTCCAGTGTCCAAAAGTGTGTGCAGAGATTCAAAATCTCCCTTATCCTCTAGTCACTTTGGTCACAGCTGTGCCATCGAGCCTGTCACATAGCGCTCAGATATCAGTGGGCCTCACACAATCCAAAAGTGTCCATCCAGTGTCCAAAAGTGTGTGCAGAGATTCAAAATCTCCCTTATCCTCTAGTCACTTTTGTCACAGCTGTGCCATCGAGCCTGTAACATAGCGCTCAGATATTCATTGGGCCTCACACAATCCAAAAGTGTCCAGTGTCCAAAAGTGTGTGCAGAGATTCAAAATCTCCCTTATCCTCTAGTCACTTTGGTCACAGCTGTGCCATCGAGCCTGTCACATAGCGCTCAGATATCAGTGGGCCTCACACAATCCAAAAGTGTCCATCCAGTGTCCAAAAGTGTGTGCAGAGATTCAAAATCTCCCTTATCCTCTAGTCACTTTTGTCACAGCTGTGCCATCGAGCCTGTCACATAGCGCTCAGATATTCATTGGGCCTCACACAATCCAAAAGTGTCCAGTGTCCAAAAGTGTGTGCAGAGATTCAAAATCTCCCTTATCCTCTAGTCACTTTGGTCACAGCTGTGCCATCGAGCCTGTCACATAGCGCTCAGATATCAGTGGGCCTCACACAATCCAAAAGTGTCCAGTGTCCAAAAGTGTGTGCAGAGATTCAAAATCTCCCTTATCCTCTAGTCACTTTGGTCACAGCTGTGCCATCGAGCCTGTCACATAGCGCTCAGATATCAGTGGGCCTCACACAATCCAAAAGTGTCCAGTGTCCAAAAGTGTGTGCAGAGATTCAAAATCTCCCTTATCCTCTAGTCACTTTGGTCACAGCTGTGCCATCGAGCCTGTCACATAGCGCTCAGATATCAGTGGGCCTCACACAATCCAAAAGTGTCCAGTGTCCAAAAGTGTGTGCAGAGATTCAAAATCTCCCTTATCCTCTAGTCACTTTGGTCACAGCTGTGCCATCGAGCCTGTCACATAGCGCTCAGATATCAGTGGGCCTCACACAATCCAAAAGTGTCCATCCAGTGTCCAAAAGTGTGTGCAGAGATTCAAAATCTCCCTTATCCTCTAGTCACTTTTGTCACAGCTGTGCCATCGAGCCTGTCACATAGCGCTCAGATATTCATTGGGCCTCACACAATCCAAAAGTGTCCAGTGTCCAAAAGTGTGTGCAGAGATTCAAAATCTCCCTTATCCTCTAGTCACTTTGGTCACAGCTGTGCCATCGAGCCTGTCACATAGCGCTCAGATATCAGTAGGCCTCACACAATCCAAAAGTGTCCAGTGTCCACAAGTGTCTGCAGAAATTCAAAATCTCCCCTGTTCTATAGACACCTTGTACCGTGTTTTATATTACTATATAGTTTGTTTGATTTTGTCTACATTTCTACCAAAAATGAGGAAGGCTGGTGGAAGAGGCCGTGGAATTGGGCGGGGGTTGGCAGCTGGTAATGATGGTGTTGGTGGTGAATCTGATGGTAGTGGCAAGAGCAAAATAGGACCGAATGCAGGAGGTGCTGACCCTGCGTCATCGTCGGGCTACATAAGGCCTCGAACGCTTAGTTTTCTAGGAGTTGGCAAACCGCTTTTAAAGCCAGAGCATCAGGAAAAAGTTTTGTCTTACATTGCTGACTCAGCCTCCAGCTCTATCGCCTCCTCTTCTTCAGTTGTAAAAAGTAAAAGCACTGAGTCGTCATTGGAGGCTCACGTTCATGAACCACACCTTTCCTTGTGTCCTTCACCCCAACCAAGATTGAAGGATGACGCAGGCCATACTACTGATTACTCCATGGAGCTGTTTTCACATACCGTGCCTGGATTATCAAGTGAAATGGTGAATTACCCAGGCCAAGATGAATCTGACATCGAGTGCACTGATGCACAGCCGCTGATGGATGATTCTGCTGGTACATTCACTCAGAGCACTACATTGTCCTCGCAGTGTACAGAGCGAGATTCTGACCCTGATGAGACTCAGGTGCCCCTTCCCGCACACTATACCACCATACAAGGTGACACAGAGGAAGGTGCACATGACATAGAAGAGGAGGTGATGGATGACCCAGTTGTTGACCCAGATTGGCATCCATTGGGGGAGGTGCTGCTTCCAATAGCTCAGATGAGGAGCATCCACAGCAGACATCGACATCGCAACAGCTGTTATCTGGCAGGCCCGGAGCACTCCAAAGACAGGTTCCAAACATCAAAAGAGTTGCTGGACAGCTTGTCCAGAGGGTCAAAAGATCACAGCGTGCTAGGCCGCAAAATGTCTGCCAAAGTAGGAAGAGTGCAGTGTGGCACTTTTTTGAACAAAATCCTCATGATCAGGCCAAGGTTATCTGTAAGAAGTGCGCAAAGACCTTTAGCCGAGGGAAAAATCTGAAAAATTTGAATACCAGTTGCATGCTTAGACATTTAACCAGCATGCACTTGCAAGCGTGGACACAACACCAAACCTCAAGTGCCACATGTGCAACTGATCACAACGAAGGTAGTCAGCAACGCTACATTGTTTCTCCCACTGTAAGCCCACCGGTTAGCACAGCAGCAAATGTTGAGGTGTCGTTGCAAGACCACAGCAGTCAGGGAATCCCACTGTTATATCAACGAAAGACTGATTCTAGGCCATCAGAAAGAACACCAACTCCATCACCATCATCAACCCTCTCTCAGTCCGCCCTGTCCACCGCTACTTCCACCATATGCAGCTCTCAAGTCCAGATCACCCTCCCAGACACTATGAGTAGGTCAAGAAAGTACTCAGTCTCTCATCCGCGTACACTGGGTTTGAACGCCCACATTGCCAAACTAATCTTGTTTGAGATGATGCCCTTTCGGTTGGTGGAAAGCACAGCTTTCCGCGAACTCATGGCCTATGCAGTACCACGCTATGACCTACCCAGTCGCCACTTCTTCTCTCACAAAGCCATCCCAGCCCTCCACCATCATGTGAAAGACCGCATTGTCCATGCACTCAAGCAGTCAGTGAGCGGAAAGGTGCACCTCACAACTGATGCATGGTCCAGTCGGCATGGCCAGGGCCGTTACATGTCCATCACTGCGCACTGGGTTAATGTAGTGGATGCAGGGTCCACAGGGGACAGCGGTGGTGGGACAGTGCTGCCTAGCCCACGGTATAGGAAACAGTTGGCTGTAGGCGTTCGACCCTCCTCCTCCTCCTCCTCCTCCTCCAGAAGCGAAAGCTCGTCCACAGAGCGCAGTCGTACGCGCACTCCATCTGCAGCTGCCACTGTTGCACACGATGTGTCCCCCTATCGAGCAGCTAGTGGAAAGCGTCAGCAGGCTGTGTTGCAGATGATGTGTTTGGGCGACAGACACACCGCCGAGGTGCTGGCCGAGTACTTGAAGCAACAAACTGAGTCATGGCTGGGCAGTGTACATCTTGAGGCAGGCAAGGTAGTTAGTGATAACGGCCGTAATTTTGTGGCAGCCATAGCCCTTTCAAAACTCAGCCACATACCTTGCTTGGCTCACACCTTGAACCTGGTGGTGCAGTGCTTCCTCAAAAATTATCCAGAGTTAACAGCCCTGCTCCAGAAGGTGCGAAGACTGTGCGCGCACATCCGCCGGTCGCCTGTACACTCCGTTCGTATTCAGAAGCTGCAGCGATTGCTCCACCTTCCCAACCACCGCCTCATTATCGACATTGCAACAAGGTGGAACTCCACCCTGCACATGGTGGACCGGCTGTGCGAGCAGAGGCAGGCCATAATGCATTTGTGGGAGGATACACGGCCAGGCACTTTGAGAGCAGACATGGAGTTGACAGGTGTGCAGTGGTCGAAGCTGAAAGACCTTTGTAAAGTCCTTCAGTGTTTTGAGGAATGCACACGGTTGGTAAGCGCAGACGACGCCATCCTAAGCATGAGCATCCCACTTATGCGTCTGCTCATGCAAACTTTAACGCACTTTAAGGAGCAGGCGTCTGCAGCCAATGTTGATGAGGAGGAAGAGGAGGAGGGAATCCTTGATGACATTCAGCCATTGTCTTCTCAGGGACCTCTCCTGGACGAGGTGGAGGAAGAAGAGGAGGAGGAGGATGATGATGGGGATGATTACTTAGGGGAGGAGGATGCATCTCGTGGGGCAAGTGAAAATGTTGGCGTGGCAAGGTCTGGTACAGGGTTTGTGCGTGACTGGAGGGATGTGGATTTGCCAGAAAGTGCTCCTCCACCCAGCACTCGCAGTGCATCATTGACACCGGGAACATTGGCCCACATGTCAGATTATGCCTTGCGGATCCTAAAAAGGGACCCCCGCAATGCCAAAATGATGAACGATGACGACTACTGGTTGGCCAGCATCCTGGATCCACGCTATAAAGGCAAATTACAAAACATCATGCCACAGGAGAACCTTGACCTAATATTGGATAATAAACAAGCAACTCTGGTAAATCAGTTGCTTGAGGCATTCCCAGCACACAGCAGCGGTGATGGTTCTCACACGAGCCGTACGGGCCGGGGGCAGCTTTGCAGAGGTGTTCGTGGTGCACACAGCAGAAGTGGCGTTGGAGACAGGGGTTTCATGACAATGTTGTGGACTGATTTTTCAAATACCGCTCACATAAGTGGTAATACTGCATCGATGGAAAGTGACAGGAGACAGCAGTTGTCAACTATGGTTACAAACTACTTTTCCTCCCATATCGATGTTCTCCCACACAGGTCATTCCCCATTGACTATTGGGCCGCTAAACTGGACACCTGGCCTGAATTGGCCCAATATGCCTTACAGGAGCTCGCTTGCCCAGCTGCAAGTGTTCTATCGGAAAGAGTCTTCAGTGCAGCTGGATCAATCCTGACAGAAAAAAGGACCCGTCTGTCAACCCAAAATGTGGATGATCTAACCTTCATTAAAATGAACCACGCATGGGTTTCCAAGGATTTTGTCCCACCTTCCCCTGATGACACATAGGGTGACAGAAAAATGGCTTGCTTTGGTCCACCTCTTCCTGGTACTTCACCTATTTTGCCTTTTGCATCAGCTGAATGTCCAACATCAACATATGCCACTTTCTAAAACTCCCTAACTGTGCTGCCTCCCCCCCCATGGCCGGGGTCACCACCTAGCGCACGACACCGTGCGAGTGCCGTTGCCCTGGACAGGTGGGTAGGCCGACTCTTGGGCGCGGGCACTGGCACAGGGTCCATCATAGTGCAATCAAGTGTCTCTGACGGTGGTGGTGCACACCCGCCGTCAGACACACCGCTGTACTATGAGGGGCCCAGTGCCAGTACCGACGCCCACGAGTGGGCCCTCCTTGCTTGGGCAGGGCCCCAGCATTTGCAATCTTTACCTCTCCCTGCTACTCCGCTGTGTAATCTGGGCCGTCAAATCCATACTGTGCCTGACACCGTCTGAGCCTGCCTCCTGATGTATAGACATATATTTTGAATGTGTACGCTATCCATACATGTTATCCGGGGAAACGGTACCCTTTCTAACCTTTGAGCAATCACGTGCAATCCATACTGGGCCTAACACCGTCTGAGCCTGCCTCCTGAGACATATATTTTGAATGTGTACGCTATCCATACATGTTATCTGGGGATACGGTACCCTTTCTAACCTTTGTGCAATCACGTGCAATCCATACTGGGCCTAACACCGTCTGAGCCTGCCTCCTGAGACATATATTTTGAATGTGTACGCTATCCATACATGTTATCCGGGGATACGGTACCCTTTCTAACCTTTGTGCAATCACGTGCAATCCATACTGGGCCTAACACCGTCTGAGCCTGCATCCTGAGACATATATTTTGAATGTGTACGCTATTCATACATGTTATCTGGGGATACGGTACCCTTTCTAACCTTTGTGCAATCACGTGCAATCCATACTGGGCCTAACACCGTCTGAGCCTGCCTCCTGAGACATATATTTTGAATGTGTACGCTATCCATACATGTTATCCGGGGATACGGTACCCTTTCTAACCTTTGTGCAATCACGTGCAATCCATACTGGGCCTAACACCGTCTGAGCCTGCTTCCTGAGACATATATTTTAAATGTGTACGCTATCCATACATGTTATCTGGGGATACGGTAACCTTTCTAACCTTTGTGCAATCACGTGCAATCCATACTGGGCCTAACACCGTCTGAGCCTGCCTCCTGAGACATATATTTTGAATGTGTATGCTATCCATACATGTTATCCGGGGATACGGTACCCTTTCTAACCTTTGTGCAATCACGTGCAATCCATGCTGGGCCTAACACCATCTGAGCCTGCCTCCTGAGACATATATTTTGAATGTGTACGCTATCCATACATGTTATCTGGGGATACGGTACCCTTTCTAACCTTTGTGCAATCACGTGCAATCCATACTGGGCCTAACACCGTCTGAGCCTGCCTCCTGAGACATATATTTTGTATGTGTACGCTATCCATACATGTTATCCGGGGATACGGTACCCTTTCTAACCTTTGTGCAATCACGTGCAATCCATACTGGGCCTAACACCGTCTGAGCCTGCCTCCTGAGACATATATTTTGAATGTGTACGCTATCCATACATGTTATCCGGGGATACGGCACCCTTTCTAACCTTTGTGCAATCACGTGCAATCCATACTGGGCCTAACACCGTCTGAGCCTGCCTCCTGAGACATATATTTTGAATGTGTACGCTATCCATACATGTTATCTGGGGATACGGTACCCTTTCTAACCTTTGTGCAATCACGTGCAATCCATACTGGGCCTAACACCGTCTGAGCCTGCCTCCTGAGACATATATTTTGAATGTGTACGCTATCCATACATGTTATCCGGGGATACGGTACCCTTTCTAACCTTTGTGCAATCACGTGCAATCCATACTGGGCCTAACACCTTCTGAGCCTGCCTCCTGAGACATATATTTTGAATGTGTACGCTATCGATACATGTTATCTGGGGATACGGTACCCTTTCTAACCTTTGTGCAATCACGTGCAATCCATACTGGGCCTAACACCATCTGAGCCTGCCTCCTGAGACATATATTTTGAATGTGTACGCTATCCATACATGTTATCCGGGGATACGGTACCCTTTCTAACCTTTGTGCAATCACGTGCAATCCATACTGGGCCTAACACCGTCTGAGCCTGCCTCCTGAGACATATATTTTGAATGTGTACGCTATCCATACATGTTATCTGGGGATACGGTACCCTTTCTAACCTTTGTGCAATCACGTGCAATCCATACTGGGCCTAACACCGTCTGAGCCTGCTTCCTGAGACATATATTTTAAATGTGTACGCTATCCATACATGTTATCTGGGGATACGGTACCCTTTCTAACATTTGTGCAATTACGTGCAATCCATACTGGGCCTAACACCGTCTGAGCCTGCCTCCTGAGACATATATTTTGAATGTGTATGCTATCCATACATGTTATCCGGGGATACGGTACCCTTTCTAACCTTTGTGCAATCGCGTGCAATCCATGCTGGGCCTAACACCGTCTGAGCCTGCCTCCTGAGACATATATTTTGAATGTGTACGCTATCCATACATGTTATCTGGGGATACGGTACCCTTTCTAACCTTTGTGCAATCACGTGCAATCCATACTGGGCCTAACACGTCTGAGCCTGCCTCCTGAGACATATATTTTGTATGTGTACGCTATCCATACATGTTATCCGGGGATACGGTACCCTTTCTAACCTTTGTGCAATCACGTGCAATCCATACTGGGCCTAACACCGTCTGAGCCTGCCTCCTGAGACATATATTTTGAATGTGTACGCTATCCATACATGTTATCCGGGGATACGGCACCCTTTCTAACCTTTGTGCAATCACGTGCAATCCATACTGGGCCTAACACCGTCTGAGCCTGCCTCCTGAGACATGTATTTTGAATGTGTACGCTATCCACACATGTTATCTGGGGATACGGTACCCTTTCTAACCTTTGTGCAATCACGTGCAATCCATACTGGGCCTAACACCGTCTGAGCCTGCCTCCTGAGACATATATTTTGAATGTGTACGCTATCCATACATGTTATCCGGGGATACGGTACCCTTTCTAACCTTTGTGCAATCACGTGCAATCCATACTAGGCCTAACACCTTCTGAGCCTGCCTCCTGAGACATATATTTTGAATGTGTACGTTATCCATACATGTTATCTGGGGATACGGTACCCTTTCTAACCTTTGTGCAATCACGTGCAATCCATACTGGGCCTAACACCATCTGAGCCTGCCTCCTGAGACATATATTTTGAATGTGTAAGCTATCCATACATGTTATCCGGGGATACGGTACCCTTTCTAACCTTTGTGCAATCACATGCAATCCATACTGGGCCTAACACCGTCTGAGCCTGCCTCCTGAGACATATATTTTGAATGTGTACGCTATCCATACATGTTATCCGGGGATACGGTACCCTTTCTAACCTTTGTGCAATCACGTGCAATCCATGCTGGGCCTAATACCGTCTGAGCCTGCTTCCTGAGACATATATTTTAAATGTGTACGCTATCCATACATGTTATCTGGGGATACGGTACCCTTTCTAACCTTTGTGCAATCACGTGCAATCCATACTGGGCCTAACACCGTCTGAGCCTGCCTCCTGAGACATATATTTTGAATGTGTATGCTATCCATACATGTTATCCGGGGATACGGTACCCTTTCTAACCTTTGTGCAATCACGTGCAATCCATGCTGGGCCTAACACCGTCTGAGCCTGCCTCCTGAGACATATATTTTGAATGTGTACGCTATCCATACATGTTATCTGGGGATACGGTACCCTTTCTAACCTTTGTGCAATCACGTGCAATCCATACTGGGCCTAACACCGTCTGAGCCTGCCTCCTGAGACATATATTTTGTATGTGTACGCTATCCATACATGTTATCCGGGGATACGGTACCCTTTCTAACCTTTGTGCAATCACGTGCAATCCATACTGGGCCTAACACCGTCTGAGCCTGCCTCCTGAGACATATATTTTGAATGTGTACGCTATCCATACATGTTATCCGGGGATACGGCACCCTTTCTAACCTTTGTGCAATCACGTGCAATCCATACTGGGCCTAACACCGTCTGAGCCTGCCTACTGAGACATATATTTTGAATGTGTACGCTATCCATACATGTTATCTGGGGATACGGTACCCTTTCTAACCTTTGTGCAATCACGTGCAATCCATACTGGGCCTAACACCATCTGAGCCTGCCTCCTGAGACATATATTTTGAATGTGTACGCTATCCATACATGTTATCCGGGGATACGGTACCCTTTCTAACCTTTGTGCAATCACGTGCAATCCATACTGGGCCTAACACCATCTGAGCCTGCCTCCTGAGACATATATTTTGAATGTGTACGCTATCCATACATGTTATCTGGGGATACGGTACCATTTCTAACCTTTGTGCAATCACGTGCAATCCATACTGGGCCTAACACCGTCTGAGCCTGCCTCCTGAGACATATATTTTGAATGTGTACGCTATCCATACATGTTATCCGGGGAAACGGTACCCTTTCTAACCTTTGAGCAATCACGTGCAATCCATACTGGGCCTAACACCGTCTGAGCCTGCCTCCTGAGACATATATTTTGAATGTGTACGCTATCCATACATGTTATCTGGGGATACGGTACCCTTTCTAACCTTTGTGCAATCACGTGCAATCCATACTGGGCCTAACACCGTCTGAGCCTGCCTCCTGAGACATATATTTTGAATGTGTACGCTATCCATACATGTTATCCGGGGATACGGTACCCTTTCTAACCTTTGTGCAATCACGTGCAATCCATACTGGGCCTAACACCGTCTGAGCCTGCATCCTGAGACATATATTTTGAATGTGTACGCTATTCATACATGTTATCTGGGGATACGGTACCCTTTCTAACCTTTGTACAATCACGTGCAATCCATACTGGGCCTAACACCGTCTGAGCCTGCCTCCTGAGACATATATTTTGAATGTGTACGCTATCCATACATGTTATCCGGGGATACGGTACCCTTTCTAACCTTTGTGCAATCACGTGCAATCCATACTGGGCCTAACACCGTCTGAGCCTGCTTCCTGAGACATATATTTTAAATGTGTACGCTATCCATACATGTTATCTGGGGATACGGTAACCTTTCTAACCTTTGTGCAATCACGTGCAATCCATACTGGGCCTAACACCGTCTGAGCCTGCCTCCTGAGACATATATTTTGAATGTGTATGCTATCCATACATGTTATCCGGGGATACGGTACCCTTTCTAACCTTTGTGCAATCACGTGCAATCCATGCTGGGCCTAACACCATCTGAGCCTGCCTCCTGAGACATATATTTTGAATGTGTACGCTATCCATACATGTTATCTGGGGATACGGTACCCTTTCTAACCTTTGTGCAATCACGTGCAATCCATACTGGGCCTAACACCGTCTGAGCCTGCCTCCTGAGACATATATTTTGTATGTGTACGCTATCCATACATGTTATCCGGGGATACGGTACCCTTTCTAACCTTTGTGCAATCACGTGCAATCCATACTGGGCCTAACACCGTCTGAGCCTGCCTCCTGAGACATATATTTTGAATGTGTACGCTATCCATACATGTTATCCGGGGATACGGCACCCTTTCTAACCTTTGTGCAATCACGTGCAATCCATACTGGGCCTAACACCGTCTGAGCCTGCCTCCTGAGACATATATTTTGAATGTGTACGCTATCCATACATGTTATCTGGGGATACGGTACCCTTTCTAACCTTTGTGCAATCACGTGCAATCCATACTGGGCCTAACACCGTCTGAGCCTGCCTCCTGAGACATATATTTTGAATGTGTACGCTATCCATACATGTTATCCGGGGATACGGTACCCTTTCTAACCTTTGTGCAATCACGTGCAATCCATACTGGGCCTAACACCTTCTGAGCCTGCCTCCTGAGACATATATTTTGAATGTGTACGCTATCGATACATGTTATCTGGGGATACGGTACCCTTTCTAACCTTTGTGCAATCACGTGCAATCCATACTGGGCCTAACACCATCTGAGCCTGCCTCCTGAGACATATATTTTGAATGTGTACGCTATCCATACATGTTATCCGGGGATACGGTACCCTTTCTAACCTTTGTGCAATCACGTGCAATCCATACTGGGCCTAACACCGTCTGAGCCTGCCTCCTGAGACATATATTTTGAATGTGTACGCTATCCATACATGTTATCTGGGGATACGGTACCCTTTCTAACCTTTGTGCAATCACGTGCAATCCATACTGGGCCTAACACCGTCTGAGCCTGCTTCCTGAGACATATATTTTAAATGTGTACGCTATCCATACATGTTATCTGGGGATACGGTACCCTTTCTAACATTTGTGCAATTACGTGCAATCCATACTGGGCCTAACACCGTCTGAGCCTGCCTCCTGAGACATATATTTTGAATGTGTATGCTATCCATACATGTTATCCGGGGATACGGTACCCTTTCTAACCTTTGTGCAATCGCGTGCAATCCATGCTGGGCCTAACACCGTCTGAGCCTGCCTCCTGAGACATATATTTTGAATGTGTACGCTATCCATACATGTTATCTGGGGATACGGTACCCTTTCTAACCTTTGTGCAATCACGTGCAATCCATACTGGGCCTAACACGTCTGAGCCTGCCTCCTGAGACATATATTTTGTATGTGTACGCTATCCATACATGTTATCCGGGGATACGGTACCCTTTCTAACCTTTGTGCAATCACGTGCAATCCATACTGGGCCTAACACCGTCTGAGCCTGCCTCCTGAGACATATATTTTGAATGTGTACGCTATCCATACATGTTATCCGGGGATACGGCACCCTTTCTAACCTTTGTGCAATCACGTGCAATCCATACTGGGCCTAACACCGTCTGAGCCTGCCTCCTGAGACATATATTTTGAATGTGTACGCTATCCATACATGTTATCTGGGGATACGGTACCCTTTCTAACCTTTGTGCAATCACGTGCAATCCATACTGGGCCTAACACCGTCTGAGCCTGCCTCCTGAGACATATATTTTGAATGTGTACGCTATCCATACATGTTATCCGGGGATACGGTACCCTTTCTAACCTTTGTGCAATCACGTGCAATCCATACTAGGCCTAACACCTTCTGAGCCTGCCTCCTGAGACATATATTTTGAATGTGTACGTTATCCATACATGTTATCTGGGGATACGGTACCCTTTCTAACCTTTGTGCAATCACGTGCAATCCATACTGGGCCTAACACCATCTGAGCCTGCCTCCTGAGACATATATTTTGAATGTGTACGCTATCCATACATGTTATCCGGGGATACGGTACCCTTTCTAACCTTTGTGCAATCACATGCAATCCATACTGGGCCTAACACCGTCTGAGCCTGCCTCCTGAGACATATATTTTGAATGTGTACGCTATCCATACATGTTATCCGGGGATACGGTACCCTTTCTAACCTTTGTGCAATCACGTGCAATCCATGCTGGGCCTAATACCGTCTGAGCCTGCTTCCTGAGACATATATTTTAAATGTGTACGCTATCCATACATGTTATCTGGGGATACGGTACCCTTTCTAACCTTTGTGCAATCACGTGCAATCCATACTGGGCCTAACACCGTCTGAGCCTGCCTCCTGAGACATATATTTTGAATGTGTATGCTATCCATACATGTTATCCGGGGATACGGTACCCTTTCTAACCTTTGTGCAATCACGTGCAATCCATGCTGGGCCTAACACCGTCTGAGCCTGCCTCCTGAGACATATATTTTGAATGTGTACGCTATCCATACATGTTATCTGGGGATACGGTACCCTTTCTAACCTTTGTGCAATCACGTGCAATCCATACTGGGCCTAACACCGTCTGAGCCTGCCTCCTGAGACATATATTTTGTATGTGTACGCTATCCATACATGTTATCCGGGGATACGGTACCCTTTCTAACCTTTGTGCAATCACGTGCAATCCATACTGGGCCTAACACCGTCTGAGCCTGCCTCCTGAGACATATATTTTGAATGTGTACGCTATCCATACATGTTATCCGGGGATACGGCACCCTTTCTAACCTTTGTGCAATCACGTGCAATCCATACTGGGCCTAACACCGTCTGAGCCTGCCTACTGAGACATATATTTTGAATGTGTACGCTATCCATACATGTTATCTGGGGATACGGTACCCTTTCTAACCTTTGTGCAATCACGTGCAATCCATACTGGGCCTAACACCATCTGAGCCTGCCTCCTGAGACATATATTTTGAATGTGTACGCTATCCATACATGTTATCCGGGGATACGGTACCCTTTCTAACCTTTGTGCAATCACGTGCAATCCATACTGGGCCTAACACCATCTGAGCCTGCCTCCTGAGACATATATTTTGAATGTGTACGCTATCCATACATGTTATCTGGGGATACGGTACCATTTCTAACCTTTGTGCAATCACGTGCAATCCATACTGGGCCTAACACCGTCTGAGCCTGCCTCCTGAGACATATATTTTGAATGTGTACGCTATCCATACATGTTATCCGGGGATACGGTACCCTTTCTAACCTTTGTGCAATCACGTGCAATCCATACTGGGCCTAACACCGTCTGAGCCTGCCTCCTGAGACATATATTTTGAATGTGTACGCTATCCATACATGTTATCCGGGGATACGGCACCCTTTCTAACCTTTGTGCAATCACGTGCAATCCATACTGGGCCTAACACCATCTGAGCCTGCCTCCTGAGACATATATTTTGAATGTGTACGCTATCCATACATGTTATCTGGGGATACGGTACCCTTTCTAACCTTTGTGCAATCACGTGCAATCCATACTGGGCCTAACACCATCTGAGCCTGCCTCCTGAGACATATATTTTGAATGTGTACGCTATCCATACATGTTATCCGGGGATACGGTACCCTTTCTAACCTTTGTGCAATCACGTGTAATCCATATTGGGCGTGAGAACGGCTGGCGAGCTGTTAAGCAAGCTACAGCACCTGTGGTTTGCACACGTAAGTTTTTCATTTTTTCAGAAATGACGGTTAGGCCTAATTCCGGAACTGCGGTTGACCTGCACTTATTGGGAAATCATTGTTCGCGGGTAATAATTGTAATCAGTGATCCCCATCACTAACGTTGTTCAGCGGGTTATCTGCACCTGTAAGCGACAAACGCTGGCCTTTTCAGTGTAGCGCACATGCAGCCATGGACATGTAAGGGCATGACACACCAGTTATTGGCCAATCTCATGTGCCAGAGCCTCACGTGTCCCTCTAGTAAGCCGGACTCGGACCGCGGGGCATGACGGAGTCTCGTTTGTTAACGGAATTAAGCTTGCAATGTGTGCATCTGTTCTGTAGCTGGCATGGTTGAGGTTTCCCAGGTGGAGTCGAATTTAACCGTAGGCTCCACTCCTGGTGGTGCCCTTCTGGACATTCCTTTAAGGTTCAGCTTTGCAACCATACTGCCCACGTAAAACAAACACTTTGCCTTCATGAACGCTGTCTGGAGGGTCATGACTCGTGGGAATAACGCCGCCCAATCAGTTAACCTGCTAGAGAGATCCTTCATTGCTCCCAAGCATGACATCACACTCCCTAGGAAGAAGGTAATGCCACTGTGGCGACCGTACTCCTGGGGGCGACACAAGTGCACTGATGCCCAGCCACTGCTCGATGAATCTGCTGGTACATTGACCCAGACCACTACATTCCCCTCGCACGCTACACGACCTGAATCTGACCCTGATGAAACTCAGGTTACCCTTCCCATATACAGTTCCATCTTACACGGTGACAAAGAGGAGGCTGCAGATGAAAGTGCAGGTTCGGCCCACCCGCCATCAGACACACCACCGTACTATCAGGGGCCCTGTGCCAGTGCCGTCGCCAACGAGTGGGCCCCCCCTGCTTGCCCAGGATCACAGCACTTGCAAAGTTGAAATACTGTGCAGTGAGATGGAAGATGGGGACGACGAGGAGTCCAGACAAGTACAGGGATTCCCTAGCGAGGAGACTTATTTGATTGTTTTCAATGTTGGGACAGCAATTTTTGGGGAGCACTATACTCTGGAGAATGATAGATGGGGCCCACCATACACTGGAACATTCCAAAGGTGGACATCAGACACTGGAGCAGCATTTACAGGGCCCATTATACACTAGAGCATTAGAAATGGGGCCCATTATGTTTGGAGCATTATTTGGGCCCATAAGACAGTGGAGCTTCATCCATGGGGACCAACATATACTGTAGCATTATGTGGAGCTCATCATATACTGTTTCAAACATTATATGGGACCAATGATTCTGTATGGAGAAATAGATGGGCCTCGTCATGAGATGTAAAAAGTGAGGTATTTTTCATTGTACTATACCGCTATTTCTCTGCCGTATCGGAGCATGATGAGTTGTGGTATGTGTTAAAGGGGCGCTCTTTCGCCCAGGACACATGAAAACCTGGAGCCAGCCCTCCCCCCCACAGTCTGTAGCCAAATAACCCCCATTTTTCAGTGCGTAACTTGTATTATGAAGTTAATTAAGGTTGACAAGCTTAAGTAAGAAGAATTGATGCTTTTGGCATTCAAATGGGCACTGTTGGTGTGTTTCCTGTCCTCTTCTCACTGCCGACTTTTATTCCCCATTGACTTACATTGGGTTTCGTGTTTCGGGACGACCCCGACTTTTCCCTATAATCGGACGATCTTGCTCGACCCGACTTTTGGAAAAGTCGGGTTTCACGAAACGAAACGCGACCCTAAAAAACCAAAAGTCGCTCAACTCTAGTAAGGAGTTTACTTTTGCTTTTATTAACAAGAGCAACCCATTAGACTAAAAAATAATTTTAAAATAAACCACCCCTTTAGCAGTCTAAACTTGCTATTTGTAGGATAGTTAGGTGGAATTGTTAACTGAAATAGAAGGTTAACAGACACCGTAAATTCCTGATATTAATATTTTCCACCAATTTATACCTTTTTTCTTTGCATAATTATATTTTAAAAAAATATTGTTTCACGTACTTACTATTCTAAACTCTATGTGCATATTGGCTCATTGGTCAGAACTAGGGATGGGTGGACCTGTGGATTTTTCAGTCCATCGGGTTTGGCCGAACATTAAAATAAAGTTCAGTTAGAGTACCAAATTCAAGTGAATGGGAGGGCCCGAACAACCAGCAGTTCCCGCGTTTTCCTCTGTGCGACATCGTGCAAAACAGCGGGTCTGACTGGAGTTATCCTCACTGAATCCCTGCTGATTACATCCACAGAGTATCATGGAGCACTGCTGGTTCCCATTCTGTCAATCAGAGGATAGTATGTGTTCCAGTAGCTGTGACCGGTGATTACAAGACGCTGACTGATGACTACTACTGTTATTGGCATCTCCTGCTCACAATGATATCATCGAGCGCAGGGGACATTGATGAGAATATTAATCAGTGTACACTTGTGCATAGTGGTAGCTTTACTGCTATCCACAGGTGCAGGAGACCAAGAAGATGTATGTAAATTAATTTGTGGGATCCTTTCATTAATGAAGGGTGAACAATTGCTAGTGTGGGCAAGTCTTTATTCAAATTATTTTTTCTGTGTGTGTGAGTGCTTATTTATTTTTACTACTGCATTAGTAATAGGGGTGTCTGACTAGCAACTCTCCATTATTAACCCCAAAAACAATTACCCCGATTGGCACCACACCATTGCAATCTGGAAGAGCTCAGGATATGCACCAGAGTTAGCACATCAAATATGATGCACCACTTCTTGGGCAGCAGAAGGCTAATATTTGTAGGTTGGGAATGGTTCAATACCCATGAGTATTCCCAGCCTTTTAATATAAGCCAACAGCTTACTGCTCTCTCTTTTTGCTGGTACTTAAAAAAGGGGGACTTTGTGTCAATTTTTTCATTTATTTATTACTAATAAATAAATAAAAAAATACTAATAAATAAAAAAAACGACTTGGGTTCCCCCTATTTTTATTCACCAACCAAGGGAAAGCAGACAGCCATTAGCTGTTGGCTTATTATTGTAGGAAGGGGTCAATATCCATGGACCTTCCCAACCTATTAATATCAGCCCCCATTTGTCTGGTTTGCCTTTGCTGGTTATTAGAAAGGGAAGCCCTAAAAAATGTGGTGTGGGGTCCCTTCTAATTTTAATAACCAGCTAAAGCAAAGCAGACAGTTGAGGGCTGAAATTAATAGACTGGTAAGGGCCATGGATATTGGCCCCTTCCCAGACTAATAACACCAGCCTTGAGCCACTCCAGAAATGATACATACGTTTGATGCACCAATTCTGGTGCTTAGCCTTGGCTTTTCCCAATTGCCCTGCTGCAGTGACAGTCAAGTTACTGGGATTGTGGGGTTGATGTCATCTGAGTAATGTCTGCTAACATCAAGCCCATGGATTAGTAATGGAGAGGCATCTATTAGATTTACTTATTTATTAGCAATAAAGAAATAAATAAATGAAAAAAGCAGAGTAAGGTTCTCCCTATGTTTGATAACCAGCCATGGTAAAGCAGACATCTGGGGCTGATATTCTCCAGCTTGGAAAGGTCCATGGATATTTAGCCCTCCCTAGCCTAAGAATAGCTGCCCATAGCCACTACAGAAAAGGCACATTCATTAGATGCTGCAATTTTGGTTCTCTTCCCAGTGGCCCTGATGCGTTGACAAATGGGGTAATATTTTGGGGTTCATGTCCGTTGTGTAATGTTGTCTGGCATTAGACACCCCCATTACTAACCAAGTAAGTTAATAGTTAAAAAAACAAACACACAGGAAAAACATATTTTATTTGAGTAATGACTCTGTCAAACTCTCTCGCTTACCAATTTATTAATTAAAAATAAATCCAGGAAGTTACAACAATAATCCAATGTGAAATGTCCTAAAGCGCCCATCAAAGCCTTATTCTGAGAAATTGCTCAGAGCAAAACTTCATAGTTCTCTCCAGGTCAGCGGCAGACATGAAAATTCTCACACTCCTGCCTGTCTCTGACCATGAGTCACTCTATTGAACCTCATTCTCAGAACAAAACTCTATAGTGTTACAACACTATCCATATACACTGACTTGGCCATTTCTTAGTGTAATATATTTTGATATGCGCCTTCTTTTAATATCAATGCATAACCATTGCATATCTATGCATTTAATAATAAATTATTGACTTTATTATTATTGACCATCATCTCAATTATTCTTTGATTTTTTTCTACAAACATTAGCTGTCTGGTACAGAACCCAAACTTTTCTGCTTGGGTTCACCCATCACTAGTTAGCAATGTTGCTTTGCATCTCTAGGATCTTGAGTTCAAATCCCATCAAGAACAATATTGCCCATTAATTTATATGCTCTCCCTGCATTTGCTTGGGTTTCCTTCCATACGCCAAAGAAATAGATACAGTTCCTTCAAGACCTGTGACTTTTACGCTGGTCTTCGTAAGAAGGCCGTTTGCGCTTTGCCTCAAATCTTACTCCAGCCAAAGAATGGAGTAAGACTTCTGGAGAAGAAAATGCCATAGCTCATCATGAATTAGACAAGCTACGTCATCATGCTCCTGTCAAACTCCAGAAAGGAGTGTGAAAATAACAAAAATTGCTAAGCTTTGCACAACTCTATGTTTTGCAAAAATGTTGAGAATTTTCAAAGCATTTTCTTGCATAAAAGTTTTGATGGTCTTGGAAAGAGAAGTTAAATTATGAGCTCTAACTGGGACAGTGAATATGATGCCTGTGAAGTGCTATGCATGATGGAACAATAACAAGAATGCATGATAAAACATTACTCATTGTAGTTATTTCAAAATGTATATACTTTTATTGTGATGCTCCTAAACTATAGACAGCAGCTAATGAATATAATTATAATTCTATGTTCAGCTAACCATTCGTCTTTGACTTAAGTCATATTGAAAATGCGACATTTGGCCAATACATTTATTCAGCTTAAAACAGAGCCCACCTTTTTTCTATGTAGTGTTTTATTTCACAATGTCAGTTCTGAATGTAGATCCTAAGTCAAAGGATGTACTATAAAAGTTTTTTGTCAAATCTGCTTTTCGAAACATTTTCAATACTCAATTAAACTTCTTTCACTGGTACAATGTCCTTATCAAATTTAGTCATCAAGGCAAAATTCACATAAAATGTCAATTTATTCTGTTCAATTTTGAATTTAACTAAATGCAGAGACACTTCGTTCCAAAGCAAAAAAAAAGTTTTAAGTAAAATAACTTATTCTTGGGGCAATTTTATAGAATGGCAAATAAATACTAATATTTTTTTATTTGACTGTTGGGTCAATTTAATCTAAGACTATACCAGCTTCATGCAAATGTTTTCTGTTATATTTAAATAACTGGTTCACTGCTAAATAATTATTAAGTTGTGATACTGTTATTGGCTAAGAAGAAAAATTATATTTGAAAGCTTTCAGAGAACAGAGGGTCCTTCATCAGAGAGCTTTACAATTAATGACTGAGTCAGGAGCACAACTTTTAAGAGATGTCACAATAGGACATTTGTGCATGGGAAAAGTTTTGTGGTGCCTCCTAATTATAAGTCTTAATATTGAAAGGTAATTTTATGGGCAAGTGCATCACCCCTGACATACGACCACTGTGAGGTGAAGTGTCTATAGTGATGTGTGTGCAAGAGTGTAAATATGTGTGCATCTACATATATACCCCATAATACACCTCAGATGCTGCAGATCCTCAGTCTAAAGTGCTGTATGTATGAATGTGTGTGTGGACGGATGGGTGAGGGAGGGATGGATGATGGATGGATAAGAAAGTGATGGATGAATGAGGGATGGATGAGGGAGAAATGGATGCACCCTGCACGTTATACTCACCTATGTACGAGCCTTTTCCTTCCTGGTTTGTCCAATCAGCTGAGTCATTCCCCTGCTTTCGCTTACTGTGTGCTGCATGGGAGAAGCTGGGGCAGGAGGGGGATGGTCTGTCAGAAAATGGGAGCATAATGTCTGTTGTGACATTTATGACCAGTCACTGCCAGACAGGAAAACTCTAGTCCGGGAGTGAGTAGTGTGATACCTGGAACACTATGCACAATGCTGACAGAGAGTCTATTACATACCGTCAGCATTCTGCATCCTAAGTACACACAAATTATACAGAAAGCCCAGACAACCCCTTTAAACTGTATGGATGACAAGAGTCAATTGTTGGAATAACAAAATTTGGCCAAGTGGTTTTTAAAAATTTGAAACCACTGTAATTTTGCACAGAGCATGTTACACTGTATGGATGACTAATTGAATAAAACAATTGAGTTTTATATACCACCATAATGTAACATTAAGCACATTAAACTTTATGGATGACTAGTTGAATCAAGAATTTTTTTTTAACCTTTCTTAAGTTTTATATACCAACACAATGTAGCGCTAAGCAGTACATTAAAGTCTATGGATGACTAATTGAATCCACTAAAAAAAATTTATTTTTTTTGGCGTCTTATATAGCACCGTAACGTAGCACTAATCACGTTAAGCTTTAAAACTTTAAATGGAACTGGTCAGCAGGATTGTGCACAGCAACCTAAACACAATGTCAGGTTGGCGCTGTTGTACTGTTTGATGAAATCCATCTTATGGTTGTTCAGTTTTGTGTTAATGAGATTCTCCTGCCCTAAGGCATGGTTGGTTATGTGGTGCTCTGATTATTCATAATGCAACCTGCTGATTGGTCACTGATCCCTCAGTGACATGCCCCCTAGTTTTCATAATGAATATCTGTATTTTACTTTAAAAAAAAAAAATTCTGCACGTAGGTGCCAGCCGTGGCACCTGCTCTGCAGCAGAATTGCATGTTTTGAGTGCCAATAATACATTTTTTTCAAGTTATTCAGCTAGAGGAAAAAAATTCAATTTGGAAATGGCGCCTGCTGGGTCTGCACAGTAGCTGTTATCCAGGTCTGCTGCTGTGATCCAATAGCTGCTACTGTGCATGCACAGGTGGTGCCAACTTACTGGTGAAGAAAAAAATTTCACCTCCAAGATGGTGACGCCTGCATCTGCATAGTAGCAGCTCGGATATAGCCGAGTACTGCCACTGTGCAGAGGCAGGTGGCGCCATCCTGGAGGAGGATTTTTTTCTTTTTCTCCAGTAAGCTGGCACATGCACAGTAGCAGCTATCAGATCACAGCTACTGCGCAGGCGAGGCGGGCGCCATTTTTAAATTATTCTTTTTTTCTCGATGAATAACCTGAAAAAAATGCTGCTTTGTTGTCTAATATTTTGTTTCTAATACTTTCTGGTATTTGGCTTTAACATAACCTTATTGATATATTCAGGTGTGAAATACATGCATTTTTGGTGCATTTCCACCTCAGAGATGCACTAAAGATGCCTATTTGTTTTTCACCTGTAGATTTTCAGTGGCTAATGCAAGTCTGTGGGAAAAATTTGCACATAAAGCTTAGCATATCAACATGAAACATTCACATGTTGTGGATTTGAAATTTGTACCGCGGGTTAGCTTACACTGGGTACTAAGAATCTCAGTGGGAATGAGATTTCTACCTCTTCAAAATTGGCAGAAACTGGTAACTTGTAAAATATCAGATTTTTTATTTTAAATGTATAAAAAAATTAATCATCAAATTCATCATCATAGAAGAGGAAAATGAATGTTAACGTTGACCAATTTTGACACACAGGTCATACTTGTAATGTAAGATTTCTGATCCACTCCGCATTTCTAGAACTGCATGTAAGATGCTGCAATTTTGATGCAATAAAAATAAGCAGGGTTAAAAATCAATCAAAAACTCAATATAGCCACACAGCCTTATTAACACACTTTTATGATCTCTTTATGGGAATGAATAAAAACTAAACAGCAATTTTGCAGCAGCTTTTTTTTTACTTTTAAATGTTATGCTATTACCAATGCTCCGCAAATAAACTGTGGATCAGTACAAACATGGCGCCCCCAAAATGTTATAGTATTATTCATTTTGTATTAATTTTGAACAATTAATACAATCTTTTTTAATTAAAAAACACAGCTAACTTATCTGAAATTCTATTAAAAAAAATAAACATTGTTTGATATCATTGACATTTCAGATTTTGATCAGAGTGTGATCATAGTGTGATGCCATTTTCTAGGATGAGGAGAAGATGGACAAAAAAGTCTCCATCTTCTCCTTTCTGTCAGTCCATGGAAATTGCTGAGGGGATTGCTAAGTCGGCAGTCACATTGAGTGACTGCAGACTTATCAGTTTGGACTGGACAACCACTTTAATCCTGAACCATGAAACAATGAAAGGACTAGTGAAATGTTTTGTTTTTTTAAGGAACAATACTCAGTATGAAAATTGCAATTTGGAAAATTTCTTAAATTTTTATATATTTTGAGATGACAAACAAAAAAAATAAATACAAGAGAAAAAGCACAATTGAAAACAAATTGAAGCAAAAATCATGTTTTGATGATAGATTAAAAAGTGATTGAGCAATATGGACTAGGTGATTGCCTAGGAAAGATGTTTCTTAAAAATGGAAAGGTTATATACAAACATAAAAAATAAACTGGCAGGTCGGATTGATGTCTTGGTATTTTCATGTTGTTCTTTAGTATTTGCATGTTGGAGTACTGTATTACTAAAACGTTACTTTGACAGAAATATTTATTTTTGTTTTTTGAAATGTCAGATTTCTATAGATTATAGAATCATGGACATATTAAGTGGACACAATGACATTTAAATTGTCCCTTCAGGTACTTGAATTACATTATTTGAAATGGCATATGTTCTATTATGTTTCTTAAATGTATATAAAATTAAATAAAATATTATAATACAAATTCTATTTTTTTATGTCAAATAGGGTGATGAAAATTAAACTTAAAAGTAAAAGTGTAAGAGCTTTTTCACTTTTATAAATTCCTTCCCTATTTTCCAAAGAGTTCCTGCAAATGGAGAAACTGGTATGTACAGGTGATCTTGTTTGCAAACAAGCTTGTGTACTTAAAGTGAACATGTCAGGTCCCCCAACCCCCAGAGCCACCAACAGCTATGTACACATATCTAGGTACCCTGCCTAACAAAGTCCCTTTATTACATTAAACACATGAACAGATCTTTAGAAAAAGTAGTTCTAAAGTACGTTTATAATATGTAAATTAAATCTTTGACTAGTCAATAGGACATTAGTGTCCTCAGACTCCTTGGCCCAGGCTAGTTTCACACTAGCATTCAGGAGGGCTGCGGATGGCAGCCTACTTCCTCTATTCTTCCTCTGTGAAACTCCGCCCACGCTCAGCCTACTGCCTCATGTGTCCAGCATTTCCCCGCATACCTATCTTTAACATTGGGTACACAGGGACATGCGGCAGTAGGCAGATGCATCCGCATGCGGCGATCTGATGTGTGCAGCGACTGCATGGAAATGCAAAATTTTGTTAAATGCGATTTATCAACCAGTTTCAATAGCTTAAGCTTTTATTTCTTTTTTTCCTTCTTTTTTATTGTTTTTTTAATTCTTTTCATATTTGACAATCCTTCCTATTTCATCAACCTGAAATGTAATTTAAGGTCACCTAAAATACTAGGTTGTTAAATTGCTACACATAGATACAAAACCAGAAATTTACATGTGTCAACAGTGGACAGTATGGTCATTTGGTGTATTGTATCTAAAGTTAACAAGTAAAATGTGGAGAAAAAGCATTGTATCTAATGTAACCAGATGTCTATTTTTGGCAAGCCAAGAAGAATAGACTATTATCTAGATGTTGACTTTTAAATGTATGTGTTTCTTTCTGGTTGGTCAAAAAAGCAGAGTTTTGCTTGTGTAAGCCTGTAATATTGACACTTGTAAATTGACAACTTCTTGTGACACATTGTGCTCTTATCCTAGGTGACTAGTAACGTTTTCTGATATGCTGATTAGACATTGTCCGGGCCAGCCAGTTTGTTGACTTGGAAAATAGAGGGGGAAAAACAATGCAAATAGATTACATAATCAAACAATTCGAGCTCATCTTATCAGTATTACCTGTAAATACTGAATAAAGGATGCTTGAAATTACAAAAATTGTTATATGCCTCTGTATGAAAAGCCATAGATTCAGCCAAGGCATCAAAACAGCCAGGGACTCTACAGTACTGCAGCCAAGACATCATGGCTCATCACGAGGGACACAGATTTGTCACTCTACAGGATGCCAGCTTAGGGGATCTCGGTTCTGGCTGGCTGAATACAGGTTTGCTCTATTGACCATCGTATGGAAATGTTTGGAGAAAGACAGAATTGGGACCTGCAAGTTGCCTAGCTCCATGGAGTTGTTTGGAGAAAATAAGTTGTGACCCTCCTATCAACTGACCTTGTACTTGAATGGACTGCCACCTTCCTAAGCTTGTCATTACCTCGTCTCTGTGTGCATGCCACAGGTGGGGTAGCCGACCCTGGAAGCTATGAAGTAACAGTTGCTCTTATACCAGCAAGTCAGCGTAAGGGTGAGACTCTGTAAAGAGCACCATATTGGGGTAGTTTGCTTGGACTGTTCTAGATGTTATGTGCCTGTTTTGTGATTCAAAAAATTATTGCCACACTGTTTTACCCTCACCCTTTGTTGTATGAGTAGCATTACAACCATGTTAAAAGGAGAGCGGGCATTTGGTGGGATGATCCCTGGTCCATGCAGTTTCAACTAGCTGATCGGGGGTGCCTGCTGACCTCCAATTTCTCCACATAAAACATTATAAAAAAACGAAAAAGATTCCTTTTATATCAATGGTGAAAAAACAGTCACGTACCTTTTCAAATTAATATCAGATCCAAAAATCTAGATAAAATTTTGTCCCAAGGACTTCATGATTTTATGATCAGTAAGTTTCTCGCTCTCTCCTGTCTAATGTGCATTTTACTGGCTATTACAAGCTTTCCAGTATTGAGAGTTGCACAAATTTTTTTGCAGCAAATCAAATTTATGGTCAGTTTGGTCCTTCTCTATTGCTTTAAAAATGTAAGCTATTATGGTCAATGGGGCCCTTTCTCTCTCATGCCTATATAGTGTAAGCTCTTATTGTCAGTGTGGTATGCTCTCTCTTGCCTGTAGAATGTAATCTTTTATGGTAAGCGGATTTGTCTCTCTCACTTATAAACTGTGTGCTCTTGTGGTCAACGTGATCCACTCTCTCTTTTTTACTTGTAAAGTGTAAAGCTAGCAATATACAGGGTGAGCCATTTATATGTCAGGAAGTCTCTCAGGTTAGTGCATAGAAGCTGCAGCACTGACAGCTTCTATAGCATGCAGATCTGCATGCAGTAGAAGTGATCAGCCTGCACAAAGTGAGTGTCCCATAGTGGGACACAGTGTAAAGGTAAGAATGAAATAAAAAAAAAAATAATTGTAAAAATATTTTAAAAGTAAAAAATAATAATGATAAAATTAATATTTATTCCATCATTATATAAATATTTAAATAAAAAAATCTAAGCAATAAAAGTAAACATATTAAGTATCGCCGCATCGTAACGACGCGACCTATAAAACTGTCCCACTAGTTAACCCCTTTAGTGAACACCATTAAAAAAACAAGGCAAAAAAACAATGCTTTATCAGCATACCACCGAACAAAAAGTGGAATAACACGCGATCAAAAAGACAAATATAAATAAATGTGGTACCGCTGAAAACGGCATCTTATCCCGCAAAAGCAAGCCACCATATAGCTCCATCACCAAAAAAAAGTTAAATCTCTCAGAATAAAATGATGCAAAAATAATTATTTTTTATATAAAATAGTTTTTATTGTTTAAAAGCGCCAAAACATAAAAAAGATATAAATGAGGTATCGCTGTCATCGTACTGACCCGAATAAAGCTGCTTTATCAATTTTATCACATGCAGAACTGTATAAACGCCCCCCCCAAAAGAAATTCATGAATTGCTGGTTTTTGTTCCTTCTGTCTCCCAAAAATCGGAATAAAAAGCGATCAAAAAATGTTATGTGCCCGAAAATGGTACCAATAAAAACATCAAATCATCCCGCAAAAAAACAAGACCTCACATGACTCTGTGGGCCAAAATATGGAAAAATTATATCTCTCAAAATGTGGTGATGCAAAAACTATTTTTTGCAATAAAAATCATCTTTTAGTGTGTGATAGCTACCAAAAATAAAAACCCACTATAAATAGTAAATCAAACCCCACTTTATCACCCCCTTAGTTAGGGAAAAATAATAAAATTAAACAATTGCATTTATTTCTATTTTCTCATTAGGGTTAGGGTTGGGGTTAGGATTGGAGTTAGGGTTTGGGTTAGCGGTGGGGATAAATTTAGGGTTAGGGTTGGGGTTATAGTTAGGGTTAGGGTTGGAGCTAAAGTTAGGGTTAGGGCTAAAGTTAGTTAGGGTAGGGGGATAAAGTTAGGGTTAGGGTTGGGATTAGGGTTAGGGGTGTGTTGGGGTTGCAGTTGGAGTTATAATTGGGAGGTTTCCACTGTTTATGCAATCAGGGTTCTCCAAACGCGACATGGCACCTGATCTCAATCCCAGCCAATTTTGCATTGAAAAGTGAAATGGCACTCCTTCTCTCCCGAGCTCTTCCATGCACCCAAACAATGATTTACCTGCATATATGGGGTATCGTACATATATGCATACTCAGGACAAATTATACAACAACTTTTTGGGTCCAATTTCTCCTGTTACCCTTGGTAAAATAAAACAAATTGGATTTGAAGTAAATTTTTTGTGAAAAAAAGTTAAATGTTCATTTTTTAAACATTCCCAAAATTCCTGTGAAGCACCTGAAAGCTTAATAAACTTCTTGAATGTGGTTTTGATTACCTTGAGGGATGCAGTTTTTGGAATGATGTCACATAAAAAAAATTTGTTCTAAAATTATGCTGATGTAAAGTAGACATGTGGGAAATTTACTTATTAAGTATTTTGTGTGACATATCTCTGTAATTTAAGAGCATAAAAATTCAAATTAGGAAAATTGCGAAATTTTCTGTTTTTTTTGCCAAATTTTTTTCACAAATGAACGCAAATCATATCAAAGAAATGTTACCACTATCATGAAGTACAATATGTTACGAGAAAACAATGACAGAATCACCAGGATCCATATAAGCATTCCAGAGTTATTAACTCATAAAGGGACAGTGGTCAGAATTGTAAAAATTGGCCTGGTCATTAACATGCAAACCACCCTTGGGGGTAAAGGGGTTAAATAAAGCTGCTTGCTTTGTTATAGATGCTTAATGGTATTTTGCTTTGACAAAGCTTTATTGACATGCTTAGTAACAGATTACATGTGATTTTGACACGTTTCCACTGCGAAAACACACAAAAATGTGAATTTTTTACCTTCAGATTTTCTGGATCGAATGTAAGTCTATGGGAAAATTAGGCACAGAAAACTCTGTGTACCCGCAAATGAAATACACATGCTGCGTATTTAAAACACATACCTCAGGTCACTTTACACTGAGTAAAAAAGAGGCACGATGAGCAGGAGATTTCTATAAATCCCATCCACATTGCTAGAACTGTGTTTTTAACACAAAAAAAATGCATTGTCAAAAACACACGAAAAGCTCATTGTGGGAATGTAGCCTCACACTCTTTCTGTGTTTTTTGTGAATATTTTTTAAACTTTTTACAGATTTAAATAAACTTTTTTTAAAATTTTTACTTAGTCCTACCTTGAGACCATGAGATTTGAGTATATTTCATCTGGACAGGCAATTGGAATCACGGCCCAGATGGAATTACAGATGGGCCCTGTGATTAACTCTATTAACCATCCAGATGTCACTATTTGATGATTGACAGCAACATCTATGGGGTTAAATGGTCATCATTGCAGCTAAACTGATTGCGGCTGATGTAGCAGTTGTCAAATATAATACACACCTGATGTCCACTACATTTTTGGGAATTGGCATCGCTCTTAATTAGTTCCACAAGACAGTTGAACTGAGGAATAAGACCCATTTAAAGGCATATCAGCAGTCGCTTGGGGGTTATCTAGTAGAATATTTTAGTTCAGGATGAATGCCTACAGTAGCGAAATATGTATATGTATGGATGTATGACTGGCAGTAATTACCATCTGTTCTAGGCTGCAGGTCTCACAGGGGTCACAGCATATGTTATCCTGAGAAGGCAGTCTCCTGTCTCCAATCTCACCAGGGGGCTTTACTGAGAACCACAAAGTGTAAACATTTCACACCTTCAAGTGTCTTTGATGGAGAGACACCAATTGCAGCTTGACACTATCTATCTATGAGAAAGGTTACACAGAGTTTCAGAGAAAAATAAAGTATTCATTGGTAAAATAGCCATGGTCCAGTCACAAATCAGCAATTAGAATATTAACATGAGAGGCTGGTCTAGCAATCTGATTTCTAGAGTAAGTCTATAAATTAGGCCTACACACAAAGAAAGATGTTCACATGTGGGGCAGCCTGGAGTGCTGATGTGAGCCATTCCATATTTCTCCCTCCCTCAGGGACAGAGTACCAGACTGCAAAGTTCGATATTTCTGTGAGTTTTCTCCCTTATATTTTATCGCTGTTTTTGCATATTTGTATGTCACTTTTTATTTCCATTTTTATATCACTTTTATTGTAAGCACTGTACCTTTTATATTAAAGCTTAAAACTTTAATAAGTCTGAACCTTGTATGCTCTAAGGAATCCAAAGCCTTAGAGTGTGTGCTCCTTCGTGATTGGCACATAGTAGTAGTAGTACTTCTGGGACTCATCGGCAATGTATTCGGTGAGTGGTGGCAGCGTGTATGAGCGGGGTGTATGGTCTGTGTCGGGGAGTGACTTATGCTCTCACTGCAGCATAGAACAGAGGTTGAATGCTGGACTGAGTGAGAGGAGATAGATTAACCCTTGCTGGTGAAACCCCAAGTCACATGCTAAGAAACGGGTATGTGATACCTACATTCTAAAATTTATTTAAAATAAACTCCTAACCACAATCTATAATTCTGTCACCTGTTCTTATTGTATGAGCTGCTTCTATAACTAAATATCACACATGATCAGAGACTCAGATTTGGTTCTTGAGTTTATGGAAATCTCTGTGTCAGTCATGCAAGCATCAGCTTTACATGTATGATGAAATTCCATGGACTGTTACACACAGCCTCTGCATATTAGAAGAGAGCCAAACTTCTATTACAGTTCCTGAAGATGATTGGACAGCTCCTGTCACTCAATTATAAAAAAGGAGATTAAACTTCATCCTCCCCTGAATACTTTTATTCTCTTAGCTTATTTAGAAGAATATTGAGGGAAGCATAATTAAATTGCCCTCTTTCGCTTGCAGAGATGGCAATGGCTGTAGCTGCTCATAATGATGTGCTGAGACATAATGGGATCAAAAGTACTGACTAAAGGAAGAGAAATTATGGCGAGATCTAAAATGTGCACCATGCGATGGTGGAAAATTGTGTTTCTGCTGAACAACATGTTAAGGAGTTTTTTGAGCAGAAACCAAGCAGAAGCTCTCCATATCATTCTCCCATTTTCTAGCATAATAGGAATAACATAAAATATAACTTTTAATCATAATATTAAAATCCAGACCAACATACAACAATGCAGACAAGACAAAAAGTGCTAGTGCTCATGATCAGCCATGCTCATAAAAAATGGTTTGATCTCACCACAGTAGTCTTCTGAACTGGATGCACCAAGAAAAAGGAGCCGGAAGGGAGCAATAATGGAAGGGGGGAGATAGATTACAAATACCTCATATAATTCCCTGTTGTGCCCCTGCAATGATCCCACCCTTACAAGGGCAGTACCCAAATATGGCCTGTTTCAATTTACCCAAAAATAAGGGGGATTATGTAACCTCCCAAAACCTGTATGACCTCCAAACGTGTTTCCCCAACCATTCAGGGGGTTCATCGGGGGGGAATCTTGCTGATGGTAAATAAATAGGTCTCTTGCTGTGGCAAACAGCACTGAAATATGGGCCTAATCTGTTTATTAGTGTCCCTGCATAAAGTTCAGAGGTCATACAGGTTTTGGGAGGTTACATAATCCCCCTTATTTTTGGGTAAATTGAAACAGGCAATACTCGGGTACTGCCCTTGTAAGGGCGGGAGCATTACAGGGGCATGACACGACGTTATATGAGGTATTTGTAATCTATCTCCCCCCTGCCATTATTGCTCCCTTCCGGCTCCTTTTTCTTGGTGCCTCCAGCTCAGAAGACTACTGTGGTGAGATCAAACCATTTTTTATGAGCACGGCTGATCATGAGCACTAGCACTTTATGTCTTGTCTGCATTGTTATATGTTGGTCTGGATTTTAATATTATGGTTAAATGTTATATTTTATGTAATTCCTATTCTGATGGAAAATAACCCCATATTTGCTAGGAATAGAGACCAGTGATAACTCTCTGTACTCTTGCTGATATTTTTCCCATTCTCAGTTTCCACTTCAAACAGTCAGGATAAAGTCTCAGTTGCACATAGCCTTATAGTATGTGTACACAGAGTTTTTTTGGGAGATATTGGAGCAGACACTGAGCAGAAACTCTCCAAATCCTCCTCAAAAACTCAAAATTAAAAACTTGGAGGTTCTGTTCAGCTTTTGCTCCAAAAACGTAGCGAAAAGTATCCTGTGCACAAAGCCTTAGGGTATACATATATACACTGAGGGTTTTTTAAGAGTGTTTAAAGCAGAAACTTAGCAGTAACACAACGTTTTGAGGAGTTTTAATATGTAGAAGAAGAGTTTTTGGAGAGTTTCTGCCTAGTTTCTGATAGAAGCGCATCTAAAAAAGTTGTGTGTGTATATAGCTTTGGTGCATGTGAACAAAAAAGTTTTAACTCACCAGTATTTTCTATTGCAAAGGCACTTTGGGTTAATTTGTAGGGAGCAAGCAGTAGTGCAAGATCTGTGGCAGTTCTTGGAATATGATAACATAAAAACATTTCTTTTCTATGAAATGTGCTATTCCTGTGCAAAATTAGCATAAAAAATAGCAATTCACAGCACAAATTTTTTATCAACAAGTAATAAGTTATTTTTTTTTTTAATTCTCATAATATAAAAAAAGAATGATGCTGAGTCCTGCAGTCAAAAATCAACTTTCCATTTAATTTATTTCTCTGCCCGCTTTTTACAACGCACTGCTGAGACTGTGGTCATCAACTTGCAGAAGCTACTCTGATTTTCACTGCTACTAGCCCGCAACAACACAGATCCAGACTGAAGCCCATGGCAGACAGCCTGTAAAGGTACTGTCACACTTAGCGATGCACCAGCGATCCTGACAAGCAATATGACGTGGTCAGGATCACTGGTGCATCGCTAATTGATCGCTAGTGAGCTGCCACACAGGCAGATCTCACCAGCGACATCGCAGGGGTCACTACTTACCTGTCACACTAGGCGATCCTGCGTCCTCCCGCCCGTGTCCACGCTCGTCGCTCGTCTCTCCACAGGAAGCGCTGCAGGAAGCTGACGACGAGAAACAGTCCTGGACGGTCTCGCGCGATCAGCGATAACCAGCGGGGGGAGCGGGTCATAGGTAAGTATCAGACATAAGTATCAGTATAAGTATCAGTCACAATTTATAGTGATATTGCTAGCGATATCGCTTAGTGTGACAGGCCCTTAAGGCTGGAGGCCACCTCTACAGAATATTGTGTTACACACAGCCTGGATGATGATGAGATGCCGAACCATCTTGCTGGACGGGTGTCCACTTCAAATGATATAGCAAACAAACAACTGTTGTAAAATGTGTAGGAATTCTCCCTAGGAGATATTCTTCTACAGAAGCAAACAAATAACAATAGCATAGGGATGGGCGAATCCTAAATTACTCGGAATCGCTAGACTCTAACGAGTCCGAGTGCAGGACTCGCTACTCGTTGCGAGTCTAGCGAGTCCAATGTTAATTAATGGGGAAGCGAGTTTGCAGCGATTCCTCTGCTGCTGGACCAGGATTGACTGTCAAAAATGATCCTACAGTGATAGCGAGTTAGTAAAACTCTGAATGCTCTCGGATTTAAACTCTGAAAGCAAAACTCTGATTTAAACTCTGAAAGCAAAACTCTGATTTAAACTCTGAAAGCAAAACTCGGATTTAAACTCTGAAAGCAGAAAGCATTGATCTGAGAATCTGAGTAGAATACAAAACGGACCAAAACTAGGATTGCCATTGATTTACTTTGGACTCGTTACTGTGCGAGTAATCGCTTGGAAACTCGCAGAGTACCGAGTCCTGCGAGTCCCCTACTACTCGCAGAGTAACGAGTCCTAACGAGTAGATTCGCCCATCCCTACAATAGCACAAACACATCTAAAAATTTTGTCTCCATTTTGAACTAAAAGAGTACACTACCTTAAAACTGATCAGTGGGCTCTTATCGTGCTCAATCAGGGTTTTGAGCTGCTCTTCTGGTTCCACTCTTCAGCTATTTTATTTTATTTTTTATCTGACACCCTACATCTCAATAGCACCCTAAAGGACAACTTACTCCTCCCAACCCCTCCTCTCAGCAGATCACTATTAGGCTAGGGTCACATGAACGTTTTCTACACATACGAGAAAATCAGTACGATCATTCTAATTACATTCTGATCAGAGTGTGATTCAATTTGTTTAGATGTGGAAATTTTTTTTAAAAAGTTTCTACATCTTTTCTATTCAATCTGTCCATGAACACCTGATCGCAGTCAAATGTTATGTGTGGTCTGATCTTTTCCATGGACCATAGACATGAATAACCTAGTGCCATCCGATTATTGGAGAAAAAATATACATGTGCAATATATTTTAAAAATCGGACATGTGCATAGCTCCATAGTACAACATAGAGATGAGTGCTATCTGTCAAAACGACATATAGCACTCATCCAAGTTATACGGTTGTGTTTGTGACGCCCGGGAGACCATGGAATACCCAGCACCGGATCAGTGGTGTCCTTGCTTCACCTCTGGGGAATGTCACGGGTGGCTTGACCCGCTGCTGTGGCCTCAGGCGATGCACAGTGCAAAAGGGGGTATTATGAGGGGACTTGAAGAGCACGGGCACTTACTCGTCCTCTCCGGGTCTTGACTCAACGGGCAACTCAAGTCCTTTCCTTTTCTTACCCCCTCTGGGAGTACCGCTGAACTCTACACCTGTTGCTGCATCTGACCCTAGTGAGGCTGGTATCACCTCACGTTTTCCGGTTGCTGTATTATTTATTATAATGAATGCAGCCACGGATCCGGTATCCGTCTCTGTGCCTGTTCTGGGTAGTAATCAGTGCTACCCGGTTCTTAAAATGTCTTCTTTCTCTGTCCCTTTTTCCTCAGACCGGTGTTCTGTTGGCCCTGAAATTGTCAGTCAGTCCTTCAGGAGCCTGATACTGCTCCTCACACTCTGACCCTCCAGATCTGAACTCCTGGGAATAACTAACTCCTTTTCCTCAGGTCAGAATTGATATAGGGGAGTCTCTGGAGCTCCCCCTTCTGGCCGGAGGTGGTAATGCAGTGTTCCTATTCTTGTTTGTGTCTTGTGTCAGTAACTCTGTGGCAAATACCCCTAGGGGTGCCACATTCCCCCTTAGTTAAGAACATTTTGCCTCTCTCCTTCCAGAGTTGATGTGTCTCTTCTGGAGCATTCTCATCGGGGTATGCACTTTGCTCAGTCAACAGTTCTTTCACCAACTTCACAGCCGGATTGCTATCTTGTGTGTCAACCCATCTATGGTGTGCCAACGGGTTAAAATTCACATCTTGTTGTTTCTGGTAGGTACTTGACTGATGCTGTTTTGCCTTGGGATGATGGAAAGCTGGTAGCTCAATCTCTTCAAGCTCTTCCGGTTCTTCTTCCACGCCCCTCAAGTGTGGCATCCAGGATAGGGCATCGGCATTTCCATTCTTGCGGCCTGCTCTATACTTGATCACGAAGTTGTAATTGGACAACCGGGCTATCCATCGCTGTTCTAGCGCACCTAATTTAGCCGTATCCAGGTGGGTCAATGGGTTGTTGTCAGTATAGACAGTAAATTCTGCAGTGGCCAAATAGTGTTTGAAATGCTCAGTCACAGCCCAGACTACTGCCAGTAGTTCCAACTTGAAGGAGCTATAATTTTCCGGATTTCTTTCAGAAGGCCGGAGCTTCCTACTTGCAAAGGCGATGACTTTCTCCTTGCCTCCCTGCTTCTGAGACAGTACGGCTCCTAGTCCCACATTACTGGCATCTGTGTAGAGGATGAAGGGTTGATGGTAATCTGGGTATGCTAGAACCTCTTCTCCTGTTAATGCCTTCTTTAGATTCTCAAAGGAGTCTTCCCTCTCATCACTCCACTGGAAAGGAGGATTTCCGTTTGAAGGCTTCTTCGTCTGCCCTACCAGGACGTCTTGTAGGGGTGCTGCTAACTTCGTGAACCCTCTTATAAATCTGCGATAGCCCACCAGTCCCAGGAATTGCCTCACCTCTTTCACACTGGTGGGCCTTGGCCAATCCCTTATTGCGGTTACTTTCTCAGGATCTGGTGCTACTCCCTCTGAACTCACAACGTGTCCCAGGTACTGTACCTTTGGCTTGAGAAGGTGACATTTGGATGGCTTGATCTTCATGCCATATCTGGATAAGGCTTCGAACACTTCTGCCAGGTCTTGTAAGTATTGTTCGTAAGTTTTTGAGGTACATCATCAACAACATCAACATCAATTATACCCTGTTTCTTCAATTCTACTTTACCAATCTTTACAGTCATCTCTCGGAATCCTAGTTGCTGTACCAACTTATCATTACTGGCCCATATATCTAGCCCAACATCAGAGGGTCCTTTATCAATATCTGCATCAGCCCAGTACCTCTTATAAAGGATATATGGTATAGATGAAATCTGGGAACCGGTGTCCTGCAAAGCGTTGAGGGGGATTCCGTCCAGCACAATAGGGATAATGGGACGTCCTCCGATGTACTTGTCGTGCCAAGGTGTTGGGCCTTGAAAGTTCATTCCTGTAAAGCGGCCCGCATTCCCAGGGGATCCTTGCTTAAATCACAATCTCGTGCATAGTGGCCTGGCTGCTGGCAACGGCGGCAGATGGGCTGTCCATCCGGGTGGTAGCGGTCGCTGGGTCGTCCTCTCCACGTTGGGTATCTCCAGGGTCTCATCCATGGAACATCCTCTCTACGGTTCGCCAACTCCATCCGGGGTCCTCTCATCTCCTGCATGGTTTTAGCCATTGTGTCGCCGGGTGCTTCAGCATCCCCGTGCTGCGACATTCTGTGCCCCCTTAGTTAATCTGGACCCTTTCGATCCTCTGCTTCCGTCGAGATTGTTTAGAATCGTTCCGGTGTGCAGCCGCATTCGTTTTCCTCTTGCGTCAGATTACTCAGCTGAGTGCCGCCCACAATGACACGCCCCTTTTTGCTCCCGCTCGCCACTCGCTCTGTAATGGCGGATTCTGAAATTTTTCTGTCAGACCAGGGTTCAGGCTGTGGCACAGTTCAAGCAGCAGTCTCGCGCCCTGGCAGTTATGAGGTATTTACCTCAGAGGCTGGTGGCCATTTTAACTCCATGTTAGTCAATGGGAAAAAGTCAGATTCAATGATTCTCAATGGGGACAGCAATTTTTCTCTAATAAAGTCAATTTTAGGTCTTTTTCTTCCGAATTTTCATAATTTTGGGCTCAAATCACGACACACAATACCCGGTTAGCGGGCACGGTGAATCCTGTTCGTGACGCCAATTTGTGACGCCCGGGAGACCATGGAATACCCAGCACCGGATCGGTGGTGTCCTTGCTTCACCTCTGGGGAATGTCACGGGTGGCTTGACCCGCTGCTGTGGCCTCAGGCGATGCACAGTGCAAAAGGGGGTATTATGAGGGGACTTGAAGAGCACTGGCACTTACTCGTTCAGCAGCGGATTCTCTCAGCGGTAATGCTCCCGATCTTGGGTAGATGGCTACTGTCCAAATGAAAGTCTGAGACACTGGAAACGATTAACCAGTTTACTTCAACAAATAGGGGGTTACAATAAGTTCCGTCACCGGAGTCTGTATGGGAACTTTTGGGGTACTCTGGCCCTGCCGGGGCTTTTACCTCCTATTTTGCACTGTTTCTATGTGGCCCTGCTGCTGTGTGTGAACTGGCTGCCGGCCCAATCTGTCCTCTCCGGGTCTTGATTCAACGGGCAACTCGAGTCCTTTCCTTTTCTTACCCCCTCCGGGAGTACCGCTGAACTCTACACCTGTTGATGCGTCTGACCCTAGTGAGGCTGGTATCACCTCACGTTTTCCGGTTGCTGTATTATATATAATGAATGCAGCCACGGATCCGATATCCATCTCTGTGCCTGTTCTGGGTAGTAATCAGTGCTACCTGGTTCTTAAAATGTCCTCTTTCTCTGTCCCTTTTTCCTCAGACCGGTGTTCTGTTGGCCCTGAAATTGTCAGTCAGTCCTTCAGGAGCCTGATACTGCTCCTCACACTCTAACCCTCCAGATCTGAACTCCTGGGAATAACTAACTCCTTTTCCTCAGGTCAGAATTGATATAGGGGAGTCTCTGGAGCTCCCCCTTCTGGCCGGAGGTGGTAATGCAGTGTTCCTATTCTTGTTTGTGTCTTGTGTCAGTAACTCTGTGGTGATCCCACTTTTGTGGCAAATACCCCTAGGGGTGCCACATGTGCATGTACCCTAATGTAGTTTGGTTATACCTCTTTGTGTTTATTGACAATATCAATTATCAATAAATGCAAATAGCATATAGATAAAAGCCATCCTGATTGGGAACAACTTGATGAGGTGGGAAGGCTTTTAAGGTACTGTCACACTTAGCGATGCACCAGCGATCCCGACCAGCGATATGACGCGGTCAGGATCGCTGGTGCATCGCTAAGTGGTCGCTAGTGAGCTGCCACACAGGCAGATCTCACCAGCGACATCGCAGGCATCGGGGTCGCTACTTACCTGTCAGATGAGGAGATCCTGACGTCCTCCCGCCCGCGTCCACGCGTCGCTCGTCTCCACAGCAGGAAGCCCAGCAGGAAGCTAACGACGAGAAACGGTCCAGTACGTTCTCGCGCAATCAGCAATAACCAGCGGGGGAGCCATCGGAGGTAAGTATCAGACATAGCGATATGGCTAGCAATATCGCTATAACGTCACAAAAACCAGTGACGTTATAGCGATAGTGCTAGCGGTATCGCTTAGTGTGACAGGCCCTTTACACTCTTTTGGTCAAAATGGTGTCAACTAAAAGCTCTATGTTATTTACATGAACTATTACTATTTATTTACTTTCTGCAGGGTATTTGTTCATTATTTTTATTGCTTTGTCTGTTCATAGCCACATTGTGAATCTGCACCAACACATTGCACTTAAGCCAACAAGTGTGCCGACCTATTTGTTTCATTTTTGCTTGAGTTAATAAAAGTAGTAATTATAAAGAATGGAGAACATTGCATTGAAAATGTTTGTAATAAAGATACTATACTGATTTCATATTGTTAACCCTATTATGGAAGAGATCATTTCATCCTTAGTTACATTGTGGTTCCTTTGTTGTGCTAAGGATGCTATCATGTTTTTTTATGATAATTCACCCAATGGATCTACTGTTCTTCTGAATTCTATGAATAATAATTTGTTCTCCCATAAAGAATCAGGTAATGCAGCAAATTCAAGGGATGTAAATATGTCACGATAAATATTTTCTTTTACTATTGCTATGCTATCTGAATTTCTTATACAGTCCTCATGGTTTTAATGCAATACCTTGCATTCTTTAGGACACATTTGAATGGCTAGAGAGATCCCGCATGAAATTAAAGGCTTTGTAAACTCAAAGCTGCCAGAATGGATTTTGCTGATATTGAACACGAGATGAGACACTAAAAATATTATTTTCAGTTTTTTTCCTGATCAATGTTGCTGTTAAATAAAAGTTGGCTTTGTGGATAGTAATGAAAAAGTAAAATTATATGAAATGTTGTTTGCTGGAGATTTCCTGGGTAGTAAGTGAGCAGCTTTTATTGGGAATGCATCTCTTGGCACATAATGTATCTGATTTTTTATTTAGTACTGTATGCATGTGAGCATTCCCTTTCTGAGACTTTGGAGGTTATCAGGTTTGGCAATCACTCCAACACAAATATTAGTCCATGAAAGTCCTATATAAGTCTATATAGGTTAATGCCATGACACTATAGGAGAGTGAAAGAGTTTGTCTGGGACTAATATATTGATGACTTAATTTTGGATAGGGCATCAATATGAGATTACTGGGGATTCGACACTGGCACACCTACAGATCACCTGAAATTCATGGATTGAAAAGCACACAATTTGTCAACTAAAACTGAAAGGAGCTGTCCGGGACCTTCACAGATACCAAACATGTATAGTTTCTTTTTTATTCAAGTGGTAAAAAAAAATCCAAAGTTTGCAAAAACAAATAACAGCGCCATTTTGCGAGACCCCTCTCCATTTTTCGGGATCTGGGGCTGGGTGAGGGCTTATTTTTTGCAAACTGCGCTGACGTTTTTATTGATATCATTTCGGGGAAGATGTGATGTTTTGATCGACCTTTATTCCATTTTATTGCAATGCTGCGGCCACCAAAAAAAGTAATTCTGGTGTTTTTACTTTATAACATTTAGCAATCAAATTACTTATTTTTATATTTTGATCGACTGGGCGTTTCTGAATGCAGCGATGCCAAATATGTGTTTTTTTAATTTATTTTTAATGTTTTATTTTGAATGGGGCGAAAGGGAGGTGATTTGAACATTTATATTTTTTACATTTTTTTAGATTTTTTTAAATATTTTTTTACTTTTTACCTGCCTCACTAGTCTCCATGCGAGACTAGAAGCTGCGATCATCCAATCACCTGTGCTACACATAGCAAATTCCTGCTATGCGTAGCTAAAATGATCATCTGCTCTGAGCACCGGCCATAAGGTGATGCTCATAGCAGATCAGAATGACAACCAAAGGAGTCTCCTGCAGAGCCCAGGCTGTCATGCCATCCCATTAATGCCCTGCTGTCATGCAACACGGGTGCTGATAAGCTGCATTAGTGACGCGCTTATGGCGCGGCCAAGTTAAATGCTGCTGTTGGAGATTGACAGCGGCAATTAACATGTTAACAGCTGCTGGTGGATCGTGATCCCACCCGAAGTTGTTAGGGGCACATGTCATCTGACACATGGCGGAAAACATGCGGTTCAGTGCCGGAGCCAACATGGAATGAAAGGACATGACCTATGACATATACAGTCATATGTTAAAGTTTGGGCACCCCTATTAATGTTAACCTTTTTTCTTTATAACAATTTTGTATTTTGCAACAGCTATTTCAGTTTCATATATCTAATAACTGATGGACTCAGTTATATTTCTGGATTCAAATGAGGTTTATTGTACTAACAGAAAATGTGCAATCTGCATTTAAACAAAATTTGACTGGTGCAAAAGTATGGGCACCTCAACATAAAAGTGACATTAATATTTTGTAGATCCTCCTTTTGCAAAAATAACAGCCTCTAGTCGCTTCCTGTAGCTATTAATGAGTTCCTGGATCCTGGATGAAGGTATTTGTGACCATTCCTGTTTACAAAACAATTCCAGTTCAGTTAAGTTTGATGGTCGCAGAGCATGGACAGCCCGCTTCAAATCATCCCACAGATGTTCAATGATATTCAGGTCTGGGGACTGGGATGGCCATTCCAGAACATTGTAATTGTTCCTCTGCATGAATGCCTGAGTAGATTTGGAGCGGTGTTTTGGATCATTGCCTTGCTGAAATATCCATCCCCTGCGTAACTTCAACTTCGTCACTGATTCTTGAACATTGTTGTCAAGAATCTGCTGATACTGAGTTGAATCCATGCGACCCTCAACTTTAACAAGATTCCCGGTGCCGGCATTGGCCACACAGCCCCAAAGCATGATGGAACCTCCACCAAATTTTACTGTGGGTAGCAAGTGTTTTTCTTGGAATGCTGTGTTTTTTAGCCTCCATGCATAACGCCTTTTTGTATGACCAAACAACTCAATCTTTGTTTCATCAGTCCACAGGACCTTCCTCCAAAATGTAACTGGCTTGTCCAAATGTGCTTTTGCATACCTCAGGCGACTCTGTTTGTGGCGTGCTTGCAGAAACGGCTTCTTTCGCATCACTCTCCCATACAGCTTCTCCTTGTGCAAAGTGCGCTGTATTGTTGCCCGATGCACAGTGACACCATCTGCAGCAAGATGATGCTGCAGGTCTTTGGAGGTGGTCTGTGGATTGTCCTTGACTGTTCTCACCATTCTTCTTCTCTGCCTTTCTGATATTTTTCTTGGCCTGCCACTTCTGGGCTTAACAAGAACTGTACCTGTGTTCTTCCATTTCCTTACTATGTTCCTCACAGTGGAAACTGACAGGTTAAATCTCTGAGACAACTTTTTGTATCCTTCCCCTGAAAAGCTATGTTGAATAATCTTTGTTTTCAGATCATTTGAGAGTTGTTTTGAGGAGCCCATGATGCCACTCTTCATAGGAGAAACAAATAGGAGAACTACTTGCAAGTGGCCACCTTAAATACCTTTTCTCATGATTTGATACACCTGGCTATGAAGTTCAAAGCTCAATGAGGTTACAAAACCAATTTAGTGCTTCAGGAAGTCAGTAAAAAGTAGGTAGGAGTGTTCAAATCAAGAAAATGATAAGGGTGCCCATACTTTTGCACCGGTCAAATTTTGTTTAAATGCAGATTGCACATTTTCTGTTAGTACAACAAACCTCATTTGAATCCAGAAATATAACTGAGTCCATCAGTTATTAGATATATGAAACTGAAATAGCTGTTGCAAAAACCAAAATTGTTATAAAGAAAAAAGGTTAACATTAATAGGGGTGCCCAAACTTTAACATATAACTGTATATAAGACAAATTTTATGGAAAGCTATAAATTTGCAATTAAACCTTTAAGAATCACCATGAGATAAAAGCAGTCCAACCATAAGTTCAGACCTGACCATCAATAAATCAGTAATTTTCTACTTGCTACCCATTAGCAACTTACCCCTTCCTTCAAAAAAAGGGCAGAAGGATGGGAAGCTAACACTACAATCAAGGCTTCCTTAAAGCTTTCTTTTCAATAATTGATATGCTTTCTGAAGGTCACCTTAGATGTTACGGGGTGAAAAGTAAGCTTACCCCAAAGCAACGTCATTGATATAGGTCAAGGTTTTGACCGAATCCATATACAGTTGCTCCCAAGAAACCATTCTGTTTTCATTTTACGTGTGAAAATTGGCATCCTGATAGCAGCAAGAGCAGGTGAGGGTGATGAGAGTTTTCATCACCCTGCACCTGTGCAATAAATAAGTAAAATGGTGTGGATTCCCCTCTACTTTTTATAATCAATGCAGGCAAAGCTGACAGCTGCAACTGAAACCCCCAGCTGTCAGTTTTATATTGAATGGTTACCAAAAAAAAGAGGGGTCCCCATGCTGTATTTTTTAAAGATTTAAATAAATAGTAAGAAATAAAACACAGCATGGGGTCCCCTCCATTTTTGACAAGCAGCCAAGCTAAAGCAGAAAGCTTGATCCTGGTATTCTTAAGGGGGTTTTACACTAAGCGATATCGCTAGCAATATCGCTAAAACGTCACTGGTTTTGTGACATTATAGCGATATTGCTAGCGATATCGCTATGTGTGATACTTACCAACGACCGGCTCCCCCGCTGTCCATCGCTGATCGCGCGAGAATGTCCGGCTCCATTTCTCGTCGGGCGCTTCCTGCTGAGACTTCCTGCTGTGTGAGATGGGCGACGCTGGAGGCGGGCGGGAGGATGTCTGGATCGCTGTGTGTGAATGGTGAGTATCGTGCGCTGCGTCGCTGCTGCATCGCTGTGAGATCTTTCTGTATGAAAGCTCACTAGCGATCATTTAGCGATGCACCAGCGATCCTGACCGGGTCGGATCGCTGGTCGGATCGCTGGTGCATCGCTAAATGTAAAAGGGCCTTTAGCCTCAAAGGGGGCCATGGATATTAGCCTTCCCCAGCCTTAAAATAGTAGCCTGCAGCCACCCCATAAAATGTGTATCTATTAGATGCACGAATTCTGGTGCTTTGCCTGCCTTTTCCCACTTGCCCTGGTGCAGTGGCATTTGTAGGGTTGACGTCAGCTAACTTTAAGCTCACAGGTTAGTAACGGAGAGTAAAATGTCAGGATTTAGAGAATTTTGTTTGCATTTTATGTATTGTATTTTTTGTACAACAAATGCAAAAACTCAATACAGTTGCTTGCGACAAACAAATATTTTTTCAGACTGACATGAAATTCTAATTTTTTTCTGTTAAAAAATATTGTGCTGGAATGCTGCAGCTTTCTAGTGCATCAGGATGAAGAAAATATTGTGTAGTTTAAATGCAGCAGAACAATTGCCAGCTATACCATATCACTGATCCATAACACTGAGTTTGATAATGCTGCTGCTGCCACCTCTCTTATCTCTCACCCCCTTTATCAACTGAATCTCTGCAATATTTATAGACTACTGCAGTCTATAGTTCTACAGTTGGACAGCACATTACTGTCTTCATATATATATATATTTCTGAGCTGTGAGCTCTGACATCCTCTGTCAATCTTCAATCACCCTAAAATGGCTCTAGAATTCCCTACCTCTGCTTTTATACAGGCTCTGATAATCTCTCCTAAGTGGCTGCAGTATGCAAAGTTATATGATAGTGCCAAGATATTACTGAGAAGCCTGCACAAACACTTTTGGCTGATTCAATATTTTGCTATGTATAAATTGGTAATGGGAATTTGTTTATGGATTCAATCAAATTAGACCGCAAACCGTTCAAATTTCAGGGAAATGCAAATGTAAACAATTTTGGCACTTTTTCTATTTGCATAAAATTAATTTGCTCATCTCTAATTTATTATGTATTATTTTTTTAAATATCTGTCCTGCACCCCTATCCTAGAAGTAAGTTAATAGCTACATCTCACAAGGGGAGGTACGTAATCAGAAGCTTCAGGGACCAACTTTAGCTGGCAAAAAAGTGGCTGTTATGGTGGAAACTGTAAATAAATAGACTGCCTTCTTCTTCTCAATTGAATTCCTCTAAGCAAAAGGAAGGGAGGACTTAGCAAGCTGAAGTCACAGTGCTCTATTTGACAGTAGGACTGACACCCATGCCTATTTTCTTAGGCACTATGACTCCTGTATGGCATTCCCGATAGCTCCATAGATGATAGAGTAAAAAAAATATATAAAAATTAAAAATACATAAAAAAATTACTTCTACATAAAAAAAATGTATTATTATTATTATTAGGAATTATTTTTTCATTAGGAATGCATATAGTATACTGACTGATAATGGCTATGGCTGTGAAAACTACTATATTTTAGATTCTAAGCTATTGTAGTGAAAGAATATTACCACTTCTGAGAGTAACAGGTCAACTCTGCAAGGAAAAATTATTTGAAGCAAAAAGCGGACATGTAACTGCAGCATTAGACAACACCGTTGACAAAAAAATACCAAAAAATCTATGAAAAGTCAATAAATACTATATTAATTATGGCAGTTTGAAACATTACTTAACTTTTTTCACAGTTTAAGCTTAACATTATGCAAGTTATAATCTTAAAATATATTTTCAGCCCATGTATTTAGCTTTTTTAGCTCTTTGATTTCCTCTAAAGAAAAAAAATATGTTTTTTTTTTTCTAAAAATGATTTTTAAACAATGAAAACAATAATGTTGAACACATCATGAAGCATCTGGATTCCCAGCCCCTGAATTCAATACAGAAAATAAAGCTTTCCCTTCCAGTTCATCTAACAGAACAATGAGAGTTTCACATAGAGAGATCATAAAAGCACACATTCCCGTACTCTGTGTAACACCAATAATATCACGGGCTTATGAATAGAATATAGCTTGTGTGACAATCTTCTCAGTTTGGTTTAGATGGAAGGTTTCATTTTTCAAAAAAAGTGAGAAAGCAAAATATTAAAGTTTTTGTCAAAAGCAGAAGTTAGTAGATTGGTGAACATTAACCCCTTTACCCCCAAGGGTGGTTTGCACGTTCATGACCAGGCCAATTTTTACAATTCTGACCACTGTCCCTTTATGAGGTTATAACTCTGGAACGCTTCAACGGATCTAGGCGATTCTGAGATTGTTTTCTCATGACATATTGTACTTCACTTTAGTGGTAAAAAATTTTCGCTATAACTTGCGTTTATTTATGAAAAAAACAGAAATATGGCAAAAATTTTGAAAATTTTGCAATTTTCAAACTTTGAATTTGTATGCCCTTAAAACAGAGAAATATGTGACACAAAATAGTTACTAAATAACATTTCCCACATGTCTACTTTACATCAGCACAATTTGGGAAACAACATTTTTTTTTGTTAGGAAGTTATAAGGGTTAAAATTTGACAAGCGATTTCTAATTTTTACAACAAAACTGACAAAACCATTTTTTTTAGGGACCACCTCACATTTGAAGTCACTTTGAGGGATCTATATGGCAGAAAATACCCAAAAGTGACACCATTCTAAAAACTGCACCCCTGAAGCTACTCAAAACTACATTCAAGAAGATTATTAACCCTTCAGGTGCTTCACAGGAGCAGAAGCAACGTGGAAGGAAAAAATGAACATTTAACTTTTTAGTCACAAAAATAATATTTTAGCAACAATTTTTTTATTTTCCCAAGGGTAACAGGAGAAATTGGACCCCAAAAGTTGTTGTCAAATTTGTCCTGAGTACGCTGATACCCAACATATGGGGGGGAACCACTGTTTGGGCACAAGGCAGGGCTCAGAAGGGAAGGAGCCCCGTTTGACTTTTTCAACCTAAAATTGGCTGGAATTGAGATTGGACGCCATGTCACGTTTGACGAGCGTCTGATGTGCCTAAACAGTGGAAACCCCCCACAAATGACCCCATTTTGGAAACTAGACCCCCTAAGGAACTTATCTAGATGTGTGGTGACCACTTTGAACCCCCAAGGGCTTCACAGAAGTTTATAACACCCGGGCGTGAAAATAAAAAATCATATTTTTTACACAAACATGATAATTTAGTCCCGAATATTTTGTTTTCCCAAGGGTAACAGGAGAAATTGGACCCCAAAGGTTCTTGTCAAATTTGTCCTGAGTACGCTGATACCCAATATGTGGGGGGGAACCACTGTTTGGGCACATGGCAGGGCTCAGAAGGGAAGGAGCCCCGTTTGACTTTTTCAACCTAAAATTGGCTGGAATTGAGATTGGACGCCATGTCACGTTTGACGAGCGTCTGATGTGCCTAAACAGTGGAAACCCCCCACAAGTGACCCCATTTTGGAAACTAGACCCCCTAAGGAACTTATCTAGATGTGTGGTGACCACTTTGAACCCCCAAGGGCTTCACAGAAGTTTATAACACCCGGGCATGAAAATAAAAAATCATATTTTTTCCACAAACATGATCATTTAGTCCCCAATATTTTGTTTTCCCAAGGGTAACAGGAGAAATTGGACTCCAAAGGTTGTTGTCAAATTTGTCCTGAGTACGCTGATACCCACTGTTTAGGCACATGGCAGGGCTCAGAAGGGAAGGAGCCCCGTTTGCCTTTTTCAACCTAAAATTGGCTGGAATTGAGATCGGACGCCATGTCACGTTTGACGAGCGTCTGATGTGCCTAAACAGTGGAAACCCCCCACAAGTGACCCCATTTTGGAAACTAAACCCCCTAAGGAACTTATCTAGATGTGTGGTGAGCACTTTGAACCCCCAAGTGTTTCACTAAAGATTATAATGCCCAGGCGTGAAAATATAAAATCCTGTTTTGTTCCCACATAAATGATCATTTATCCCCAATTTTTAATTTTCCCAAGAGTAACAGGAGAAATTGGACCCCAAAAGTTGTTGTCCAATTTGTCCTGAGTACCCTGATACCCCACATGTGGGAGAAAACTACTGTTTGGGCACACGTCAGGGCTCGAAAGGGAAGTAATGACGTTTTGGAAAGCAGACTTTGATGGAAAGGTCTGCGGGCGTCATGTTCCATTTGCAGAGCCCTTGATGTTCCTAAACAGTAGAAACCCCCCATAAGTGACCCCATTTTGGAAACTAGACCCCCTAAGGAACTTATCTAGATGTGTGGTGAGCACTTTGAACCCCCAAGTGTTTCACTAAAGATTATAATGCCCAGGCGTGAAAATATAAAATCCTGTTTTGTTCCCACATAAATGATCATTTAGTCCCCAATTTTTAATTTTCCCAAGAGTAACAGGAGAAATTGGACCCCAAAAGTTGTTGTCCAATTTGTCCTTAGTACCCTGATACCCCACATGTGGGAGAAAACTACTGTTTGGGCACACGTCAGGGCTCGAAAGGGAAGTAATGATGTTTTGGAAAGCAGACTTTGATGGAATGGTCTGCGGGCGTCATGTTCCATTTGCAGAGCCCTTGATGTTCCTAAACAGTAGAAACCCCCCATAAGTGACCCCATTTTGGAAACTAGACCCCCTAAGGAACTTATCTAGATGTGTGGTGAGCACTTTGAACCCCCAAGTGTTTCACTAAAGATTATAATGCCCAGGCGTGAAAATATAAAATCCTGTTTTGTTCCCACATAAATGATCATTTAGTCCCCAATTTTTAATTTTCCCAAGAGTAACAGGAGAAATTGGACCCCAAAAGTCGTTGTCCAATTTGTCCTGGGTACTCTGGTACCCCACATGTGGGAAAAAACTGTTTAGGCACACGTTGGGGCTCAAAAGGGAAGTAGTGTTGTTTTGGAATGCAGACTTTGATGGTCTGCTGGCGTCATGTTCCATTTGCAGAGTCCCTGATGTGCCTAAACAGGAAAAAAACCCCACATATGACATCATTTTGGATACTAGACCCCCAATGAACAAATCTAGATGTGCCCCCAACTAATCTAATGTAAATTAGTAGTGCATGGAGGTGTGGTACAATTTGTAGCAATCCTTCATGCACAGGCCAGGTTTTTCGGGGCAGGTGTCGCACTGGTAAATGGTGTCCCTGCGTATTCCTTTTTTGTAACACACTCGACACCTTTTTTGCGGCTTACCTTTTCTTGGGGTTGGCAGGACCACCCCCGGAAAATGCTGACCTGGGACAATACGAGCACCTTCAGTTCCTGAAGTACTGGGGCCCGCTCCTTCCTGAGCGCCAAACATCATGGCCTTAACCACTACCTCCTGGAAATGAAGGTACGACGTATCGCTGGGGCATGCACATTGTGACAGCAGGAATGCGTTGAACATTGCCATTTGGACGATGTGCACGGCCAGCTTTTTGTACCACACATTGGCCTTCCTCAATGCATTGTACGGTTGGAGGAGTTGATCGGAGAGATCAACTCCCCCCATTTTTTTGTTGTACCCCACTACACATGTCGGTTTGAGGACCTGTGTAGAGGTACCCCGTACAGTGCAGAGGGTACTGCCATCACCGTGTATGGTGGTCAAGAGATGGACATCTCTCTTGTCCTTGTACTTGACCACCAGCAGGTGGTCGCTACATTGGGCTCTGCTCTCACCTTTTCGGAGCATCTGCCCAAGTAGCATCTTCGGGAGGCCTCTCTGATTTTTGCGGACAGTACCGCAGGCTGCGGTACATCGCTCAGAGAGGGATTTGTAGAGTGGGATGCTGGTATAAAAGTTATCAGTGTAGAGGTGATAACCTTTATCCAGCAGTGGGTGCACCAAATCCCACACAATTTTCACACTCACTCCCAGGAAAGGAGGACACTCAGGGGGTTCAATCCGGGTGTCCTTCCCTTCGTAAACTCTAAGCTTGTGGGTGTACCCTGAGGTACTCTCACACAACTTATAGAGTTTGATTCCGTACCTGGCCCTCTTACTGGGCAGGTATTGAACCTAGGACTCATCCACGCAGATGTCCCTTTGGGGCACGTACACTTCAGCAAACTTTTTGTTGAAGTGTTCGATGACCGGCCAAACTTTGAACAGACGGTCAAAGTTGGGGTCATCTTGTGCGGGACACTCTGCATTATCAGTATAATGCAGAAACTTGTGGATGGCCTCAAAACGCGTCCGGGCCATGACCATTCGGAACACTGGAGTGTTGTATAAAATATCAACACTCCAATATTGCCGAATTTCCGGCTTCTTCAGTATCCCCATATGGAGGACCAGGCCCCAAAACTGCGTCATTTCAACTGCGTCTACAGGAGACCAGTTTGAAAATGTTGAACACGGGTTTTGCTCCAAAAATTGACGAGCGTACAAATTAGTTTGCTCCACCATGAGGTTAACAAAATCCTCAGAGAAAAAGACTTTGAAAAAGTCAATTTCTGTGAGGCCGGTGGTGTCAAACTTGATTCCTGATTCTGCCACAAAATCAGGAATCAGTGGCTCGTAATTTTCGGGAGGCGAGGTCCATACGGGAAGCACTGGGTCAGCTGCGGGCATGGTGGGAGCTGCCTCATCTTCTGTCCTGGAGCGTCTGCGTGGCGGTTCCGCAGGACCCGAGGAGGAAGATGAGGAGGGGGAAGAGGAAGAAGAAGAGGATGAAGAATCCGAAAAATAAAGAAAAGTCGGATCGTCATCCAAATCGCTATCAGTTTCGGAGGCAAGTAAAGCATATGCCTCCTCCACTGAATAGCGCTGTTGGGATGAATTTGATGACATTTTTGTGTAAATATGGTGCTTGGATGTACACTTTATTGAAAACTGTATGTGTACGTGAGGGGGGGAGTGATTGGTGTAAACTTTCTGTAAAGAAAAAGCTGTGGAAAAAAGTCTAAAACAGCAGGCCCTAGCTGATAAGTGTCACTTATCAAAACTAGGCTGCTGGATGTGCACACGGGGTGGCGCAAGGGGGGGTGGAAAAAAAAAAAAAAAAGGAAAACGGCAAACTCTGATAAGTGAACTGTGTCACTTATCCAAGTTTCGCAGCTGCGGGATGTGTGTACGGAGGGGCTAAGGAAAAAAAAGCGAGCTCAAGTGTTGATCGGTGAACTGCGTCACCAATCAACGCTCGGCGGCTGCGCACGGAGGTGGCGCAAAAGTGGGGTGGAGGGGGGTAAAAATAGGGGGAAGGGGGATGGGGGGATTGGGGTGGATGAAGAGAGATTGGGCAGGGATCAACAGTTAGGGTTGTAGTTAGGTGGCACAAAGGGGGGTGAAAAAAATGAAAAACGGTAGGCACAAGCTTGGATAAGTGACGTGTGTCACTTATCCAACTTTTGCGGCTGCGGAATGTGTGAACGGAAGTGGCGCAAAGGGGGCTAAGGAAAAAAAAGCGAGCGCGAGTGTTGATCGGTGAACTGCGTCACCGATCAACGCTCGCCGGCTGCGCACGGAGGTGGAGCAAAAGTGGGGTGGAGGGGGGTAAAAGGGGGGTGAAGGGGGGTAAGAGGGGGGGTGGAGGGGGGATGGGGGATGAAGATAGATTGGGGGGGTGAAGATAGATTGGGCAGGGGATCAGGGATCAATTAACACTTACAATTGTAGTTTTCTTTCTTCTTCTTCTTTCTTCTGCAGGGATTGTGATGCTACAAGCTGTGGCACCACAATACCCAGCACAGGAGCTCTTGCTGCGTCCGACCTCTCTGCAGGAATCCTCAGCTAGAGTGAGGACCCCTGCAGACAGGTCAGACAGGTCAGAGGCAGGTCAGGGGGCAGGTCACAGAGCGGTCACATCGCTGCTGTGACCTGTCATTGGTGGGATCGAATGATTACATCGATCCCACCAATCCCTGATCTGCCTGGTGACCATGGCAACTGCCTAGAATCGGAGCTCACAGCTCCGATTACTAGGCAGGTCATGCCCAGGTCACCAGCAGGGCACAGAGCGGTCACATGGTGACCACAGCTGTGCCCTGTGGTTGGCGCGATCGCTGATCTAATCGATCGCGCCAGCCAACTCCTGCAGGCCCTGCTGGGTCTGCATCAGGCTCCAGCACGATCGGTGCAAATGTAGCACCGATCCTGGCCGGTACTGGCAGGGCACAGCGGCGATATATAGCGCCGCTGTGCACTGCGATTGACGCGATCGATCAGATCGGCGATCGCGCCAATCCGAGTGCTTTTTACATCGGTACTCGATCCCAGCCTAGGACATCATTGTTTCAGCCAAGCTGATTGGCTGAAACAATGAGAAACGCTGCGATTGGCTGTTCAGAATTGAACAGCCAATCACAGCGCTCTGGATGCCGGGGGGGCGGGATCGCAGCCCGGGATGCCGACGCCATCTTTTCTAAGGTGAGATGGCGTCGGAATTTTAATGCGATCACCGCGACTTTAGTCGCGGTATCGCATTAAAGGGCCCGACGTACTATCCCGCCCACGGTCATACGGGCCCGGGTACCGTGGACGGGATAGTACGTCGGATGTCAGGAAGGGGTTAAAGAGTATCCGACAGCAGGTTTTTGCTATTTAACTGCAGAGCAGTACAATGTAGGAGCAGAGGCCCAATTAATACCGCTACAGGCTGGAGGGAGGAGTGCTTGGTCAGAGGGCTGATATACAAATAACAAAAGCAGAGATTGAATCCCTAGCAAATGATGCCAATAATAATCAAAAATAATTATCTGGTCCAGTGGGACAGAAAGTTTTATAGCATCCAAATAGGACTGTATAAAAAGCTGTTATACGCTACAACAGAGAGAGCATATAAGCAGAGACGCCAGATGAACAATAAAAACACAATAATTTATTAGAAATCATTTAAAAGACAAACAATATGTTAAAAAAGTGCCAATATAGTGCTAGGTGATGGGCCAAAAAAAATAAGTGGCACCACCAAATTGCAGGCAAGTGCAAGATGTTATGCTAATAGACAATGCAATCAAATATTGAAAATACACAAATACGTACCAACATAAATGAAACTTGCATCCAGAGGCTGGAAAAAAATGATATAGTGTATTGACTATATTCCGATAACCCTCAAAATTATGACAAAGGTGCCTGCAATACACATTGGATAGAATGCTGGAGCATAGATGTGAAGACCGTAGTATCCTACATTGATGTAATGAATGTAATGAACATATCTTATCTCACCATGCGATGGTGCCACTTCCCCTACGCGCGTTTCGGAGGCGTGCCTTTGTCAAGGGGAGTCAGTATTAAGAAAAGACTGATTGGCACTGCCAAATCAGGAAACTGGTGTGTACAGGTGCAAACTAAGAGTAGCCATCTATTATACATAACAAAGAAATAAAGTTGCAATCTGTAGCACTAAATCAATTACCGTAAATATTATCTAGAGCAGTAATGCTATTTCAATGCATATTTCATATATTTCATATTTACGTGTTTTAGCGCCACAGAGGGCAACTTTATTTGATTGTTATGTATAGAGATGGTTACTCTTAGTTTGGACCTGTTCACACCAGTTTCCTGATTTGGAATTGCCAGTCAGTCCATTTTTTCTTATTATCTACATCAGTATTGCTACTCATAGTCCATATATTTTCATATTTACATGCTTTAGCACTATAGAGTGAAACTTTATTTGATTGTTCAACACAATCAGTGTTATATCAGCAGGAGATTATCACTAGAAGACTAGGTGTCTAGTGCCTATTGGTCCAACCCTGCTCTGGAGCTCTTTGTCACTATACAATGTACACAGAAGACAGTGGTATAGGTATGGTTATACAAAGCTCAATAACTGAGCTCTGCTAGATCTGCTGCAGAGAAAAATGTGACTATCACAACTGCTACAACTAGTAACCTAAGTGACACTGGAATCAAAGTTTCTGCCCCTACCTCATTCGGCTGTCAGATTACATAGAAAAACCTGCTGGCATATTCCTTTTAATGGCTGCATTTTGGAAATCATCTGATGCCTAAATTATTGTCCAGGACAAAGATAATGATTGCTTATCACTATGATAGGTTATCAATATCAGATTGGTGAGGGACCGACACCTGGAATCATACTGATCAGCTGTTAGCACGACCCCTGGTCACTGGAATTTCGCAACACTAGAGCATCACCGCTACATGTGCATCATACTGCCCATTCCTGGGTGCCCCAGTCCAGCTTCCATTCTTATCTGAGACTAGCTGAAGAGCCCAGAGCTGCCCGGGTATAGTAACTAACTGTGGTTAGTTATAGCAAATTATAATTATCCTCCATCCCATAGTCCCGTGCCCATATACCCATCATACATATCCACGATCCCATAGGCCCGTGCCCATATACCCATCATACATATTTGCCATCCCATAGTCGAGAGCCCATATACCCATCATACTTATCCTCCATCCCATAGTCAAGTGCCCATATACCCATCACACATCCTCCATCCCATAGTCCAGTGCCCATATACCCATCATACATATTCTCCATCCCATAGGCCGTGCCCATATACCCATCATACATATTCGCCATCCCATAGTTGAGTGCCCATATACCCATCACACATCCTTCATCTCATAGTCCCATGCCCATATAACCATCACACATATCCTCCATCCCATAGTCCCGTGCCAATATACCCATCATACATATCCTCCATCCCATAGTCCAGTGCCCATATACCCATCACACATCCTCCATCCCATAGTCAACCATTATGACATCATAATGAGCGGCGGGGCTTGCAATGAATGATGAATCAGCGTCGCCATGGCAACCATTGTGACATCATAATGAGGGGCGGGGCTTGATACGCACACACTTTTTCCCCAGTATGTAGATAGGGGCAAAATTGTTTGGTGAATTGGAACGTGCGGGGTTAAAATTTCACCTCACAACATAGCCTATGATGCTCTCGGGGTCCAGACGTGTGACTGTGCCAAATTTTGTGGCTGTAGCTGTGACGGTGCGGATGCCAATCTCGGACATACACTCATACATACATACATACATACACACCCACATTGAGCTTTATATAATAGATTAGCCACAAAATGTATGAACCTGTTGTGATCTGTTTACATGAGCTGTGATCTTCTGGTGGCTGATCAGTGGGGGGGTCTGGTAACAAATCCTCTGCAATCTAATGCTGATAACTAGAGATGAGTGGATCTAGCAAAATGTGAATTGTGCAGACGTTTCTGTGAAATTTTATTCATAGCAATTTTATTCTCTGTGAATCGAATGTCTCTTATTATGTCCTGGTGTTTATACAGAAATCACAGCATTGTAATTGTAATATGTAATCAGTTCAAATAAATAGTAATACTTACCTTATCACTAACGTTTCTGAGTCCTCCGCTCCTCACAGTTCCCACTCTGGTCCTGGATCTCAGTGTGAGTGGTGGTGGTGACAAAAAGATGTGATGAGGACTGGATGGAAGATGTTAAGCAGAGCGGCCGGAGAGGTGAGTAGTAAAGTAATTGTAAATCTTGTTTATTTTAACCTTTAAGTGACCCTATTCAGTTCATGAAAATGGCGACCAGCCATGCTCATTTTACTGAATCCGAGTGGAGTCGAGTTACAAAAATGTACTTTCAGCAGGAGCTTCACCGGGTATCAGTGGAAGAATGGAGGTACTGGTTATCATACCCTCTAATATTAATAATCTATCCACAGGATCGGGCAGTATTACATTAGTTTTTGTAACCCTTTGCGCCTATTTTACCCATTTCTTATTGCCTAAACAGAATTACATCATGTGATGAGTAATGATAATATGTAACTTGCATATTATACATATTTTATGTCCCTCTGATGACTTCTATAAACTTTACGATTAACTTTAAAATGATCACAATCAATACCTTAATATAAAGAAGACTTGATCGTGCATCTTTATGCACCCTAAAATAATAGATTCAATTTGCTAATTCCAATGTACATCTACAAGGTAAGTTTTGCTTTAAGCATACATAAAAAAAATCATTATAGTTGAAATGACTATGTGCATAGTCTGCTTGGCGCACTTAATGTCTTCCTATCATGTTCAAAAACTTTTTGATATGTTCTACGATGTCTGAAGGTTTGGACAGTGGTGATCTAGGTTCTAGAATACACCCAAATGACTAAATAAAATGGATTGATGCAGTCAACTGAGCACTGTGCCCCTTACTAAAGATGAAACGAAAGTAATCAGGACTCACAAAACACTAAAATGATTTAGATATCATTGTGCAAGCTGTTCGCAGCCTCAATTTATCTGTCCAAATACATTATTTTGTGCCAAAGAATTCAGATACTCTTTTATCTGTGTCAAGGAAATATTTGCTAGTAGAGTTGAGCGAAACAGGTCGGTCAATTCAAAAAATTGCCGACTTTTGCCAAAGTCGGGTTTCATGAAACGAAACCCGACCATAGAGTGAGGTTGGCCATGATGTCGGCGACCCGAGCGCCAAAGTTGCGTTTCAAATGATGCTTCCAGCGCCTTTTCTCACCCAGTGATGGAGGACGCACACTGTGGGCAATGCGATGACAAAAGCAGCGGTTAGCACCATCTTTGAGAAGGGCATTGAAGTGATTGGCTGGCTTTGTGTGGCGTCACAGGGGGTATAAAAGGCTGTGACCGCCGACTGCCATCTTACTTATGCCGATCTTAGCAGAGGGAGAGATGCTGCTGCTGATTCTGAACAGGGAGAGCGTTAGGCAGGGAAGAAGAAAAAAAAACTGCTTCTGCTGATAGCGCTTTTCACTGTACAGTTAGTGTGCAGTGAAAGGGGAGGATTTTTGCTGTGTGCAGCAGCGCTGGTGGTGATTAGGCTGCCTTTTAAGGCTACCTGATAGCTGCATTGCTGTGTGCACACTTCTGTTCAAACTGCTTTTTTCAAAGCACTCCAAATTTTATTATTTTGTCCTGGTGAGTTACTGAGCATTCATTTTTTCACACATCGTCTAGCGGTGTACGCTCTTCACACACTACCGTGTATTCCGGCTGGTATCACGGACAAATAGAAGCTATTTGGGTGTGACTCTGGAAGAAAAAGCAGAGGAGTTTGTCTGTTTTTCCAGACCTACACCTTAGAGTTGTGTCCGTTTTTCAAACAGTTTCGTATATCTGCTGTTTGATGACAGTCAAAACTAGACAGAGACAGCGTGTGTCAGTCCGTATACACATACATGAAGCTTAACAATTTTCCATACAAACACCGTCTAGCGGTGTACGCTCCTAATACACTACCGTGTATTCCGGCTGGTATCACGGACAAATAGAAGCTGTCTGGGTGTGACTCTGGAAGAAAAAGCCGAGGAGATTGTCCGTTTTTCCAGACCTACACCTTAGAGTCGTGTCCGTTTTTCAAACAGTTTCGTATATCTGCTGTTTGATTACAGTCAAAACTAGACAGAGACAGCGTGTGTCAGTCCGTATACAAATACATGAAGCTTGACAATTTTCCATACAAACACCGTCTAGCGGTGTACGCTCCTCACACACTACCGTGTATTCCGGCTGGTATCACGGACAAATAGAAGCTATCTGGGTGTGACTCTGGAAGAAAAAGCCGAGGACTTTGTCCGTTTTTCCAGACCTACACCTTAGAGTTGTGTCCATTTTTCAAACAGTTTCGTATATCTGCTGTTTGATTACTGTCAAAACTAGACAGAGACAGCGTGTGTCAGTCCATATACAAATACACGGAGCTTGACAATTTTACATACACACACCGTACAGCGGTGTACGCTCCTCACACACTACCGTGTACCACCTTCTAGCACTGACAAATAGAAGCTACCTGTGTGTGACTCTGGAAAAAAAAACGAGGAGTTTGTCCGTTTTTCCAGACCTACACCTTAGAGTCGTGTCCGTTTTTCAAACAGTTTCGTATATCTGCTGCTTGATTACTGTCAAAACTAGACAGAGACAGCATGTGTCAGTCCGTATACAAATACATGGAGCTTAACAATTTTACATACACACACCGTACAGCGGTGTACGCTCCTCACATGCTACCGTGTAACGCCTTCTAGCACGGACAAATAGAAGCTACCTGTGTGTGACTCTGGAAAAAAAAAACGTGGAGTTTGACTGTTTTTCCACACCTACACCTTAGAGTCGTGTCAGTTTTTCAAACAGTTCCGTATATCTGCTTGTTGGATTACGGTCTAATACATACTGTGCGAGCATCTGTGACTAACATAATAGTTGATTTAATTTGTTTAATACACCTTACACAGCTGGTATTTTGGTTACATTTTCCCAAACATGAGGAAGTATGGTGGAACAGGCCACAGACGTGGGCAGGGGGGCGTGGCTGGTACTGATGGTGGTGGTGGTGCATCGGCTGGTTCTGGCAAAAGAACAATAGCAGCTAAGGCAGGAGGTGTTGAGCCTCCGTCATCCTCTGGCCCAAGAAGGCCTGTAAGGTTGCCTTTTTTTGGAGTAGGAAAACCACTTTTAAAGCCGGAGCATCAGGAACAGGTTTTGGCGTACATTGCCGAAACAGCCACCAGCTCTATTGCCTCCTCTTCTGAATGGTCGAAACCTGCAAGCACGGAGTTGTCAGTGCAGGGTTCTGGTCATAAAAAACCCCTTTCCTTGTGTCCTTCACCCCCACCAAAAGTTAAGGATGTGGCAGCCCACACTGCAGATTACTCTATGGAGCTCTTTTCACATACCATGCCTGGGTTATCCAGTCAAATCCTGAATTTCCCAGTCCAAGATGAATCTTACATGGACTGCACTGATGCACAGCCACTGCTAGATGATTCTGCTGGTACATTGACCCACAGCACTACATTGCCATCACAGTCTATTGAGCCAGAATCTGACCCTGATGAAACCCAGGTGCCCCTTCCCACATACCATATCACCTTACACGGTGACACAGAGGAAGGTAAAGAGGAAGGTGCAGATGACTTTGAAGAGGAGGTGATGGATGACCCATTTCTGGACCCGGATTGGCATCCATAGGGGGATGAGGGTGGCGCTGGCAATAGTTCAGATAAGGAGAAGGATCCGCAGCAGGCATTGACATTGCAGCAGCGGTTATCTAGCAGGCCCGTAGCTGTCCTAAAACGTGGAACAAAAACTAAAAGAGTTGCAGGACAGCTTGACCAGACGGAAAACTTAGCACAGCGTGCAGGGCCAGAAAATGTTTACCATAGTAGGAAGAGTGCAGTGTGGCACTTCTTTGTCCAAAATCCTACTGATGAGGCAAAGGTTACCTGTAAGAAGTGCGGAAGGACCTTTACCCAATGTAAACCACTCAGAAATTTGAATACCAATTGCATGCTTAGACAATTAATCAACATGCACTTGCTAGCGTGGACGCACTACAAAACCTCAGGTAGCACATGTGCACCTGTTCCAACAGAAGGTAGCCAACAACGCTCCTTCGCTACCCCGCTGTAAGACCACCGCCACCATTAAGCACACCTCCTCTTCCTCTTCCTTTTCCTCTTCCTCCTCTTCCTCGGACTTGCCCAATTACGCCCTTTGTAGCAGCTGAATGTCCAGCCAACACATCTGCATATGCCAATTTTTAAACCTCCCTAACTGGGCTGCCCACCCCTCCCCCAACGACTGGGGTCAAGACCTGGCGCATCCCGGCACAGTTCCTCATAGTACAATACAGCGTCTCAGATGGTGGGAGGGCCCACTACGCCGTCAGACACACCAGCGAACTATGAGGGGCCCTGTGCCAGTACAGTCAACCACGATTGTGCCCCCCCTGCTTGGTCATGGCCACAGCACTTGCAATTTGCTATACTTACAGCTCCCTGCTCCACCGCTGTGTAGTCTGGGCAGTTAACTCCTTCACAGGGACGGCCACTCAAAATTTGGTGTATTGATAAATGATGGTTAAGATGTAGCTATGGCCTGTCCTGCTGGCCTCTACCTTCAGATGATCAATGGCTACCATTTGAAATGGACGTCAATTTACAAGCGGATGCAGTGATGGTGTATGATCACCTTTCACAGTTGTGATAGTCACAGACGTGTGACATTCCTGCCACCATTTTTCAATGTCTCCTCTCATGCCAATCCAATAGAATCGCCTACGGCCTGTGGCTTCTGTCTTTTGCACTCCAAAATGACCAGACACATCATGATAGGCAGTGAGGACCATGGGTACATCTCTCCCTGTGATCACAATTTGATGGAGACGAGTAACGGTGATGTGATCCATGCTACTGCGATAAAGCAATCCTTTCTTCACTAAGAACCTTTTTAGCTTTCTCCACAGACACAGTAATTGAGGGTCTGCATCACCTCTGCAACATATACCGGGAGGTTTCCCCGCCATGAGTAATTCCAAAATTTCTGCTAACACTCGACTTTGCGTCTATACTTGTATCCATGTAGTTTCCAGTAGCGGAGATTCTTGACTGGCTTACTGAGATTGAAATGTATACAAAGATTTAAAAGTACCACAACACTGTATACTGATGTACGCTATGAATACCTTTCCCTTTTTCTACTTTTTTAAATTCTGGTGTAATACATAGTGAGCCTATGAGTTGCTGTGTCTTATTCCGGAAGTATAGACGGAAATTTAATCCTAGACTGGACACACCTGGTATGTGTGGATACAGTACCTTGTTTCAAAAATTTGTATTAAGGTATCATCTGTAGGTTAACCAACTGTGGGGGGGACCCTCTACTTGCCACAGACAAACACAAGACTGAGACAGAGTTTGTATTGTACAGGTCCGTTTTTAGTACCCATCCTTCTGTCAACAACAGCAATTCACCACAGCCGTTTCACATTTCTCTGTACACAGGCCCCAGTACCTTCACTTCCTTTGTAACTATAATCGTGGCATCCTCTGTGGCTCTTCCACTGTGGCTGGCCTAGGCCAAACCACCACAGTGCTGCACCAGTCTGAGCACACAGTCCATATGATAGCCCCAGGCCGTCTTCGTCTGTGGCTTCTGTCCTCTGGCCCACCCCCCCGTGACAGCCTCAACTGTTAATCCTTTCTGGAGCCTTTCCACTGTCTCTATTTTCTCAGCAGAACTTCCTCTTTACTGTGCTCCGTTTGCTGACTGACTCTTCCAGAACCTTCCTTCAGCCTTTTATACTTCCAGTTCTGGTAACTCCGCCCACCATCACCTAACAGTTTCTCTGACCAATGGCAGTTATTCAGTCCCACTCCTACACTCTCCACTGCCCTCCAATGGGCAAGCTAAAACACTGCACCGTTTCTCTTTGTCTTAGCGGTTTCACACCTACACTGCGCTACACCTCTGCTTGTCTCTACAGGCTGGATTGTCTGTCAGTCCACCTTCCCTACATTATCCATAGTGAGTGAGTGTGTGTGGTTTACTCCTTCTATATATACGGTGAATCGGAGAAACAAATTTTTACACTATACTCGATACAGCTTGTATCTTATTATACAGTACCTTTGTTCGACATTTAGCATTACAGTCGAATCCATACTGCGTAAGCATCTGAGAGTGACTACGGGACTATTTATACAGAGATTTCAATTGTCCCCTAAAAATATATACTTGTTATCTTGTTATCCAGGAACTTTTTAACAACATTTTTTATTATGGTCAAAACCAAACTGAGTGAGCGTCTGAGGGTGAATACGGAAATATATACCGATATTTTCAATTTGGCCAACACTGTATACAGCAGAACGCTTCTGATACAGTAACCTTTTTAGCTATTTTGATTCTGGTGTAATCCATAATGAGCCTGTAAACGTCTGTCTGTTACTCCAGCAATATATTTGGAACTTTAAGATTACCCCAACACTGTATACAGCTGTATGCTTGTGTTGCATAACCCATTTACAGCTTTTCATATTCTTGTGTTATCCATACTGGGCCTGAGAGCGTTTGTGTTTGCCTCCTGAAATGTATGCGGAGAATCAGAATGTTTACACTATACTATATATACCTTTTATCTGGTGATACTGTACCCTTTTTCAACTTATTATTTTATTGGGTAATCCATATTGAGCCTGTGAGCGTCTGTGTATGCCTCATGAAATATATACGGAGATTTACTGTTATCCATAGACTGTGGGAACCTACATAGAATACCGGAGTCAAAATAACCCAACAAAGACTAATTTTCAAAGTCACACTTGTCAGTAAAAATATTCAATTTTATTGCACATTTCTTACAAAAATATAATACAAGAAAATATCTAACAAAATGAGTTAATATCAAGGTGGAGACATGTTAGAGGGGCAAGTCAGGTAAAAGGTATGGATCACATATCAATATTGTACCCCTAAAAAAAAAGAAAAAAAAAAAAAGGGAAAAAGGGGGATTTGTCACACCCTAATTAAACCATAGAGGAGAGTGGAATGGAAGTAAGATTTTATATAAATGCTATGTCCGGCACACCTTCCCTATAGATTCATCTAGGAACAACTCTTATTATGAATACCAATCAATTCAAGAGTAAGGGCAAAAACATAACCCAGAGTTATTCACAACACCAATCAGGGTAGAAGGTGAAAAAAAAAAATATATATAGTAAATCTGTGCCTATACTCCCATTATACAAGGCCACTCACCTACTATCCATAACCAGAGAACCGCTAAAGTGCCATTTATAGTGCCATATTGTGCGTCACCTTACCCATATGGGGTCCTGAAAAGCCTCTCTGCTGCCCGACGCGTTTCGCCCTGCTGGGCTTCTTCGGGGGGGCTGTGTGACTCAGTAGGTGAGTGGCCTTGTATAATGGGAGTATAGGCACAGATTTACTATATATATTTTTTTTTTTACCTTCTACCCTGATTGGTGTTTTGAATAACTCTGGGTTATGTTTTTGCCCTTACTCTTGAATTGATTGGTATTGATAATAAGAGTTGTTCCTAGATGAATCTATAAGGAAGGTGTGCCGGACATAGCATTTATATAAAATCTTACTTCCATTTCACTCTCCTCTATGGTTTAATTAGGGTGTGACAAATCCCCCCTTTTTTTTTTTTTTTAGGGGTACAATATTGATATGTGATCCATACCTTTTACCTGACTTGCCCCTCTAACATGTCTCCACCTTGATATTGACTCATTTTGTTAGATATTTTCATGTATTATATTTTTGTAAGAAATGTGCAATAAAATTGAATATTTTTACTGACAAGTGTGACTTTGAAAATTAGTCTTTGTTGGGTTATTTTGACTCCGGTATTCTATGTAGGTTTCCATGGTTATGGGGAGTTGCCCATTAATTTTGATGTTCTGAACAACATCACTTTTGGCAGGTATGAGTTTATCTGTGTTACTATCCATAGACTGTATAGAGCTGTACGCTTCTGATACAGTACCATATATCTGCTGGTATTTTGGGTCCATTTTCCAAAACATGAGGAAGTATGGTGGAAGAGGACGCGGATGTGGGTGTGGAGGGCCACCTGGTACTGATGGTGGTGGTGGTGCATCTGCTGGTAGTGCCAAAAGCACAATAGCAGCTAAGGCAGGAGGTGTTGAGCCAGCATCATGGTGTAGCTCTGGAAGGCCTGTAAGGTTCCCTTTTCTGGGAGTAGGTAGACTGCTTTTAAAGCCAGAGTATCAGGAACTGTTTGTGGCTTACATTGCTGAAACAGCCTCCAGCTCTATCGCCTCCTATTCTGAAGTTGTAAAAAATGCAAACACTGAGTCGTAACTGCAGGCTTTTGGTCAGGAGCAACCCCTTTCCTTGTGTCCTTCACCCACACCAAAAGTGAAGGATGTGGAAGCAGACACCTCAGATTACTCCGTGGAGCTCTTTTCACATACCATGCCTGGGTTAATTAAAAATAGGGCCCATCATGTACTGGAGCAATGTAAATGGGGCAGATCACAAACTGGAGTAGCATCTAAGGGGCACATTATACACTGGAGCATAACAAATGTGGCCCATTATATATGGAGCATTATTATAGTCCATCATACACTGGAGCATCATCCATGAGGCCCATCATGTACTGGAGCAATGTAAATGGGGCAGATCAGACACTGGAGCAGCATCTAAGGGGCACATTATACACTGGAGCATTACAAATGGGGCCCTTTATATATGGAGCATTATTGGAGCTCATCAGACACTGGAGCATCATCCATGAATCCATGAGGCCCATCAAGTACTGGAGCAATGTAAATGGGGCAGATCAGACCATGGAGCAGCATCTAAGGGGCACATTATACACTGGAGCATTACAAATGGGTCCCATTATATATGGAGCATTATGTGAAGCTCATCAGATACTGTATGGAACATTATATGTGACTAATTATTTGGTATGGAGAAATATATGGGGCTCATTATTCTGTATGGCGCACAATGTGGCGACCATAACACTGTATGGAGTAATATACTGTCCTGTTTTTGAGCGATTGTACAATTTGAAATAGATCAGTCATGTCATGTAAGCCGTGAAGTATGTGTCATTGTACTATACCTACAGTATATTTCTGTGGCGTATCGGAGCATCATGAGTTGTGGTATGTGTTAAAGGGGCGCACTGACACTCTTTGGCCCAGGGGACACAAAAACCTGGAGCCAGCCTAACCCCCCCCCACAACTTTAGCAAAATAACCCCCAGTTTTCAATGCATAACTGTTATTAGGAAGTAAATTAAGGTTGACAAGCTTCAGTTATAAGAATTGATGTTTTTAGCATTGAAATGGGCACTGTAGGTGTGTTTCCTGTCCTCCACCCACTGCCGACTTTGCTCCCCATTGACTTGCATTGGGTTTCGTGTTTCAGTCGGTCTCCGACTTCTCCCTATAGTCGGCCAATTTCGTTCAACCCAACTATTGCGAAAGTTGCGTTTCATGAAACCCGACTCGACCTAAAAAAAGGCAAAGTCGCTCATCTCTATTTGCTAGATCTGTATCAGTTTGGGTCTCCTTGGAGAGTGAAGCAAATGGAGTATGGAGCTTTGGAAATCTATAGACCATCTGGAAAGCAGATCAGAAATAAAGTAGTCCCATGCTCAGCTGATCACTTTGATCTCTCATTTCAGCAAATTGTGGAAATCATAAACATTGTATATTGTCTTTCTAATATATACCTGCATGTGATCATAGTCTGTCTTTACCTCTGTGGTCTACGTGTCTGCAGCTCTTCTTTCCCTGCTTATTACTTGTACTGTGAAGTCAGATTTCAAAAAGCTGTCACTGACAAAAGGCAAGATGAAAATAAAAGGCTCAAAAGTAGAGAAGGAAGATTTTTCTGATAAAGACATATTGCAAAGTTTCTATATTTGAAAACAGTATTGTTGAAATAACATTGACAAAAGTGGGTAATTAGGGGCCTTTGGCTTAAAGGGTCTGTAAGGTCTTCTACTAAAAGTCTGGAATCATTCTGTGTGACTGAAGATTTCTGAATCCTTACAGCACGTGGTGTCAGGCTTCTTTGGTACTGTCAAGAAGAGTGGACAGTCATATGACTACAAGTATGCAATCTTCACACTTCTGACCACATTCTAACTAGACATTCTCGACCTCACTCAACTCACTTGTATTGTGCGAGGCCAAGCACATCTAGTTAGTATATGACCACATGTATGCAAATCGAATACTTGCTGTCAGAATGGAGAAATCTGCAGTCACATAAAGTGACAGCAGACTTTTAGTAGAAGACCAGACAACCACACTTAAATGTCCCAATTTGGGAGAATTTAAATGGTAGGAAACATATCTGAAGCTAACATTAGGCACACATTGAGGTTGATAAGGATTAATCTGACCTTTAAATACTCCAAAAAGGTAGACCTTTTGATTAGCCGAATGTTCATCATTTCAAAGTCCTTTACAAAATCAATAGGAATCTTGTCTATAATAATAAGGATGACCATGCCCAGACATTTTCATTCCTGCAAATTCACTAACTTAGGCAGAAAGGGATTGTTGTTGTTACATGCTGCGAATTACTGGTGAGATTTTTTTTTATCAAATTCACTCATCTTTAGTGTACTGCTCCTTGGCACAATAGACAGGCAGCTTTTCTATTTTACTCTTCCCCCATGGGATTTATGTTTAACTTTTCAGGTATCTGGTCTCTTCTTTTGTTAGAACTTAGAAAAATTGATTTATGCCACTGTTATGAATTATTCTCTTTCCAAATATTACTTCAAGTATAGATTTCTTCTCTGGTTGCCAAAAACATCTCATATCATTGTTTGTTGGATATGTGGAACTATGGCTTTCTAATAAATCGTAACCTTTCTCACTGAACGAGCTGAAAAAAAGGTGAGCAAAAAGCTGAGGAAATATTAAATATCGACATAATTCTTTACTAAAAGTTTAAGAAAAAAGCATCTATGTAACATGGTATATTATTTACAATTTATAATAAATACAGTGTTTCTCTGAAAATAAGGCAGGGTCATATATTATTTTTGCTCCAAAATATGTTAGTGCTTTTTTCTTGAGGGAATGTCATATTTTTTTTTCCATGAACAACGATCTACATTTATTCTTGAACAAAAAAAAATCAATATTTATTTAAATAAAATCACATCATCACATATTGGAACATCAAAATAACTTTCCAAACCATGAATTCCATCATGAATTTCTTCAGATCTTATTTACTTTTGTGCATGTTAAACAATCTCCTCTTAACATAAGGGCCCGTCACACACAGCGAGATCGCTAGCGAGATCGCTAGCGAGATCGCTGATTTTGTGACCAATCAGCGATCTCGCCAGCGACATCGCTGTGTGTGGCGGGGATCAGCAACCGCCCCCCCTGCCGGGTATCAGTGATCACGCTTGATCGTCCTGGGTCATTTTTTGATCGTTGGTCTCCCGCTGGCCATCACGCATCGCTGCGTGTGGCAGCGGGAGATGAACGATCAGCGATGTTGCATGCAGGTTACCAATGGAAACAGCGGGTTTCTAAGAGCCGCGCGGCTCTTGGATACCCGCTGTTTACCCTGGAAACCAGCGTGCAGCGTCGCTGGTCCTGATCACTGGAGGGGCTGTTTATGTGACAGCTCACCAGCGATCAGCCTAACCATGTCCCAGCGATCCCATCCATGTCGGATTGTTGGTGAGATCGCTGGGACATCGTTCTGTGTAATGGGGCCTATATTCTGAGGAAGAAAAATAGGGATAGATTGATCACTAATGCCTTCAAAAGGAACCTGAAGACCTACCTTTTCCGACAAGCCTCCAACCTGAAATAACACTGGTTTCACCAAACTGCTGCATGACCACCTCAACCCTCACCTACTGTATCCTCATTGAGCACTTGTAGATTATGAGCCTTCAAAGGCAGGGTCCTCTCTCTTCCAGTAGCAGTCAGTGATTCATTTTGTTCAAGATAAATGTACTTGTTTTTTGGTTATATACACCCCTTTTCACATGTAACGTGCCATGAAATAAACGGTGCTATAATAATAAAAATAATAATAGTGATAGGCAAGCCCAAACAGTAAAGTTCAGGGGTTTGTACCAAACACAGAGTTCTTGAGGAAGTCCATGTAACTGTTCAAGTCTGGCAGCCCGAACATCGAGTTTCTAGCACGCTGTCACCTGTGTGACAGCGCAAGAAACACTGGTGGCAATGATCATCAGTAAGTTCTTTACCACCAGTAAGAGAGCCTTGGTTCCCACACTGTCAGATGACAGTTTGTGAGCCAGCAGCACTGACTGGCTCTTGCTGATAGCAGCGAGGGCATGCAAGATTGCTGAGAGTATTCATCAGCTGGTGCCTGTGCAATAAATAAATAAAAAAATGTTGAGTTTCCCTTGTTTTTTATAACCAGTGCAGTTAAAGTTCAGAGCTGTGGGCAGTAAACCCCAGCTGTCAGCTTTAAATTAGCTGTTTTTCAAAAATAGAGGGATCACCACACTGTATTTTTTAATTAGCTAAATTAATCATTCAAAAAAACTGAATGTGGTCACCCCATTTTTGACAACTAGCGAAGCTAATGCAGACATCTGTGGGCTGGTATTCTCCAACCAGGAAGCAACCATGGATAATTACCCTCCAAAGCCTAAAATAGAAACTCACAGCTGCCCCAGAATAGGCGCATCTATTAGATTAGCCAATCCTGGTGCTTTGCCCAGCTGTTACCACTTGCCCTAGTGCAGGTTTAAGAGGGGATAATAGTTGTGGGGTTGATGTCAGCTTTGTAATGTCAGCTGACATCAAGTCTACAGGTTAGTAAGACATCTATAAGATGCCCCCATTACTAACCCCATAGTCTTATTGTAATAAAGAAACAGCAAGAGTCCTTTATTTGAAACAAAGCTCCCCATCCTCTTTTACCCATTTAAAAAAACACCATATTCCTCACCTGTCAGTCCGTATCTGTTTGCTTAGCCTTTCCTAGTCATTGATTATAAGGAGGAGAGCTTTATGGGTGCAACATATGAGTTTATATTGTATTATGTAGTGAATCAGTAGCCAGTGTAATTACTGGCACAAGGTGAAGCCATGGGTGAAGTGGCTGGACAGAAATAAGAAAAACAAACCTGGCTGCCACATTCAGGATGGAATGGAGAGGAAAAAGTTTAGTTAGAGGGAGACTGATCAATAGAAAGTTGCAGTAGTCCAGACAAGAATGAATAAGAGTGATAATAAGAGTTTTAGTAGTTTCGTAGGTGAGAAAAGTTTGGATTCTGGAGATGTTTTTAAGATGCAGGTGACATGAGCAAATGAGAGATTGGATATAGAGAACAAAGGAAAGTTCTGTGTCAAATAAAACTCCAAAACAGTGGGTTTGCTGCTTGCAAGTTATGGTTGAATCCTCAAGGTAATTTCACTGTCAGGTATAATTAGGTTAGTAGAGGGAGGAAACACAAGTAATTTAGCTTTGGAGAAATTCAGTTTCAGAAAGAGGGAGGACATGATGATACAGGCAGCAAACAAAAAAATGCAAAACTTTTGGTCGCCACTGTAGCTGTTAATAGATCATTAGAGACTTTAGTAATGGCAGTTTTAGTAGAGTGTTAAGAGTGGAAACTAGATTGTAAAGATTCAAGAAGAGAGTGATCTAAGAGATAGTGGATTATAATGGAGTGGACCAAGAGTTCCAGGAGTTTAGAGATAAAGGGGAGATTAGAGACAGGTCTGTATTTAGCAGTACAGTTCTGGTTGAGGGATATCTTTTAAATTAAAGGGGTTATGATGGCATGTTTAAATGAGGAGAGAAAGATACCAGAAGAAAGACAAAGGTTAAATATTTTAGTTAAGTGAGCGGTGACAACTCTTGAGAGAGGCTACAGGACAAGTGATAGAAGAGAGTTACTGGTGCAGATTATAGGCAGGGAAAATGCAAAGTTCTGTAACAGTCTCAAACATGGCAAGAGAGCTTTATTTGCAGCAGGGAATGAATGAAATATTCTCATTGAATACTTTGTTCTGTACAAAGTTGACAACAAAATCACACAAAAATCATCAATTGAAATCAAATTTATTAACCAATGGAGGCCTGGATTTGGACTCAAACACAAAATTAAAGTGTAATGTAATGTCCTTAAAACAAGTCAAAATGAGGCTCAGTATTGTGTGTGGCCTCCACGTGCCTGTTGACCTCCCTACAATGCCTGGGCATGCTTCTGATGAGGCAGCGGATGGTCTCCTGAGGGATCTCCTCCCAGACCTGGACTAAAGCATCCGCCAACTCCTGGACAGTCTGTGGTGCAACGTGATGTTGGTGGATGGAGCGAGACATGATGTCCCAGATGTGTTCAATCAGATTCAGGTCTGGGGAATGGGCAGGCCAGTCCATAGCTTCAAAGCCTTCATCATGCAGGAACTGCTGACACACTCCAGCCACATGAGGTGTGGCATTGTTCTGTATTAGGAGGAACCCAGGGAAAACCACACCAGCAAATGGTCTCACAAGAGGTCTGAGGATCTCATCTACCTCTGGCGAGCACATGGAGGGCTGTGCACCCTCCAAAGAAATGCCACACCACACTATTACTGACCCACTGCCAAACCTGTCATGCTGAAGGATGTTGCAGGCAGCAGATCGCTCTCCACAGAATCTCCAGACTCTGTCACGTCTGTCATATGTGCTCAGTGTGAACCTGCTTTCATCTGTGAAGAGCACAGGGCGCCAATGGCGAATTTTCAAATCCTGGTGTTCTGTGGCAAATGCCAAGCGTCCTGCACAGTGTTGAGCTGTGAGCACAACCCCTGTCTGTGGACGTCGGGCACCAAGACCATCTTCACAGAGTCAGTTTCTAAAGGTACTAGGTACTGTCACACTTAGCAATGTACCAGCTATCCCGACCAGCGATATGACGCGGTCAGGATCGCTGGTACATCGCAAAGTGGTCGCTAGTAGAGTTGAGCGACTTTTGGTTTTTTAGGGTCGAGTTTCGTTTCGTGAAACCCGACTTTTCCAAAAGTCGGGTCAAGCAAGATCGTCCGATTATAGGGAAAAGTCGGGGTCGTCCCGAAACACGAAACCCAATGTAAGTCAATGGGGAATAAAAGTCGGCAGTGAGAGGAGGACAGGAAACACACCTACAGTGCCCATTTGAATGCCAAAAGCATCAATTCTTCTTACTTAAGCTTGTCAACCTTAATTAACTTCATAATACAAGTTACGTACTGAAAAATGGGGGTTATTTGGCTAAAGTTGTGGGGGGGAGGGCTGGCTGCAGGTTTTCATGTGCCCTGGGCGAAAGAGCGCCCCTTTAACACATACCACAACTCATCATGCTCCGATACGGCAGAGAAATAGCGGTATAGTACAATGAAAAATACTTCACTTTTTACATCTCATGACGAGGCCCATCTATTTCTCCATACAGAATCATTGGTCCCATATAATGTTTGAAAGAGTATATGATGAGCTCCACATAATGCTACAGTATATGTTGGTCCCCATGGATGAAGCTCCACTGTCTTATGGGCCCAAATAATGCTCCAAACATAATGGGCCCCATTTCTAATGCTCTAGTGTATAATGGGCCCTGTAAATGCTGCTCCAGTGTCTGATGTCCACCTTTGGAATGTTCCAGTGTATGGTGGGCCCCATCTATCAATCTCCAGAGTATAGTGCTCCCCAAAAATTTCTGTCCCAACATTGAAAACAATCAAATAAGTCTCCTCGCTAGGGAATCCCTGTACTTGTCTGGACTCCTCGTCGTTCCCATCTTCCATCTCACTGCACAGTATTTCAACTTTGCAAGTGCTGCGATCCTGAGCAAGCAGGGGGGGCCCACTCATTGGCGACGGCACTGGCACAGGGCCCCTGATAGTACGGTGGTGTGTCTGATGGCGGGTGGGCCGAACCTGCACTTTCATCTGCAGCTTCCTCTTTGTCACCGTGTAAGATGGAACTGTATATGGGAAGGGTAACCTGAGTTTCATCAGGGTCAGATTCAGGTCGTGTAGCGTGCAAGGGGAATGTAGTGGTCTGGGTCAATGTACCAGCAGATTCATCGAGCAGTGGCTGGGCATCAGTGCACTTGTGTCGCCCCCAGGAGTACGGTCGCCACAGTGGCATTACCTTCTTCCTAGGGAGTGTGATGTCATGCTTGGGAGCAACGAACGATCTCTCTAGCAGGTTAACTGATTGGGCGGCGTTATTCCCACGAGTCATGACCCTCCAAAAAGCGTTCATGAAGGCAAAGTGTTTGTTTTACGTGGGCAGTATGGTTGCAAAGCTGAACCTTAAAGGAATGTCCAGAAGGGCACCACCAGGAGTGGAGCCTACGGTTAAATTCGACTCCACCTGGGAAACCTCAACCATGCCAGCTACAGAACAGATGCACACATTGCAAGCTTAATTCCGTTAACAAACGAGACTCCGTCATGCCCCGCGGTCCGAGTCCGGCTTACTAGAGGGACACGTGAGGCTCTGGCACAGGAGATTGGCCAATAACTGGTGTGTCATGCCCTTACATGTCCGTGGCTGCATGTGCGCTACACTGAAAAGGCCAGCGTTTGTCGCTTACTGGTGCAGATAACCCGCTGAACAACGTTAGTGATGGGGATCACTGATTACAATTATTACCCGCGAACAATGATTTCCCAGTAAGTGCAGGTCAACCGCAGTTCCGGAATTAGGCCTAACCGTCATTCCTGAAAAAATGAAAAACTTACGTGTGCAAACCACAGGTGCTGTAGCTTGCTTAACAGCTCGCCAGCCGTTCTCACGCCCAGTATGGATTGCACGTGATTGAACAAAGGTTAGAAAGGGTACCGTATCCCCAGATAACATGTATGGATAGCGTACACATTCAAAATATATGTCTATACATCAGGAGGCAGGCTCAGATGGTGTTAGGCCCAGTATGGATTGCAAGTGATTGCACAAAGGTTAGAAAGGGTACCCTATCCCCGGATAACATGTATGGATAGCGTACACATTCAAAATATATGTCTATACATCAGGAGGCAGGCTCAGACGGTGTTAGGCCCAGTATGGATTGCACGTGATTGCACAAAGGTTAGAAAGGGTACCGTTTCCCCGGATAACATGTATGGATAGCGTACACATTCAAAATATATGTCTGTACATCAGAAGGCAGGCTCAGACGGTGTTAGGCCCAGTATGGATTGCACGTGATTGCACAAAGGTTAGAAAGGGTACCGTTTCCCCGGATAACATGTATGGATAGCGTACACATTCAAAATATATGTCTATACATCAGGAGGCAGGCTCAGACGGTGTTAGGCCCAGTATGGATTGCACGTGATTGCACAAAGGTTAGAAAGGGTACCGTTTCCCCGGATAACATGTATGGATAGCGTACACATTCAAAATATATGTCTATACATCAGGAGGCAGGCTCAGACGGTGTTAGGCCCAGTATGGATTGCACGTGATTGCACAAAGGTTAGAAAGGGTACCGTTTCCCCGGATAACATGTATGGATAGCGTACACATTCAAAATATATGTCTATACATCAGGAGGCAGGATCAGACGGTGTTAGGCCCAGTATGGATTGCACGTGATTGCACAAAGGTTAGAAAGGGTACCGTTTCCCCGGATAACATGTATGGATAGCGTACACATTCAAAATATATGTCTATACATCAGGAGGCAGGCTCAGACGGTGTTAGGCCCAGTATGGATTGCACGTGATTGCACAAAGGTTAGAAAGGGTACCGTTTCCCCGGATAACATGTATGGATAGCGTACACATTCAAAATATATGTCTATACATCAGGAGGCAGGCTCAGACGGTGTTAGGCCCAGTATGGATTGCACGTGATTGCACAAAGGTTAGAAAGGGTACCGTATCCCCAGATAACATGTATGGATAGCGTACACATTCAAAATATATGTCTATACATCAGGAGGCAGGCTCAGACGGTGTTAGGCCCAGTATGGATTGCACGTGATTGCACAAAGGTTAGAAAGGGTACCGTATCCCCGGATAACATGTATGGATAGCGTACACATTCAAAATATATGTCTATACATCAGGAGGCAGGCTCAGACGGTGTCAGGCACAGTATGGATTTGACGGCCCAGACTACACAGCGGAGGAGCAGGGAGAGGTAAAGATTGCAAATGCTGGGGCCCTGCCCAAGCAAGGGGGGCCCACTCGTGGGCGTCGGTACTGGCACTGGGCCCCTCATAATACGGCGGTGTGTCTGACGGCGAGTGTGCACCACCACCGTCAGAGACAATTGATTGCACTATGAAGGACCCTGTGCCAGTGCCCACGCTCAAGAGTCGGCCTACCCACCTGTACAGGGCAACGGCACTCGCACGGTGTCGTGCGCTAGGTGGTGACCCCGGCCATGGGGGTGTGAGGCAGCACAGTTAGGGAGTTTTAGAAAGTGGCATATGTTGATGTTGGATATTCAGCTGATGCAAAAGGTGAAATAGGTCAAGTCCCAGGAATAGGTGGACCAAAGCAACCCATTTTTCTGTCACCCTATGTGTCATCAGGGGAAGGTGGGACAAAATCCTTGGAAACACATGTGTGGTTCATTTTAATGAAGGTTAGATCATCCACATTTTGGGTTGACAGACGGGTCCTTTTTTCTGTCAGGATTGATCCAGCTGCACTGAAGAATCTTTCCGATAGCAAACTTGCAGCTGGGCAAGCGAGCTCCTGTAAGGCATATTGTGCCAATTCAGGCCAGGTGTCCAGTTTAGCGGCCCAATAGTCAAAGGGGAATGACCTGTGTGGGAGAACATCGATATGGGAGGAAAAGTAGTTTGTAACCATAGTTGACAACTGCTGTCTCCTGTCACTTTCCATCGATGCAGTATTACCAGTTGTGTGAGCGGTACTTGAAAAATCAGTCCACAACATTGTCATGAAACCCCTGTCTCCAACGCCACTTCTGCTGTGTGCACCACGAACACCTCTGCCAAGCTGACCCCGGCCCGTACGGTTCGTGTGAGAACCATCACCGCTGCTGTGTGCTGGGAATGCCTCAAGCAACCGATTTACCAGAGTTGCTTGTTTATTAGCCAATATTAGGTCAAGGTTCTCCTGTGGCATGATGTTTTGTAATTTGCCTTTATAGCGTGGATCCAGGATGCTGGCCAACCAGTAGTCGTCATCGTTCATCATTTTGGCAATGCGGGGGTCCCTTTTTAGGATCTGCAAGGCATAATCTGACATGTGGGCCAATGTTCCCGGTGTCAATGATGCACTGCGAGTGCTGGTTGGAGGAGCACTTTCTGGCAAATCCACATCCCTCCAGTCACGCACAAACCCTGTACCAGACCTTGCCATGACAACATTTTCACTTGCCCCACGAGATGCATCCTCCTCCCCTAAGTAATCATCCCCATCATCCTCCTCCTCCTCCTCCTCTTCTTCCTCCACTTCGTACAGGAGAGGTCCCTGAGCAGACAATGGCTGAATGTCATCAAGGATTCCCTCCTCCTCTTCCTCCTCATCAACATTGGCTGCAGAAGCCTGCTCCTTAAGGTGCGTCAAAGTTTGCATGAGCAGACGCATAAGTGGGATGCTCATGCTTAGGATGGCGTCGTCTGCACTTACCAGCCATGTGCATTCCTCAAAACACTGAAGGACTTTACAGAGGTCTTTCAGCTTCGACCACTGCACACCGGTCAACTCCATGTCTGCTCTCAAAGTGCCTGGCCGTGTATCCTCCCACAAATGCATTATGGCCTGCCTCTGCTCGCACAGCCGCTCCACCATGTGCAGGGTGGAGTTCCACCTTGTTGCAATGTCGATAATGAGGCGGTGGTTGGGAAGGTGGAGCAATCGCTGCAGCTTCTGCATACGAACGGAGTGTACAGGCGACCGGCGGATGTGCGCGCACAGTCTTCGCACCTTCTGGAGCAGGGCTGTTAACTCCGGATAATTTTTGAGGAAGCCCTGCACCACCAGGTTCAAGGTGTGAGCCAAGCAAGGTATGTGGCTGAGTTTTGAAAGGGCTATGGCTGCCAGAAAATTACGTCCGTTATCACTAACTACCTTGCCTGCCTCAAGATGTACACTGCCCAGCTATGACTCAGTTTGTCGCTTCAAGTACTCGGCCAGCACCTCGGCGGTGTGTCTGTCGCCCAAACGCATCATCTGCAACACTGCCTGCTGACGCTTTCCACTAGCTGCTCGATAGGGGGACACCTCGTGTGCAACAGTGGCAGCTACAGATGGAGTGCTCGTACGACTGCGCTCTCTGGACGAGCTTTCGCTTCTGGAGGAGGAGGAGGGTCGAACGCCTACAGCCAACTGTTTCCTATACCGTGGGCTAGGCAGCACTGTCCCACCACCGCTGTCCCCTGTGGACCCTGCATCCACCACATTAACTCAGTGCGCAGTGATGGACACGTAACGGCCCTGGCCATGCCGACTGGACCATGCATCAGTTGTGAGGTGCACCTTTCCGCTCACTGACTGCTTGAGTGCATGGACAATGCGGTCTTTCACATGATGGTGGAGGGCTGGGATGGCTTTGCGAGAGAAGAAGTGGCGACTGGGTAGGTCATAGCGTGGTACTGCATAGGCCATGAGTTCGCGGAAAGCTGCGCTTTCCACCAACCGAAAGGGCATTATCTCAAACGAGATTAGTTTGGCAATGTGGGCGTTCAAACCCAGTGTACGCAGATGAGAGACTGAGTACTTTCTTGACCTACTCATAGTGTCTGGGAGGGTGAGCTGGACTTGAGAGCTGCATATGGTGGAAGTAGCGGTGGACAGGGCGGACTGAGAGAGGGTTGATGATGGTGATGGAGTTGGTGTTCTTTCTGATGGCCTAGAATTAGTCTTTCGTTGATATAAGAGTGGGATTCCCTGACTGCTGTGGCCTTGCAACGACACCTCAACATTTGCTGCTGTGCTAACCGGTGGGCTTACAGTGGGGGAAACAATGTAGCGTTGCTGACTACCTTCGTTGTGAGCAGTTGCACATGTGGCACTTGAGGTTTGGTGTTGTGTCCACGCTTGCAAGTGCATGCTGGTTAAATGTCTAAGCATGCAACTGGTATTCAAATTTTTCAGATTTTTCCCTCGGCTAAAGGTCTTTGCGCACTTCTTACAGATAACCTTGGCCTGATCATGAGGATTTTGTTCAAAAAAAGTGCCACACTGCACTCCTCCAACTTTGGCAGACATTTTGCGGCCTAGCACACTGTGATCTTTTGACCCTCTGGACAAGCTGTCCAGCAACTCTTTTGATGTTTGGAACCTGTCTTTGGAGTGCTCCGGGCCTGCCAGATAACAGCTGTTGCGATGTCGATGTCTGCTGTGGATGCTCCTCATCTGAGCTATTGGAAGCAGCACCCTCTTCCCCCAATGGATGCCAATCTGGGTCAACAACTGGGTCATCCATCACCTCCTCTTCTATGTCATGTGCACCTTCCTCTGTGTCACCGTGTATGGTGGTATAGTGTGCGGGAAGGGGCACCTGAGTCTCATCAGGGTCAGAATCTCGCTCTGTACACTGCGAGGACAATGTAGTGCTCTGAGTGAATGTACCAGCAGAATCATCCATCAGCGGCTGTGCATCAGTGCACTCCATGTCAGATTCATCTTGGCCTGGGTAATTCACCATTTCACTTGATAATCCAGGCATGGTATGTGAAAACAGCTCCATGGAGTAATCAGTAGTATGGCCTGCGTCATCCTTCAATCTTGGTTGGGGTGAAGGACACAAGGAAAGGTGTGGTTCATGAACATGAGCCTCCAATGACGACTCAGTGCTTTTACTTATTACAACTGAAGAAGAGGAGGCGATAGGGCTGGAGGCTGAGTCAGCAATGTAAGACAAAACTTTTTCCTGATGCTCTGGCTTTAAAAGCGGTTTGCCAACTCCTAGAAAACTAAGCGTTCGAGGCCTTATGTAGCCAGACGATGACGCAGGCTCAACACTTCCTGCATTCGGTCCTATTTTGCTCTTGCCACTACCATCAGATCCACCACCAACACCATCATTACCTGCTGCCAACCCCCGCCCAATTCCACGGCCTCTTCCACCAGCCTTCCTCATTTTTGGTAGAAATGTAGACAAAATCCAACAAACTATATAGTAATGTAAAACAAGGTACAACGTGTCTATAGGACATGGGAGATTTTGAATTTCTGCAGACACTTGTGGACACTGGACACTTTTGGATTGTGTGAGGCCCAATGAATATCTGAGCGCTATGTGACAGGCTCGATGGCACAGCTGTGACAAAAGTGACGAGAGGATAAGGGAGATTTTGAATTTCTGCAGACACTTGTGGACACTGGACACTTTTGGATTGTGTGAGGCCCACTGATATCTGAGCGTTATGTGACAGGCTTGATGGCACAGCTGTGACCAAAGTGACTAGAGGATAAGGAAGATTTTGAATTTCTGCACACACTTGTGGACACTGGACACTTCTGGATTGTGTGAGGCCCAATGAATATCTGAGCGCTATGTGACAGGCTCGATGGCACAGCTGTGACCAAAGTGACTAGAGGATAAGTGAGATTTTGAATTTCTGCACACACTTGTGGACACTGGACACTTTTGGATTGTGTGAGGCCCAATGAATATCTGAGCGCTATGTGACAGGCTCGATGGCACAGCTGTGACGAAAGTGACTAGAGGATAAGGGAGATTTTGAATTTCGGCACACACTTGTGGACACTGGACACTTTTGGATTGTGTGAGGCCCACTGATATCTGAGTGCTATGTGACAGGCTCGATGGCACAGCTTTGCCTGTGACCAAAGTGACTAGAGGATAAGTGAGATTTTGAATTTCAGCAGACACTTGTGGACACTGGACACTTTTGGATTGTGTGAGGCCCAATGAATATCTGAGCGCTATGTGACAGGCTCGATGGCACAGCTGTGACAAAAGTGACGAGAGGATAAGGGAGATTTTGAATTTCTGCACACACTTGTGGACACTGGACACTTTTGGATTGTGTGAGGCCCACTGATATCTGAGCGCTATGTGACAGGCTCGATGGCACAGCTGTGACCAAAGTGACTAGAGGATAAGGGAGATTTTGAATTTCTGCACACACTTGTGGACACTGGACACTTTTGGATTGTGTGAGGCCCAATGAATATCTGAGCGCTATGTGACAGGCTCGATGGCACAGCTGTGACCAAAGTGACTAGAGGATAAGGGAGATTTTGAATTTCTGCACACACTTGTGGACACTGGACACTTTTGGATTGTGTGAGGCCCAATGAATATCTGAGCGCTATGTGACAGGCTCGATGGCACCGCTGTGACCAAAGTGACTAGAGGATAAGTGAGATTTTGAATTTCAGCAGACACTTGTGGACACTGGACACTTTTGGATTGTGTGAGGCCCAATGAATATCTGAGTGCTATGTGACAGGCTCGATGGCACAGCTGTGACCAAAGTGACTAGAGGATAAGGGAGATTTTGAATTTCTGCAGACACTTGTGGACACTGGACACTTTTGGATTGTGTGAGGCCCACTGATATCTGAGCGCTATGTGACAGGCTCGATGGCACAGCTGTGCCTGTGACCAAAGTGACTAGAGGATAAGTGAGATTTTGAATTTCAGCAGACACTTGTGGACACTGGACACTTTTGGATTGTGTGAGGCCCAATGAATATCTGAGCGCTATGTGACAGGCTCGATGGCACAGCTGTGACAAAAGTGACGAGAGGATAAGTTAGATTTTGAATTTCTGCAGACACTTGTGGACACTGGACACTTTTGGATTGTGTGAGGCCCACTGATATCTGAGCGCTATGTGACAGGCTCGATGGCACAGCTGTGACAAAAGTGACTAGAGGATAAGGGAGATTTTGAATTTCTGCACACACTTGTGGACACTGGACACTTTTGGATTGTGTGAGGCCCAATGAATATCTGAGTGCTATGTGACAGGCTCGATGGCACAGCTGTGACCAAAGTGACTAGAGGATAAGGGAGATTTTGAATTTCTGCAGACACTTGTGGACACTGGACACTTTTGGATTGTGTGAGGCCCAATGAATATCTGAGCGCTATGTGACAGGCTCGATGGCACAGCTGTGACCAAAGTGACTAGAGGATAAGTGAGATTTTGAATTTCAGCAGACACTTGTGGACACTGGACACTTTTGGATTGTGTGAGGCCCAATGAATATCTGAGCGCTATGTGACAGGCTCGATGGCACAGCTGTGACCAAAGTGACTAGAGGATAAGGGAGATTTTGAATTTCTGCACACACTTGTGGACACTGGACACTTTTGGATTGTGTGAGGCCCAATGAATATCTGAGCGCTATGTGACAGGCTCGATGGCACAGCTGTGACCAAAGTGACTAGAGGATAAGTGAGATTTTGAATTTCAGCAGACACTTGTGGACACTGGACACTTTTGGATTGTGTGAGGCCCAATGAATATCTGAGCGCTATGTGACAGGCTCGATGGCACAGCTGTGACCAAAGTGACTAGAGGATAACGGAGATTTTGAATTTCTGCACACACTTGTGGACACTGGACACTTTTGGATTGTGTGAGGCCCACTGATATCTGAGCGCTATGTGACAGGCTCGATGGCACAGCTGTGACCAAAGTGACTAGAGGATAAGGGAGATTTTGAATTTCTGCACACACTTGTGGACACTGGACACTTATGGATTGTGTGAGGCCCACTGAATATCACAGCACTATGTCACAGGCAGAAATTGGCTAGTGTATCACAAACTACAAGGTGTATGTAGAATTGGGCAGAATAGGAATCTCCCTAGAGTGCAGGTCTGTAAGAACGGAACATGTCCTCGTTTTATTCTCATAGAGTGACACACTGATAGCTTCATTGTGGCTGTGATAACAGCCGTTACACGGTACTGTGTGAGGAGCGTACACCGCTGTATGGTGTGAAAAAATGCACGCTCAGTACCTCAGCAGGACAAAAAAAAAAAATTGGGATTGCTTTTAAAAAAGCAGTTTGCGGAGCAGTGGGTAAACAGCAATGCAGGAATGTCAGGAAGCCTTAGAAGGCAGCCCAACAACCAATACCACTGATACACCACTATATAGCCTCCACTTGCACTGCACACACAGTGAATGATGTGTTGTACAGGCAAAATCGCTAGCAGCAGAAGCAGTTTTTTTTCTTCTCAGCAGGACAAAAAAAAAATTGGGATTGCTTTTAAAAAAGCAGTTTGCGGAGCAGTGGGTAAACAGCAATGCAGGAATGTCAGGAAGCCTTAGAAGGCAGCCCAACAACCAACACCACTGATACACCACTATATAGCCTCCCTTTGCACTGCACACACAGTGACTGGTGTGTTGTACAGGCAAAATCGCTAGCAGCAGAAGCAGTTTTTGGTGTCTTCTTCCCTGCCTAACGCTCTCCCTACAAAATCATCAGCAGCAGCAGCTCTCCCTATTCTGAGATCAGCATGAGTAAGATGGCGGTCGGCGTGCACGCCCTTTTATACCCCCTGTGACGCCCCCCAAAGCAAGCCAATCACTTGCATGCCCTTCTGAAAGATGGTGGTGACCCGTGCCTATGTCATCACGTTGCCCTCAGTGTCCATGGATCCTGATTGGCTGAAAAAGAGCGCAAAACAAACTTTTGAAACGCGACTTTGGCGCGTAAGTCGCCGACCTCGTGGCCGACCTCATCCTAGGGTCGGGTTTCGTTTCATGAAACCCGACTTTGCCAAAAGTCGGCGACTTTTGAAATTTTTCGACCCGTTTCGCTCAACTCTAGTCGCTAGTGAACTGCCACACAGGTAGATCTCACCAGCGACATCGCTGGGGATGGGGGTCGCTACTTACCTGTCACACTAGGCGATCCTGCGTCCTCCCGCCCGGCTCCACGCTCGTCTCTCCACAGGAAGCGCTGCAGGAAGCTGACGACGAGAAACAGTCCAGGACGTTCTCGCGCGATCAGCGATAACCAGCGGGGGATCGGTTGGAGGTAAGTATCAGACACAGCGATATCGCTAGCAATATCGCTATAACGTCACAAGTTATAGCGATATTGCTAGCGATATCGCTTAGTGTGACAGTACCTTAACAGTTTGTGCAGACACATGCACATTTTTGGGCTGCTGGAGGTCATTTTGTAGGGCTCTGGCAGTGCTCCTTCTGTTCCTCCTTGCACAAAGGCTGAGGTAGCCGTCCTGCTGCTGGGTTGTTGCCCTCCTACAGCCCGCTCCACATCTCCTGGTGTGCTGGCCTGTCTCCTGATAGTGCCTCCAGCCTCTGGACACTATGCTAATAGACACAGCAAACCTTATTGCCACAGCTCGCATTGATGTGCCATCCTGGATGAGCTGCACTACCTGAGCCACTTGTGTGGGTGGTAGATTCCGTCTCATGCTACTACGAGTGTGAAAACACAACCAACATTCAAAAGTGACCAAAACATCAGCCAGAAAGCATTGGTACTGAGATGTGGTCTGTGGTCCCCACCTGCAGAACCACTCCTTTATTGAGTGTGTCTTGATAATTGCCAATAATTTCCATCTGTTTTCTATTCCATTTGCACAACAGCATGTGAAATTGATTGTCAATCAGTGTTGCTTCCTAAGTGGACAGTTTGATTTCACAGAAGTTTGATATTCTTGGAGTTATATTCTGTTGTTTAAGTGTTCGCTTTATTTTTTTGAGCAGTGTACATTTTGAGCATGAACTTATAGTGGATGAAATCCTCTGCTAATAGCAATTTTCTCCAATGATGCTCAGCTCACCTTGAGTAATGCTGAACACAAACATGCCAGCCTGTCTCCTGTTCAGTTCCTCTAGACAAATGCAGTTGAGACCTTTGGTGACATAATTGTCATATGACTGTAAAGTCACCAATTGTCCTTAAGCAACTTTAACCTTGGAATAGATAAGCTGGGGACCTCTAAAAGAGTGGGTGCCCTAGGCGATTGCCCAGTTTAACTCCCACTAATGGCAGCCCCAATAGTAACTAGATCTTATTTTTGCATCTTATATTTCAAGCATACTCTAAAAATCCTGTAAAATTATGCTAGGGCTTATTTTCTGGGTAGGTATTAATTTCAGGGAAACACAGTAATGTTTAAAATCCTAACAATAAATCATCAATGATTGGTCATGGGGGTGCAACAACTGCTAACCCCACCGATCAACTCTTATCAACTATCTTTTATAGATCTCTTGTAACTCTGTTCTACAATATAAGGCACTTCTGCTGCTTACTATCAAATAGCTGGGAAAGCAATGAATTAGAGAACAAATATAGAGCAGCAATACAACATTAGAATAGCAGATACAGTTGAAACCAGATTATGTACATTATATAAAAAGACAAATATGCATGTTTTTCTCAATATCTGACATGAAAACATAATAGACCTTTCCTGATTTAGTTCAATTAGGATTACCATAATTATTAATAAATGCCAGAATAATGAGAGAGAATATTTTAAGGCATTTTTATTAGTTAATGCAAGGTCAAAAGTTTACATACAGTAAGATTAATATGATTTTAAACAATTCTGGACTGCCCATATGATGATGTCATGTGTTTGGAAGCTTCTGTATTTTAATGCCCACCTGAAACACACTGCATCTTTGTGTAGCATCATGGGAAATTCTCAAGAAATCAGCCAAGATATCAGGAAGAGAATTGCGGACTTACACATGTCTGGCTCATCTTTCAGTACAATTTCAAGATACCAGAAGGTGCCTCGCTCATCTGTAGAAACCATTTTACACAAGTACAAACAAGATGGGAATGTCCAGCCATCGTACCGCTCAGGAAGGAGATGGATTCTGTGTCCCAGAGATGAACATGCTTTGGTCCAACATGTGCTTATCAACCCAAGGACAAAAGCAAAAGACCTTGTGAAAATAATCATGGAAGCTGGTAAGATTGTGTCATTATCCACAGTGAAACGAGTACTATATCAACATGAGCAGGAAGGGCACTTTGCCAGGAAGAAGCCATTACACCAAATGAAAAATAAAAAAGTCAGATTATAGTTTGCAAATGCACACAGCAAAAAAAGACTTTAAATTTTGTAAAAATGTCCTCTGGTCTGATTAAACTAAAATTGAACTTTTGGGCATAACGACCATCATTACGTTTATAGGAAAAAGGTAGAAGTTTGGAAGCGTAAGGGCACCATCCCAACGGTGATACACGGGGGTGGCAGCATCATATTGTGAGGTTGTTTTGCTGCAGGAGGGACTGGTGCACTTCACAAAATTGATGGCATCATGAGAAGACTATGTAGTAATACTGAAGCAAAATCTCAAGACATCAGCCAGCAAGTTAAAGTTTGGCTGGAAGAGGGTCTTTCAAATTGACAATGACCCTAAGTATACTGCCAAAATGGTAACAAAGTGGCTAAAGGATAATAGAGTCAACGTTTTTAGTGGTTATCACAAAGCCCTGATCTCAATCCAATTGAAAATTTATGGGCAAAGATGAAAAGGCACGTGTAAGCCAGTTAGACTTACAAACCTGAATCAGTTACATCAGTTTTGTCAGGAGAAATGGGCCAAAATTCTGACCAACTATTGTGAGAAGCTTGTTGAAGGATATCCCAAACGTTATCCCAAGTCATTCAGTTTAAGGGCAATGGTATTATTTTAAATTAAAATATAACTTAATTTATATCAATAAAATATCATGAACTTACAAAACGTGAAAAAACACCATCACCAGAGAACACTTATTTGTAAAATAGAGAAACCACAGGGAGGTGCCTATCTCTGTAAAACTGCTAAACCGCCCTACATACCAGCGGAGGTTGGCACCCTATAACCTGCACAATGGCGCCCCCATCCGATGGCTCACCCTGCTGACATTACAAGACCCTAGTCGGGGCAGGGGAGCAGAAAGAATCTTGATAGGAAGGGACTAGAGGATGTAGCGAAGACATAGTGATGTGCAACTTATAATAGCTGGATAAAGCAACTAAATTAGTCTGCATAGATAGAATAAATAAAGCGACATCAAGTGGGAGCTGAATATATGGATGTTACCCAGACTTTCCCTGTAAATATTTATCTGCCTAATAGAGGGGGTTGGCACCCTATGATGACGAGCGGGGGCCCCTTTTGCAAACTGCTCCAGTTCTCTCATATTTGAAGGCTGCCTTCTTCCAACAGCAATTTTAAGATCTCTCCACCAGTGTTCAATGGGATTTAGATCCAGACTCATTGCTGGCCACTGCAAAACTATCCAGCCCTTTGTTTACATCCATTATTGGATGCTTTTTTAATTAAATTTTGGGTCATTGTCCTTCTGGAATACCCATGGCCTCAGACACAAACCCAACTTTCTGATACTGGGAATTACATTGTGACCCAAAATCCTTTGGCAGTTTTCAGATTCCATGATGTCTTGCATGCAGTTAAGGAACCCAGTGCCAGAAACAGCAAAACAAAGCCAAAACATCTTTGAAATCTTTTGCACCTCCACCATATTTGACTGCACGTACTATGTTTTTTTCTTTGTATGCCTCATTCTATTTTTATTAATCAGTAGAATGATGATGAAAGCTCTGTCTTGGTCTCATCTCTCCATGAGACACTTTCCCAGAAGGATTTTAGCTTACTCATTTACATTTTTGCAAACTGCATTCTAGCTTTTTTATGTGTCTCTGTATTGGGGTCCCCTGCTATAGTGTTTCATTTAAATGTCGACTGATAGTTTGACACTTGATGCACCCTGAACGTGTAGGACAGCTCCAATTTCTTTGGAACTTGATTGGGGCTGTTTATCCGCCTTTCAGACTTTCTGGCATTGCAACATTTGTTTACATTTTCTCTCCTATCCACGTCCAGGGAGATTATCTATAGAGCCATGGGTTGTAAACTTCTTGATTATGTTGTGCACCATGGACAAAGGAACTTCAAGATTTCTGGAGTTGCACTTGTAACCTTGATAGTGTTGATATTTTTTAACAATTTTGGTTCTCAAGTTCTCAGACAGTTCTCTTCTCCTTTTTATCTATGCTAAAGGCCCCGTCACAATAAGCGACTTACCAGCGATCCTGACAACGATATCAACATGTCAGGATCGCTGGTGAATCGCTATGTGATCGCTGGTGAGCTGTCACACAGACAGCTTCACCAGCGATTAGCACAGCGACACCACACGTGCAGCATCGCTGTGTTCAGAGCTGATTCATGTCAAAAATAGAATTAAAATAAAAAATGTTGTTATTCTCACCTTCTGACGTCCCGCGCAGCATTCCCGCCTCTCTCCACGCTCCGGTCCCAGTAAGCCTTTGCGAGAATTAACGCGATGGCGTCCGTTCTCGCTGGATCGCGAAGTTTCGCGGTCATTCTTGCAAAGGATCACTGGGACCGGAGCGTGGAGAGAGGCGGGAATGCTGCACGGAACGTCAGAAGGTGAGAATAGTAATATATTTTTTTTTTATTATTATTTTATCGCTGATCGCTGGTCTCCCGCCTGTCACACACAGCGATGCGTGCTGGCCAGCGGGAGATCAGCGACGAAAGAAATGTCCAGAAGTTTCCAAGAGCGATCAGCAATACCGGCAGAGGGGCCGGTCACTGATCGCTGTCACACATAGCGATCTCGCTGGTGAGATCGCTGTTGTGTCACAAAACTTGTGACTCAGCAGCGATCTCGCTAGCGAGATCGCTATGTGTGACGGGGCCTTTAGAGTGGTACACATAGACCCACAATGCAAACACTGAGTCAACTTCTCCCCTTTTTAACTGGTTTCAAGTGTGATTATCATGTTGCCTACATCTGTTTCTTGAAACAGGTGAGTTTGAATGAGAATTACATGCCTGAAATATAGCTGTTTACCCACAATTTTAGCAAAGTGACAGCAATTTTGTTGGACCTTTTTTGGAGTTTTGTGTGAAATTATTTCTACTTTGCCTTTTTTTCTCTGTTTTTTTCAGTTGTTCTAATACACACAATGGATATAAACATGTGTATAACAAAACATGTGTAACTGCAATAATGTTCTGTGAGAAATACTTCATTATCTAGAACAATTTCAAGGGTGCCAACACTTTCAACCATGATTGTATAATCTACATATGTTTCTTTATGAGCTGGTGCACTTTATATTTCTGCTACAAGTTACATCCTTTTTCAGGCTTATGTTATAGCAAATTTGTTGTACAGCAACAATCCATGACACTATGACAATCATGCCTAATTTTTGGAAAAGGGACAGAGTCAACAAAAGGGAAACAGATGCAATGTATTAAAGACTGTTGCCCCAAATTTTGCAACTTTTGATACAAGAAAATTGTAGGGATGAAAAATACTCATGTAGAGTTTACAGATGAGCGAGTATACTCATTGCTCGGGTTTTTCTGAGCATGCTCGGGTGTCCTCCGAGTATTTTAGCGTGCTCGGAGATTTAGTTTTCGTCGTCTAATCTGCATGATTTGCGATTAGAGTTGAGCGACTTTGGTCGGATCGGGTTTCATGAAACAAAATTTGTTTCAGATGATACTCGTCCGACTAGGGCAAAAAAAGTCGGAGTTTCGTCCGAAACCCGACCCAATGCAAGTCAATGGGAAATAAAAGTCGGCATTGAGCAAATGACATTCATCCACTCAATGTCGACTTTTATTCCCCATTGACTTGCATTGGGGTCGGGTTTCGGACGAAACTCTGACTTTTTTTGCCCTAGTCGGACCAGTTTCATCTGAAACAAATTTTGTTTCATGAAACCCGATCCGACCAAAGTCGCTCAACTCTATTTGCAACTGCTAGACAGCTTGAATACACGTGTGGAATGCCTGTTTGTTAGGGAATGCCCACATGTAATCAGTCTGTCTACAAGTCAGAAATCATGCAGATTAGACAACGAAAACAAAATCTCTGAGCACGCTAAAATACTCAGAGGACACCCGAGCATGCTCGGGAAAACCAGAGTAACGAGTATACTCGCTCAACACTAGTAGAGTCAAATTATACATTTTTGGCTGCCACAAGAGAATGCTTGCTGCACATGCTTACATTCAGTTGCTATTGAACAATATAAAGAATCCGCATGTTGTAATAAAAAAAAATAAAGTTTATATTACCTTTGCCCTAAGCCTTTTTTTAATTTAGCATAATACAAAGCACTGGCAAAAACTACTGGTGGTAATACGAAGATTAAGATGCTCTGGGATCAGTTTTTGTCTCGGTGGCATTTGCCACTGGACTTTCTCTGGAAAATTGCGTAGCTTTTTATCAGTTGTGTCCCACTCAGGCTAAAAAAAAGAACTGTCCAAACACTAATTTCATAAGTGAATGAAGCTTAAGAAGGGAATTAAAAATATATATTGTTTTAATTCTGTGGTAACCTCAGGCGATAAACAAATGAAGATTTGCTTTATTGGGCTAGCTTCTTTATGAATCTTTCCATTTAGTCCTTGCTTTCAGTTTTGCTTTCGTGTCTTGACCCAAACCGTATTTCTTATAAATTATTAAATTCATTCCATGGATTGATGATATAAAGTTTTAACAAGCTCATTTTTCACTTCATATTAAGGTTCCAACGTTCCTATAAACTATGTCTTCATACTTCACAATATTTTCATCATTTCGCTCATTCTGAGCTTTTCTAAATCTGCCATTCAACTTTCAGCTTTAGATTATTTTTGTGGAGTTTGCAAAATTCCCTTGGAGTATCAGTCTGTCCTTCTTTCTACTAAGCCATTTTCTTATTTCCCGTTGTTCAGTGTAACAATAGATTTCAAGGCCGTTTTGTGTACCACCTAGCGAGCTGATGGACATGTTTCTTGTGTGTTGCTTTAACTAAAATAGAAGATTATTTCCTGCTTGATAGATTCTTTGTCTTCATGAATATTTAAAAGGGATTTTTAGTCCCCAAAGATTATAGCTGTATTTCAAACGTGATATATTCTCATTTGTGTTCTATTTCTGCATGATCCCAGCAATTTATGTTGATATTTTAGCTGTAAAATGTAAGCAAAGTTTATTACCATTAATGGAAATATTAACAGATATTGCAGCATGTGTCATTGGTTGTAAAAATGTAGCCATGTATAAATATAAGTCATACAGAGGTGACATACAGAAGGTTAAGTGCTCTTTTACTTCTTCAGAATATCGCTACTGTTAGGCTAAAAGGATGTGTAAACTATTTGCTTGTAATACCTTATACAACCATATGGTGTGCTGTTAAAAATAATGGTGCTTCTTGTCTTAGGACAGTTTTACTTTTGGAGTAAAATCTGTTTTTCTTTTTTCCAAAACTTAAAATGCAGATCTTCAAAAGATTACGCTTGCTACTTCCTAAATAGTTTAAGCTTTTTTTTAAAGAACTTGAAAGTCTGTATGGCACTCAGCAAAAGTCACAATATCTACTGAACTGGTTCTGCCTATTTACAATATGTTAAGTTAAATTTGAAAATAGGCCATTGTAATTTTGTATGAATAATATCTAACATGTCTTATCTGAGTCCCCATATTTTTCACTGACTCCCGAATGAGGTGCCAGCACAACAGAACCTGCCCATAAGAGACACTATTTTAAAAACTGCAGCTGTTAATAAATTCAGATAGGGGTGCAGTGATCACACTGACATAAGAGGTGGGTCCCAGAATTTAATACCATTGAGCAGTGAAGAAAAAAATAATTACATTTTTAACACCAAAATTTAGTTTTAGCTCAAGATTTTACATTTTAACACTGGAAAATGGGTAGAATGCCACCACAATTTGTCCCACAATTTCTGCTGAATGTTAAAATACCCTATATATGGCTGTAGAGTACTGCTTAGCCATATGCTATTTGCCTCATGGAGCGTATATTTTCCTAAAACAGTATGCGGACTCCATATAGAGAACCCTTAAGAGCTAGAAGAGAGGAATTCCCCTGAAGTGACCCCATTTTGGAAATTATTGCACTTTGGGAATTTATCTACAGGTGTGGTGACGATTTTTGCTCCATGGGTATTTTCCAGAAACAAGTAGCAGTGGATGTTCCTGAGTGAATATGGCAAAACTGCCATTGTACTGACTAGTACTTTGTAGTGACCAGTATGTTGTAGTGACTAGTACGTTCTAGTAACCAGTACACTGTGCCCAGCTCATGATTCTGGAGACACAGACCTCTAAATAAGGCTGGCTTTTATCGCTACAGAAATGCCAAATATGTGGACACTACATGTGGTTTAGGTACACTGTGGGGCTCAGAGGGAAGATGGGCATTTTGATTTGGGGGACCAGAATTTGCTAAATTTATTTTGGGGGAAGAGGAGCCCTTTCACTTTTCCAGAGCCTTTGATTTACCAATAATGTTGAAGCACCCTATATTTCCATTGACAGATGACCTAGCTGAGTTGGGACATTTTTTTGTGGATTGAGTTGAAGCTTTTATTGGGAACATTTTACATAAAATTTGGGATTACATTTATCTTGTGCTTTACGCTGAGCATTAACTTTTGGTTTTCCATCTAAATTTCCAAGTGACGTGATTCAGATGAAACCCCCAAGGAATCCTTTAACTATTATGAGGCAGCAGCATTATTCTGGACTCTGTCTGGCCTCTGTTCATATGTGTGTTATGCACGACTAAAAAGATGGACACTGCCAGATCACAGGCCAGACAGCATCCACAGTGTCGCCATCTGCATCATTATCTTCCACCAGTGGTTCCATCAGGATCACGTATTTCATAGATTTTTATGGAAACCCCTGTTCAAACGCTCAGGATTAGAGTTGAGCATTCCGATACTGCAAATATCGGGTATCGGACGATATTCGCTGCATCGGAATTCCGATACTGAGTTCCGAAACTTTTGGCATATCGAATACCGGATTTCGGAAGTTCCCATAATGCTATGAGCCAGTTTGATTTGATTCAGCCAATGAGGAATCCTAAGAAGTGTGGGCACATCCTGTTAGGCATGTAGGCATGTTAACTAATGGCATGGCTGTGATTGGCTGCTGAAATGATGTCATGATGCACTATAAAAGCCGCTGCCACCATTTTGGGTTCACTCTGCTGTGAATTCAGTTAGGGACAGGACACTGCTCTTCTGACTCTGAGGGACAGTTAGAGATAGCGATTTGCTATATTGTGCTTTACCCAGGCTACTTTAGCAACCCTTGTGTGAAGCTTTCTTTTGCCTTGCAGCGCTGTTCACAGCAGTCTGCAAGGTCTGTGTGTGTGAGTGCAGCTCACGGTGTAGTGTGTTCTGCAGCCACCTCTGGTTGTAGGCCGCTCAGGGTGCGTCACTGCCTCATACATATTTTTTTTTTGTATTGCTGCTCATTTTTACTGATTTCTCCTATTAGTGTGCATCCATCCGTATCCATCTACATTGGTTGCAACCACTATATAGGAGTAGATAGTGGAGCCTTTCTGCAGCCTTTCAGTGCTAGTGCACAGTTCTCTGCACTGTTCACGGCTGTCTGTGAGGTCTCTGTGTGTGAGTGCAGCTCAACGCTGAAGTGTGTTCTGCAGCCACCTCTGGTTGTAGTCCGCTCAGCGTGCATCACTGCCTCATACATTGTCCTTTTTTGCTGTAGTGCTGCTTATTTTTCCTGAATTTCTCCTATTAGTGTGCTTCCATCCGTATCCAGCTAGATTGGTTGCAAACACTGTATAGGAGTAGATAGAGGAGCCTTTTTGCTGGCTTGTGCCCTGCAGCCCCAGCCAGATTAGTATTAGCCTATTTTTTGGAGCCTCATCTATTGCATTGTAGGTTACTTCCTGCATTGTAATAGCTCCAAAAGTTTGTGATACTATCGCTTTTACATCTTTGGTCACGTACTTTTTGGTTTTTTGAAAAAAGAAACACGTAAATAAAGTTCACCAAACACTTCACAGTTGTGTAGGCCACATTAGCTCACATTAAAGTGTAGTCCACACACTTTATAAAATTAGTGTTTCTTATACCTGTTAGCAGCTGTTCAGGAATAAGCACACTAAGCCCTTAGTACTTTTCTGCCTATCTTTATCAGTCTACCAAGATGAAGAAGGCAGGGAGTAAGGCACGTGGTCGTGGGTGTGGAGTTTCAGCAGGGAGAGGGCGTGGGGATTCTGTGCCTGATGTGGGCATTCTGTGCCTGCTGTGGGCATCAGTGACTCAGCATCCCCCAATTTTAACAGGGAACAGTCCTTTATGCGCAGCTTTGTAGGAGCTCGCTGTACCCCACTGCTGCGGGAGGAACAAATTGAAGCCGTTGTCGGATGGATGGCAGCTAACGCATCGACTTCAATTACTTCCACATCTTCTCAGGTCCAGAGTGCTGAAGAGCAACCATCTGTCTCTTCACCACCTGCCAAATTGCCGAGGCAGTCAGAGAGCCCTGGACAGGAGGCATCTCATTATCCATTTCTGTTCTCTGAATCTCTTGGCTTGAAAAGAGGGGGCCAGCAAAGCAGCATTCTAGAATGTGAAGAAGAGGGAGTATGCAGGGATGTGCAACAGCTTTGTCTCTCTGAATCTGAAGAGGCGGGTGGGCCAGTGCCTATGGTCAGCACACCTCAGTACGCATCTGATGATGAGACTCTGGTGCCACTTTCTGGTGCGTACTGTGCTGGCGAGACTACCCAGGAGAAGCAGGTGTTTGAAGAGGGGAGTGTATATGATGAGGTCCTTGACCCATCATGGCGTGAGGAACAGGAAGGTGGTGGGAGCAGCTCTGAGGAAGAGATTCCCCGAACGGCCAAGACAATAGGGAGAGGGAGAGGGAGGGGGCAGACTTGGTTGCCTGTAGCCTCCACTTCGGCACCCATTAGGTGCATTCCTCGTCCAAAACCCAAAATGGGTGCTCCCAGAACATGCAGTGCGTGGTCCTTTTTTGACACAGTTGCAGATGACATTTGCTTTGTCAAATGCAAGCTGTGTAATCAGAAAGTCAAAAGAAGGAAAAGTGTCAGCAACCTCAATACCACAAATATGTGGAAACATGTGCGTACCAAGCACGTGGTGGAGTTACAAAGACACACTGAAGACGTAGGCCAACCTACAGCACAACCTACCACCTCTTCAGTTCGTGTTGTAGCCTCATCCTCCAGCTCACACACAGCTGGTTCGACTTCCTCACAGGATCACCATGCAAGAACCTCTGGCACTGTTGTACAGAGACCCAGTGTAATAACAACCACAGCACCACATTCCCAGTCATCCTCACACTCCCAGGCCACTCTACAGCCATCGGTAGCACAGGCATGGGAGAAAAGGCGGCCTTACTCGGCAAACCATCCCCGAGCACAGGCTCTGAATGCTGGCATTGCAAAACTATTGGCCCTTGAAATGCTCTCATTCAGGCTGGTGGAGACTGACACCTTCCATAACTTCATGGCATTGGCAGTCCCAAAATACAATGTGCCCAGCCGCTTTTATTTCAGCAGTCAAGCCGTCCCTGCCCTGCAAATGCATGTGGAGGGAAAAATTAAACATGCGCTACTAAACGTCGTCTGTAGCAAGGTCCACCTGGCCACCAATGCGTGGACCAGTAACCATGGACAGGGATAATTCCTTTCCCTCACTGCCCATTGGGTAAATGTTGTGGAGCCGGGTACAGATCTTGAGAATGGCGCTGTACGTGTTCTGCCAACTCGAATTATTGCAGGAATCCAGTCTGTACACATTGACTCCTCCTCATACTCCAGTTCCTCAGAATCAGCGCTGCAGGAGCCGTCATGGTCTACCTCCACATGGACCCGTGAACGTTTACCTTTTACGACTAATATGAGCACAGCCGTGGCCAAACGTCAACAGGACATACTGAAATTAATTTCTTTGGGGAATCAAAGCCACACAGCGCAGGAGCTCTGGAATGCCATCAAGCAGGAGAACGACGTGTGGTTTGTGCCAGCGAATCTCCAGCCAGGCTTGGTAGTGTGTGACAATGGCCGAAATCTGGTGGCAGCTCTGGGCCTAGGCAACCTCACTCACATCCCGTCTGGCACATGCGCTCAACTTGGTCATGCAGAGTTTTTTGAGGGACTATCCGGATCTTGATGCACTGCTGCACAAGGTCCGCATAGAGTGCGCTCACTTGCGACGTTGCAGCATGGCAAGATCGCGCATTGCAGCTCTGCAGCGCCGATTCCGCCTTCCGGAACGTCACATCATATGTGACCTACCCACTAGGTGGAATTCAACGTTACATATGTTGGAGCGGTTGTATGAGCAGCAGGCAGCAGTAATGGAGCACCAGCTGCATCAGGCGCAAACAAGTCTCACTGCTCGCCGTTCACACTTCACCACCACTGAGTGGGCCTCTATGAAGGACAGCTGCCACGTTTTGCGTGCCTTCGATGATTGCACGCGGATGGCGAGTGCAGATGATGCACTAGTCAGCATGACTGTACCCCTTATCTGCCTGCTTCAAAAAACACTGCAAGCACTAAGGAAGAAGGTTTTGGAAGAGGTGGAGGATGAGGAGTCACAAATGCCATCTGCTTCTGGATAGTCTGCGCAACGTGGTTCCTCATAAACGCCTAGGCAGGGGATACTTTGTGAGGAGGATGAGGAGGAGTCAAAGGAGGAGGAAGACATCTCTCCAGAGGAGGGAGGTACACAATGCTCTAGTAGTCAGTATGTAGAGGGAGGATGGGGTGATGCAGAGCAGGCAGAGATGACGCCTCAAGCAGGGGACAGCATTTCTTGGCCAGTTGGGAGTCTGCAGCACATGGCTGATTTCATGCTGTAGTGCCTGAGAAACGACCGCCGCATCGCCCACATTCTCAACACGGCTGATTATTGGGTGTACACCCTCCTATATCCTCGCTACCGGGTCAACTTACAAAGCCTCATAACACCGTTGAACCAGGAGCGTAAAATGCGGGAGTACCACGACACACTGGTGCATTCCATCATGTTCTCCATTCCACCCGAGAGCAGTGCTGCTAGTGCTTTACAAAGCAGCTCTGTGCGTCGAGGCAGTAGAGGAAGCTCTGCACAAAAAGGGAGCAGAGGCAGCGCCTCAGCACAAGGCAAGACCAGTATGGCCCAAATGTGGCAAAGATTTGTGTTCTCATCACAAATGTCTACACCATCACAGACGGCTCCAGTCAGCAGGAGGCAATGTTTCCGTCAAATGGTGACAGACTACATGTCTTGCACTCTCAGTGTACTCCAAGACGGCTCTTCTCCCTTCAAGTTTTGGGTCTCTAAGCTGGATACATGGCCAGAGCTTAGCTAGTATGCATTGGAGGTGCTGGCTTGCCCTGCTGCTAGTGTATTATCGGAACGCGTCTTTAGTGCCGCAGGTGGTGTACTAACAGACTGTCGCATGTGACTATCCTCCGATAACATTGACCGGCTTACTTTTCTGAAAATGAACAAGGCCTGGATCTCGCTGGAATTTGCCAGTCCTCTTCTAGGTTAAATAATTGGTTGGCAACAGTATCCAGGTGTCCTGTTGTGTTCATGTTTCTACCACCTGAACTGCAATCCCTGGGCTCCAACACTGCCAGTTGCTGCTCAGAAGTGCAATCTGCACAGAGAAAAACACTAGCTCCTGCGTTAGTGGGGTTCAGTAACGTCAGCTGCTCCCCTGCTGTGTGTCCGGCAATATCTCCTGCCCCCTCCAAATTCATCCCAACATCAGATATTAAACTTGCTCCAATTAGGCCTTAGCCTACTCCATGATTGACCCTGTGCTCCAACACCGCCAGTTGCTGCTCAGAAGTGCTGTCTGCACAGAGAAAAACACTAGCTCCTGTGTTATTGGGGTTCAGTAACGTCAGCTGCTCCCCTGCTGTGTCTCCAGCAATTTCGCCTGCTCTGTCCACATTCACACTACTCCAGATTTTAAACTTGCTCCAATTAGGCCTCTGGCTACGCTCTGTTTCTACTGTAATCCCTGGGCTCCAACACTGCCAGTTGCTGCTCAGAAGTGTCTTTGGCAAAGGTACTCCCTCCTGTCCTGCCTGGTTCCAGCACGCCAGCTGTTTCCGGGTAGTGTCAACGTCACTTTGGCACCAATACGTTGTCAGGTCGTGTTGCGGTCGGTTTAGCCGGCTCTGTGGTGCCTGCAGTTTAGGTGCCTCCTATGTGGGCTGCGGGATCTGGCAATAAAGGCTGGTTCTGTAGTGCCAATAGGAGAAGCACCCCCTGTAGGACTGTGGGTTTCGGTAACTGCGGCCAGCTCACGGCCTTGCAACGTTGTTTTTCAGGGGTACTTTCAGCTACCCTCCGGGTTCCAGTACCGTCAGCTGGTTATCGGCATTGCCTTTGGCTTATGTGCCTCCATCTCGTTATCCAAGTTCCAGCAAAGTCTGCTGGTCCTCGGTAGTGCTTTCTAGCACAGGTACCTCCTGCTTAGTAACCGTGTTCCAGTACCGTCAGCTGGTCCTCGGTAGTGCCATTGGCTCTTGTTCCTTTTGCTGGCCCTCCGGGTTCCAGCACCGTCGGCTGGTTCTCGGCAGTACCTTTGGCTTAGGTGCCTCCATCCCGGTATCTGAGTTCCAGCAACGTCTGCTGGTCCTTGGTAGTGCTTTCTTGCACAGGTACCTCCTGCTTAGTTACCGTGTTCCAGTACCGTCAGATGGTCCTCGGTAGTGCCATTGTCTCTTGTAGCTTCTGCTACCCCTCCGGTTTCCAGCACCGTCAGCTGGTTCTCGGCAGTGTCTTTGGCACGGGTACTCCCTCCTGCCCAGCCTGGTTCCAGCACGCCAGCTGTTTCCGGGAAGTGTCAACATCACTTTGGCACCAATACGTTGTCCTGTCGTGTTGCGGTCGGGTTAGCCGACTCTATGGTGCCTGCAGTTTAGGTGCTTCCTATGTGGGCTGCGGGATCTGGCAATAAAAGCTGGTTCCATAGTGCCAATAGGACAATCACCCCTGTAGGACTGTGGGTTTCGGTAACTGTGGCCGGCTCACGGCCTTGCAACGTTGTTTTTCAGGGGAACTTTCTGCTACCCATCCAGGTTCCAGTACCGTCAGCTGGTTCTCGGCAGTGCATTTGGCTTAGGTGCCTCCATCTCGGTATAAAAGTTCCAGCAACGTCTGCTGGTCCTTGGTAGTGCTTTCTAGCATAGGTACCTCCTGCTTAGTAGCCAGGTTCCAGTACCATCAGCTGGTCCTCGGTAGTGCCATTGGCTCTTGTTCCTTCTGCTGCCCCTCCGGGTTCCAGCACCGTCAGCTGGTTCTCGGCAGTGCCTTTGGCTTAGGTGCCTCCATCTCGGTATCCGAGTTCCAGCAACATCTGCTGGTCCTTGGTAGTGCTTTCTAGCACAGGTACCTCCTGCTTAGTAACCGGGTTCCAGTACCGTCAGCTGGTCCTCAGTAGTGCCATTGGCTTTTGTTCCTTCTGCTACCCATCTGGGTTCCAGTACCGTCAGCTGGTTTTCGGCAGTTCCTCAGCCTTCTTGTACCTTCTGCTACATTTCCAAGTTCAAGCTTTTTGAAATGGTTTTTGGTAATCACTCTGGATCTCCCTGACGACGACCCTGAAGGCCACCCCAAAAAGACCAAAAAGATGACCCTGAAGAATATGACCAAGAGGACAAAGAACATGAAGATAACCACCAAGATACAGAACAACAGAAGAACATGAAGCAGAAGAATAAAAAGCAGAAGAACAAAAAGCAGAAGAACATTAAGCATAAGACTAAAAATCAGAGCAAAAGATATTATCTAAATTATAAGCAGAAGAAGACTAAGCAGTGTATGGGGGTGAGGCCATTCCTCCTCGTGGTGCCCCTGGAAAATGCCTGCTGCGTCAGACCAAACTGAACACGGACAAATCGTGTTGTAAATCTTTTGTGACAGGCAGAACGGAAGGTGTAATCTTCAAACTTTTATAGATAACAACTACAGGAATGCCTGTCACAAATAAGAATATGATGATGAAGAAGAACAATAGGAAGAAGATGAAGAAATAGAATATGAAGAAGAATAATAGTTGAATAAGAAGAATATGAAGAATGTAAAAAAAAAGAATAATAGGAAGAAGGTGAAGAAGAAGAAGATGAATAAGGTGAAGAATAAGTTGATGAAAACGATGCTGCTGCTGCTGCTGCTGCTGAGGATCATGAAGGAGAAAGTGTGGGAGAGTAAAAAAAAAGGTGAAGCGCATTTAAGTAGTGAAACATACATATCTGACAAAATATAACAAAGGTTAACATAGTCAATATCTTTGTAACTCCGAACGTCTTTAAAAAAAAAATTATTCCTGCTATTCCATTTGATTGGGCTAAACCTCTATGCCTTTAATGTCTCCTCCACCTCCCCCAATACATTCTACATTATTCTTAGTTGTTTTTCTTCATGTAGAATTAACCTACAAGGAAAGAAAGGGTTTATTTTAATTCCGATATTTGTGTCCCATTGACTTGCATTGGTTTCCCGTATCGGAATCGGCGATATCCGATACTTTTTGCGTATCGGTCCGATCCGATCTGATATTTCACAATATCGGAAGGTATCGCTCAACACTACTCAGGGTTGTAAAGGATAAATGTGCACCGGGCCTTACTGTGATATTTTGGAGGCAGAATGAACAAATCAATAGCAGGTGAATAATTGGTTTTATTTATTTTTTACTCTGTTCCTCATGAGGTAGAAGCGATCAGACGACTTTTTTCTTTGGGTTGGTGTGATTACAGCGATATCAGATTTATAATGTTATTGTGTTCTGTTTGGCTGCTGTCACACTAAAAGATGCTTTTTTTTGCAAAAACGCATTGTCATATTTTGAGAGGTATAATTTTTCTGTATTTCAGATGTCACAGCAATGTGATGGCTTATTTTTTGAGGGCCGAGTAGACATTGTTATTGGTTCCATTTCCAGACACTTGACAATTTTTGATCGCTTTATATTCTGATTTTTGGGAGAAAGAATTAACAAAAACCAGCAATTCATGATTTTTTTTATGTTGTTCCATGTTATTCTTTGGGTTAGTGTGATTACAGAAATACCACTTTTATTTTTTTATGTTTTCATGTTTTTACACAATTAAAAACATTTTATAGAAAAAATAATTATTTTGCATCGCTTTATTATGAGAGCTATAACTTTTTTTTCTACTCATGGAGCTGTATGATGGCTTGTTTTTTGTGGGACTAGATGACGTTTGCAGCAGTAAAAATTTTTTATTTACATTCATCTTTTGATCGCGTTTTATTCCACTTTTTGTTTGGCAGTATGAGGATAAAGCATAGTTATTTTGCCTCGTTTTTTATTTTCTAGGTGTTCACTAAAGGAGTTAACTAGTGGTCACAATTTTATAGGTCTTGTTTTCCATATGCGGAGATACCAAATATGTGTACTTTTTTTTCTTTTTTTCATAAAAAATATTTATTTATGGATACAATATATTTTTCTCTTTTTTAATTATTTTGTGATTTTTTTTATATTGTTACAATTATCAGACTGATCGCTTGCAGGAGCATTCCTAAGCTTTACAAATTGTCAGAGCTGCACTGACAGACAAACTTGCTAAATCATGCTCTGAGCATGATGTTGCAAGTTTGCTAGCTCTGGTGACCTGGATGTCATCAGAACGACATCAGGTTACCATTACAATGATTGGCCACTTGCGATGATGTTGCAGTGGCGCCAATCGAAGAACAGAGTGGGCTCCCTCCCTCTGCTTGCCTACTAAATACTGTGATCAACATTGATTGTGGTATTTACGGGGTTAAAGTTCGAGACACAGTGCGTTCCTGCACCGAGTGCAGTGTGCCAGCTGTCAGAGTCAGCTGACAGTCGGCTGGGATCGCGCACACAGCCTCTCTGAGTGCAAAATCGCAATCATGTATCCATTCGTCATAGGTCAGTAAGTAACAGCCAACCATGACATATTGATGTGCCCAATGTAGGGAAGAGGTTAATATTAGAGGATAGGTCCATCCTGATTGGGATAGCGCCAAAAGGGGATAAGCTATAGAAACAATGAGACAATTTCAAAAATAACAAAATAAAAACTACACAAAATGGAAGTGCTGGGCATTTCCACTTGGTGTAGGTTTTTTTCTGATTGGGATAGTTTTTATGCTTTTTTGATCAAAACTGAGTTTAGTAAGTACTCTGTTATTTATTATTTAGGGTATATGCTCATTTTGATGCTGTCTTAGGTTCTATCTGGCAAATGTCCTCTGTGAATATGCTCCTATACATTGCAGGTATACCAACTTATGCTCCAGCTCATTTCTTTGATTTTACTGTTCTAAATCAATAAAAAGTGTTAATCATATTTTCCCAATAAAGTGCAGTGCATTAGTCTTCATATTCTATAGACCACTGAGTTTTTCAAAACGGCTTTCTACCTTTATATCATATAATAATTTCTTAAACTAAGGTCAAAATCTACACATCCCACTCATATAATATATAGACAAAGAACACATTAAAAGGAACAGAGCCAGAGGGCTTTACAATAAGCCACTTTTCATCGCTGCACCGGTGTCATATAAAGCCAGTTCACAACATATCTTTTCCTCCCTTTCAGTAATAAATCTTTTCTTCTGTACTGTATTATCAAGTATTATTATCTTCCTTATCCCATTGACTCAGAAGTTACAAAACTTTTATTTAGTTCCTGTTGTTTCATACAAGGTCTGCTACATTAAATCTCTAAATGTGTCCTTGTTACTTTTGTCTATATTCCATTTCAGCAAGTGTAAAATAAGGAAGAAAAATTAAACATTCTTTCATGAAGATCGCTGACAAAGCTAACCTCCTCATCTCCAGTTGCTGCTTGACTCACATAGCTTCAGTTAAAAGTAAGCTGCATAGAATTACCGTATGCCTTCCCTGCCCTTCATCTAAAAGCTCTGTGGCAAGTATAAATTAGAGATAAAATGAAACATACCTATTGCAGAAATAAAGCTGACAAAGCTTCCCTTTGTACTTTCTAGTTGCAGATTCAATGGAGCTGTATCAAGCCAATCCATTTGTATAAAATCACCATGCATCTGTCAATTTTAAAATAATTAAAGGGGCTTTTCATAGAAACGGAAAAAAAAAAGATCCCAGCGAGCTGTCCTCAAAAGTGTCATTGACATGGAGAAGGTTAAACTATGACCCTTGATCTGCTATTGGACACTACAAAAGGCCTATTAAGTACTTTTAAGACGAAGACTATTCAGCCTATGCAATTTGCAGATGTGGACATGGAAGATCTACAATAAAATAATATTCTAAATTACCAGTCAAAAAAGGTAGTAAAACATTTTTAAAGTGCTTAAAATAGAGATGAGCAAATATGTTCAAGATTATTTGGAGTACACCTCAAATTTTTACAACAAAAGTTCACCCAAATCCAAAGTATTTTGCAATTGTGGATGTACAATGCAAAATAAAATTGTGGTACCGTGTTAGCCAGAAAAATAGATGTAAATACTTATGTCCCCCCAAAAAATTGAGAAAAGTATTCAAGGAGTGATACCTGTATTGGCTAACCAGAGAAATTATATTTGCAAGCTTTCAAGGCTCAGAAGGCCCCTTCATCAGGCATATATATAATACATAAGTATTTACATCTTGAAATTGTCGACAAATTGAGCAAAATAGCAAGTACAGTGTAGCTGCCATTATACTGTAACATAGACGGCCTAGAAGAGGTTAAAAAAAATCTTGAGCTCACCTTTCCTTGGAACTATTTGTACCTATCAACAACCACTGATCCTCTAATGGGATCTTCTGTCTACTAATTAATTTGTTCTAAGCTTCTGGTCATATACAGCCAGGTTGTCACAACTCTGTTATCGGGTGTCCCAGGACCAAGGTTTCCTTCCCTATGCCAAGAGCTAGCTTGCCCTCTTCCCTGGATTACTTATGATGATGATGATCACAGGGCCACATACCTTGCCTTAGCTCCTCAATCCACCTTCAGTTTGTACCCTTCCCCCTCCCAAGGAAGAGGGAGTAGTTGTGTACCATAATACACCAACCAGACTAACAAAGTAATACAAATAGGGATAAAGTAAAATACCAATAATGCATGTATACTCACACAAACAGCAAAGGTAAACATCGGTGAGTAGAGGATGGGGTAAAACCAAAGTAGGAGAAGGAAGGGAATTAGCACACAACTAAAACCTAGCAACAGTCTCAGGTAAATCCATCAAACGGCTTCTCAAACAACAACAACAAACCATCATTTCCTAACCATACAGCATAAGCTACCTCTGGCAATGAGTGCTTGCCAGGGTCCAGAATATATAGGAGAGGGGAGTGGCTAACAGTGAACAGCTGAGAGCCTTAATGCAGGAAAGCTTCCAAGAGCTCTCATCTGAGCAGATTAACCCCTGAACTTCTAAATGAAACCTGCACCGTTTAATATGATGATGAAGTGCTTCTAAACAGTGCAGGAGTAGGAGAAATAAGATGCTGTGGTCTTCTGGTTCCTCTCTGTCTCAGTAATCTCATGACACAGATCTTCCTTTCACTAGGCCCAAGACCTTCATATGAGGTGGACATTAATAACATGTGACTCACCACATTTGGTGCAGCATGCATCAAGAATGTGTATCATGCCCCACATAATTGTATTATGCCTAGGTAAATAGAATATCATTCTGAATATGGATAGAGGACCAAAACAAAAACAGAAGATAGAAAACAGGACAGAAAGACCAGCAGCAGTGGGACAGGTACATGGAGTGCAGAGGAGAGGTATCTGTATAAGAGCTTTTTATCCCTCCCAGCTGATTCAGTTTGAATTCAGTTTATCTATTCCAAAATGTAATTTTCACCCTGACATGAGGGAATCTGAATAGTTGTTTGAGAGTTATGCTCATCTCCATTTTAAAAGAATAAAAAACAACTGTTAGTCTTTGTCATTTTAAGAAACTTTGCATAAATCAATAGTATAGGAACATATATAAGACTGTCATGATCCAGAACGGGGTTTCGCTTTGGCCCGTCCTGGTCAGACAAGGGGTTAATTGTTTCTGCCTCTCTCTGGCAGAGGGTGGCTATTTAATGCTCACTGGACCTAGGTCCGGTGTCAGTTATACTCCTGCCCTCGGCTGAGTTATTGACCTCTTGTGTACGTGTGTCTTGTGCCTGATAACTTGTTGCTTGTTTGGTTTTGATCCGGTTCTGTCCCTGTTACGAATTCTGCCTGTCCCTCTTGTACCGCACCGCCCTTTCGTGTATGACTCTCTGCTTGTGACTTGACTATTCTCTGCTCATCCCTTTCGTACCGCACCGCCCTCTCGTGTATGACCTCTGCTTGTCTGACCTGCGTTTTCCTCTCCTCTACTACAGTATTCCTGCAGTAGGTACATTACATCATCTGCAGTAGTAGGACACTAAGCCCCACCCCCTGCAGTCACATGATTGTAGGTCCTGGTACTCCTTACTATTTTCTGTTCCTCAGGTCCTGTCTGCTTAAACCTTCACTACCGTATTGAGCCCCGTGCTCTCCAGCAGTGTGGGTAAGTCACCCTGCTCAGTCGCCGACGCTGACATGATCCTGACAATATAACTGACCGTTACCATTTTTTTTCTCTGCTCCCCTTCTCCTGTGTGTGTGATGGATCCTATGCACGCTCTTTCTGAGCAGGTAAAGCACCTTACTCATATGTCTCAGAGACTCCTGGGGGAACAACTAGCCCTGGCTCAGTCTCAGCAGCTGATCGCTGACACTGTGCAGGAGGTTTTATCATCAGGGGCTCGGGAGGTTACAGTAATTTCCCCTGAATCTCCGGTTAAGTTACCGGATACTTTTTCTGGAGATAGAAGGGAATTCAAAGTGTTCAAGGAGGGCTGTAAGCTTTTTTTTTCATTGAGACCACACTCCTCGGGGGATGAAAGTCAGAGAGTAGGGGTCATTATGTCTCTGTTAATGGGAGCTCCCCAGGCTTGGGCTTTCTCCTTTCCTACCACTGCCCCTGAGCATATGACTGTGGATGCATTTTTTGAGGCCTTGGGGCATATTTATGATGAGCCTGATCGGATGCGTATGGCTGAGGACAGGGTGATGATTGTGTGTCAAGGGAAGCACTCAGCCTAGTGGTTCTGCTTAGAGTTCAGATGCTGGACTGCTGAGGTCTGCTGGAATGATGCCGCCCTCCAGGGTTTGTTCCATAGAGGCCTGTCTGAACATCTAAAAGATGCCTTGGCTCTCCACCCTCCGCCTGATTCCCTGGAGGAGGCTATGACACAAGCCATCCGAATTGATCGCAGGCTACAGGCCAGGGGAGTGATGTAGGTTGAAAGCCCTTTATTTTCTCAAGGAATGGGAGCCAGTCTTACATTGGAAACCATGGAGATGGGAACCATCGACTTCAAGGAGATAGGAAAGAGTCAACAGTGCTTGGGAAAGTGCTGTTTTTTCTGTGGGGATTCCGGACATTGGAGAAAGGATTGCCCTTCTTGTCCACCAACCTGAAAGCAACTGAGCCCGGGTGATTGTCGTGGAGGTCACACAGGCTCTCAGGTACCCTTTACTCCATTTTCTAAAATATTGTTACAAGTGGAACTTTGTTGTGGGAGTGTCTCCACAACCACTTCTGCTTTTGTGGATTGTGGATCGTCGTTGAACTTTATTGACTCTGACTTGGTGTCCATGTGTAAGTTAGGGACAGTTAGGTTGGAGACTCCTATTCACATTGTTGCCATTGACAAAACACCACTGGCTAAGAATGATGTCATATTTCGTACAGAAGAGTTTCTCCTTAAAGTGAGTTCCTTGCACCAGGAACATATTTCATGTTTTGTTATGGACAACCTGCCAGCGGGACTGGTGTTGGGGTTCCCCTGGCTACAATTACATAATCCTGTGATTAATTGGGAATCTCGGGACATTGTTAAATGGGGTCCCTATTGTTCTGAAAAATGTCTTGTTACTGTGTCTGTGCCGTCCATGGGTCTGGAAGGTATTCCGGTGTGCCTAAAAGACTATACGGACGTTTTCTCCGTAAAAGAGGCTGAGGTTTTACCACCACACCGCCCATTTGATTGTGCCATTGACCTGGTTCCAGGTGCTAAATTGCCCAAGGCCCGCTTGTATAACCTTTCAGGTCCAGAACGGGCTGCGATGAAGCAATACATTTCCGAGAGTCTCCGTAAGGGACACATTCGTCCTTCTGTTTCTCCCGCGGTGGCGGGGTTCTTTTTCGTAAAGAAAAAAGACGGTGGTTTACACCCATGCCTTGATTTTTGTGAGTTAAATAAGATATCTGTGAGAAATACGTATCCCCTCCCACTTATTCCTGATTTATACAACCAGTTGTCCGGAGCTAAGTGGTTTTCGAAATTAAATCTATGGGGAGCGTATAACCTTTTTCCGAGTCCAGGAAGGAGATGAGTGGAAAACTGCTTTTCTCGCTACTGAAGGGTTGTTTGAAAATTTGGTCATGCCTTTCGGTCTGACCAAGTCTCCAGCGGTCTTCCAAAATTTCATACATCACATGTTCTCTGATTTTATTGGACGTTTTATGGTGGTGTATTTGGATGACATATTGATCTACTCTCCTGATAAACAGGCTCACATTGGTCATATTTGGGCAGTTCTCCAAAGGCTTCGGGAGAACTGTCTCTTTGCTAAACTAGAGAAATCAAGAATTGGTCAGTCGCAGCGATAGCGGCGCTTCAGTTTTTAAAAAAATGTTTCATGTCTGCTCCGGTTCTTATTCAACCGGACCTGTCTGAACCATTTATTGTTGAGGTGGACGCCTCAGAGATGGGGGTGGGGGCGGTATTGTCCCAGGGACCCGCCACTTTGACCAATTTGAGACCTTGCACCTTTTTCTCAAAGAAATTCTCCCCTGCGGAGAGAAACTATGATGTTGGGAATCGAGAACTCCTGGCAGTAAAGTTGGCCTTTGAAGATTGGAGGCATTTTTTGGAGTGGGCTGTCCATCCTTTAACCGTAATTACGGACCACAAAAACCTAGCTTACATTGAGTCAGCTAAAAGGTTGACTCCCAGACAGGCTAGGTGGTCACTTTTTTTTCCCGATTCAACTTCTCGATCACTTTTCGGCCAGGATCCAAAAATGTCAGAGCTGATGCCTTGTCACACATTCTAGATCCGGTGTCCCCACCGAACCTCCATCCTCCATTCTTCAGCCTGGGGTGGTGGTGGCAGGTGTTTCTAATATGTTGGAATGGGAGATTCGGGAAGCCCAGTCTCTTCCACCTCCGGCTAAGCCGGTGGATAAACTTTTTGTGCCAGCTCAGTTTCGTCTCAAGGTCCTCCGGGAGTTCCATGACTCAGTTCTGGGTGGACATCCAGGGATCTCGGCTACCCGGAAGGCCATTGCTAGAGTATTCTAGTGGTCTTCTTTAGCCTCTGATGTTGGGGAATATGTGTCTGCATGTGATGTTTGTGCCCATGCAAAAAAAAACATAACCGGCTGGCCGGGGAATTGGTACCACTGCCAATTCCTGAGAGACCATGGACTCATTTGTCCATGGATTTCATCACCAACCTTCCCCCCTCCAAGGGTAATACCATCATTTGGGTTGTGGTGGACAGGTTTAGTAAGCAGGCACATTTTTGTACCTTTGGCAGCTCTACCTAATGCGGAAACATTGTCCAGATTGTTTGTTGAGCATGTGGTGCGGTTGCATGGGGTACCCTTGAATGTGGTGTCTGATAGAGGAGTGCAATTTGTTTCCAGAATTTGGAGGGCTTTTTGTAAGAGGTTGGGTATTGGTCTGTCCTTTTCATCCGCTTATCATCCAGAGACTAATGGGCAGACCGAGCGGACCAATCAGTCTCTGGAGCAAATTCTGCATTGCTTGACCTCAGCCCGACAGGATGATTGGCGTTCTGTGTTACTGTTGGCCGAGTTTGCGTTTAACAACCGCATTAACCAGTCTACGGGTACATCTCCCTTTTTCTGCAGCTATGGGTTTCATCCTCTTTTTGGAGAATTTTCCTGTTTGAACTCTGGGTGTACTGGGGCGGATGAGACTATCCAGCGGTTGGGAGAGGTATGGCGGGAGGTCCAGAGTAACATAACGAAGGCCCATAAATTTAAATTTTTTGCAGACAAAAAACGATCCGCGGGACCGATGTTTCAGATTGGGGATAAGGTATGGTTATCTACCAAGAATATAAGGCTCAAGGTCCCCTGTTGTGAGTTAATTTTCCCCTTCATCACTGAGGCCCGAGGAACTCCCTCTTCTGGTAAGGAGAGGTAGTGAGTCTGATTATTCAGACACCTGAGATTAATGATGATGACTGGCTGAGTGGAGTCACAGACTGGATATAAGGCTGCATACGCCCATTCTCCCTGTGGGTGATTTCTCTGTGGTATCCTTGGAGTCCAGTCTGAATTCCTGCTCTGCTAAAGCTAAGTTTTCTTCCTTGCTTTTTGCATTTGTGCCTTGGTTTGTTTTTTCTGGATTTCAGCCATTCCCTGCTGGGGTGAGCTGAACTCCTTAGCTCTGTCTCCTGAAAATACCAGAGTGCTGTTTTGAAGCTTAGTTGCTTCAGGGTCTTTTTCCATTTCAGCTTGCTGGCCTATGTTTTTGATAGGGTTTTTTGCCAATTGCAGACAGCAGCTTTCCTTTCCTTTCCTGTTTAGATTAGATTGGGCCCCAACGTTTGCTCAGCCTATCTTTCTATCTGTGTCAGTGTTTTTTCATCTTGCTTCACCGTCATTATATGTTGGGGGCTGCCTTTTACTTTGGGGTCTGCTCTGGGGCAGTTTAGATTTCCCTTTCTATCTTTAGGCTATATAGGCCTCCGGCTGTGTTCGAGGGGTCTAGGGCACCGTAGGTACCCCCCACGGCTACTGCTAGTTGTGTTGATAGGTTCAGGGGTCTGCAATCGGATAGTTGCCAGCTCCTCTGGTTCTCTGGACGTAGCTTCTATTTTTGTGTCTGCCTCCTACGGTCACTCAATCATAACAGTCCCCTCTGCGAAGCTTGGACCTAAGTTTATAGGTCCCTATGAAATTACCAAAGTGGTTAACCTGGTGGCTTTTCGGTTGCCGACGCTGACAGGATCCTGACAAAGACTTTTTAATGTCTATCAAAGAATTATGCTTCTTTTGTGCACTTATGAGACACCTTTTCTTACATCTCCTCATCACCACAACTTATTTTACACTCTGAAAAATGACAGATTGTGTTGCTGCTTTCTAGCACATGTTTATCTCATCGTAATGTTGGATTCACAGCTATATTGCTCAATACTACTGCATAGTATCTTACTTGCTGCTGCTACTTGTAAACCTGTTCAACAGAGATAGAAGAGAGATATTCTCATGTCTGTGTGCACTGTCTATGGTAGATGCCATGTCAGTCAGTCTCCACCCACTAGCTCAGAAGTTGAAAATAAAAGATAGGGGGTGTGGCCTGGGCTCTGAGCATGTAGGCAGCAAGAACTCTAAGCTCCCACAGTCACATTCTAAAGCTACAACCGAATAACCAAAATAACCTTGCTGGACCTTATTTTATTTATGAACTTTGGATGCCCATAGTTTGGATGGCTGTGGTGCAGCAGAAGCTGAGGGACATCACCCCACATCATCTGCCCTCCTGTGAAGAGACCAGAGAGCCAGCGCAGGATGTACTGAAGCCAGGATTGATCTGGAGGATCATTATTGGTACTGAGGACTTTATTTGGATCCCTCCAGTAAGGCACAAAGTAAATCCAGCTGTCTGCACGGCTTTCTGCCTGCGGTGTGTGGAGGATAAGGTGTGGCTGTGGTGGAGGGATACAGACTTCTGCATGTTCATCCCTGCTGATTTATGCCTGAGTGCCGCTGAATTCTGACTGCTGTAATATCTGGGCGAGGTTAGCAGGGACAGAGGAGCTTCCCTGGACATATTCTAGTGTGGCACGCTGAAGAGGAAAGCAAAGACACCGGTGGGGACTCTTTCTTTGCCATGGAGCTGAAGGGCGGAGGGATACCACCGGACCTCTAGGACCAGACCCCATAATCGGCCAAGAACAGCGCTATGCAGCCTCATAAATGACCGGATCAGAGGTGACTAGCACCGGGGGAGCCACTAAAAACTGCTGAGGTGAGGCACAACTGAAATACGATCACTAGAACCAGACGCTGCAAACTGATCATAGCCCCAATAGAACTCAATGAGAAGTATCTCCAGCTGTGTCCAGCCTGTTAGCATTTCAGAAAGCTGACGTCACAGGCCCTGCAGCACACAGCAGGCGGCCCTGGGTACTACAGGCTAAGCTATACTCCCGCTATACTGTGCGGCGCAGCAGGCAGTTAACCCCACGTGTACTGGGGAGAAGGATATAGACTGCGGGAGGGCCCTCACTATCCCCACACAATAAAGGAATACTGACTATTCTGCACTTACCAGCGGCGCAGACATATAACACAATAGTGACGGCAGTTTCTGGCTGGTGGCCCCGGTGCCCTATACTCATCTGTGCAGTGCACCATAATAAAGGATTATCCACTCTTCAAGCCAGGATCAGAGCTACAGTGGACAGCTTGCATTATTATTGAGGAATTGTGTGACTTTTGGCGCTCTTACTGAGGGCTTCTCAGTTGACTCCTTTTCTGAAACTTGTTTTTAGACCATTTTACTTAACTTGTCTGATTGATCAAGCTAAAGGAGTCATAGATCTGAGGCCAGGGAAGGCTGCATAGCAAATTAAGATGCAGTTGGGCAGGGGCAGAATTAATAATCGTTTACACAGGGTGACGAGGCACAATTTGGGGGCATATTCAAAATCCGATGAGGATATCCCTAATGTGTTAAGCCCCACAAAATCTAGGTCACCTCTGAAAAGAGGTGAGCCAAAAACGCCATATATAAAGCAATCCTAAAACCCTGCACCTGTCAAAGCTGCAAAAGGGGGATCGGGTATCAATAGGTTCTAAAATCTCTGAGAGAGAGAGGTTCACCTCCAGAGCCATATAAAGATTTAAAAATTTTCCAAGACTTCTCCAAAGAGACAATGGACGCAAGAAGGTCCTTCAGAGATTTGACCTGTAAACTTAGAGAGCACAGAGTGTCATATAGATGGGGTTTCCCTACCAAGCTATTAGTCTGGTGTAATGACAAAAACTACCCCATCTACACTCCACACAAGGGTCAGAAGTTCCTTAAATTTCTGATGAATGAACCAGCATTTAGGGATAGGGATTAGGACTGATTAGGACTGATTTTTATCTTATGTTCAAATTTACATGGTGTTTACTATTAATTTCCTTTTCCTGAATATGAATATCTTATGACCCGTATTTACAGTTTATTGATGTCACCGTGGGAACTTGCCACTTAATTTTTTTTCACTTTTTGCCGCACACCAAGGTGAGACACCAAACGGTTTAAAGTCCTCCAGGAGAACTCTCAAATTCCTAATTTTTTTTCTGTATTTCACTGTTTTGCTTGTTTCCATTTTTCTGTTTTGATATTGCACTCTAACAATGAAAATCTTATCATACAATGTTAGGGGGCTTAATAGTCCGAATAAGAGGTATGCGGTATGGAAGGGGATCAACCGAACCCGTGCCGAATTGGTATGCCTCCAGGAGGTTAAACTGGCTTTCGATCGACACCCAGTTTTCCAGCACAAGAACTTTCCACACATATACAAGTCACTGTTCACAAAGAAAAAGGCTGGGATCATTACACTGGTAGGTGGCACAGTTCCTTTTCAGCTCAAGAGATACCAGACTTGTTGGGCAGGTTTCATATACTCATATGCTTACTCCATGAAAGGCCATGCACAATAGTGAATGTATACGCACCTAACAAGGGACACATTCTTGAACAAGCTAATCAAAAAAGTAGACAAAGTCAAAACAGGTGATCTTATCTTACTAGGCGATTTTAATATTGTCCCAGATAGTAGCATTGATTCATCCTCATTAGTTCGCCATAAGGTTCCAGCTTTAAAAAACTGGTTAATTCAAAATGAGCTTTATGATGTTTTTCGTTGCTTGAACACATCATCTCGTGAGTATTCTCACTTTTCAGATGTACATAATGTTACGGCGGCGGAACACGCTTAAAAAAAATATAAATAAACGTGTTCGCCGCCCGGGGTCCACCGTGCGGCAGGTGATATAACCGCTGCTAGAGAGGCAGAGCACTATGGCGGTAATGTGCACGGGGTTAACTGCACCCTAAGTGCACAGAAGCGAGCTCTGTTATGCCCACAGAGCTGCAGACAAAAGAATAAAGTGATACGCTAAGTCTGTTCGGGGACACAGACTAACAGCGAAACTGTCACGGTATAAATAGTCACAGAAGTAGCCTTAAGCAGCAGGACTACTCCCTCTAGACCTACCGTGAAATCAGACAGGAGGCGTCGCAACTGCATACGCGGAAAAACTGCAACCGCAGCGCGGTGTGAACGGAGCCACAGAGAAGACACTGCAATCTCGCTGGCGCGATGCAGGACTCTAGCTGCTGAGAACGTATAGCTGGAGCGCGCTGACGCTAGCGCTGCTACTGGCGGCTGCCCAATCACTCACACAGTCGCAATATCAGAGGGAAGGGGTTTCATAATAAGTCAGCCACCAGTCCAAGCATCCATCACCATACATACAGCAGCAGTATGAAAATACTAGCGCAGGGCATAGCGGCCATGCGCACTTTTTATAGCATACGGGACCTGCCAGAAATCTCCAGAGCCCAGAGCTAAGCCAATGGAATCAGGAGCAGGACCTGAGCACCTGACTCCTGAACTCCAATGGGAGCTCATTTCAGGAGCATGCTCAGAAGCTGGCTGAAAGGACTTAGCCTCTGGAGACAAATGTGAGGATCTGGATCTCTGCATAAGTATGGCAGGACACAGATTCCTAACACATAAGACAGCATCTAAAATCGATCTACTACTTACTAATATATTTACTTTAACCAAAGTTAAGGATATATGGTAAAAGACCATCTCGGATCATACCCCGGTTCTCACTGAGTTCCTCGTGGGTCCTCCCTCTGACAAGCCATTCCGCTGGAAACTTAACCCAGCCTTGTTATATATACCAGAGTACAAGCAAGAGATAGAAAACATTCTCTTAAACTACTTCAAGGAAAATGTATCTGTGAAGTAGATCAGTTGACGGTCTGGAACGCCCATAAGGCGGTCCTGAGGTGATGCCTTATGCAGATCCTCTCTAAACATAAGAAGAGAAATAGGGAAAAAATTACAAACCTACAGGCCCAAAATTAATGATCTGGAAAAAAAACAAACCAACTTGAATGTTCCTTCCCAAACTATTCAGGCTGAGATTTTGAGACTTAGACAGAGTCTGATCTAACAGGAATACGAATAGGAATATGATGCAGCCATCAAAGCATCTAAGTATAAATTGTATGCATCGCTCAACAAGCCTCCCAAGTTTATGATGAGAAAATTAAAAAGAGAAAGAATCAAAAAAATGATAATCAAGATTGTATCTCCCTCGGGTGACCCCAAAATTCACCCTAGGGACATTGTCAACTCATTTGCAGATTTCTTTAAAAATCTTTATAACCTGAAAGATGATCCCAAACACCGGTGGTTAACTCGAATTTTATGGATTCTTTTCTACAGAGTATCGATTTACCAAGAGTTGATGAGCTGGACTTGAATTATGTCAATAGCCCTTTTACAGAGAGTGAAATAGTTGACATTATCAAGAAACTGCAGTCCCAAAAATCACCAAGGCTGGATGGCTTCTCTGGGGAATACTATAAATCCTGTTAAAAAATTCTGGCTCCACAGTTAGCTTCCGTCTTTGATCTGGCATCCTCTCGGGGCTCCTTCCCAAAGGAGATGCTAGAGGCAACGATTGTCATGATTCCAAAGGAGGGGGGAGACCCCAAGAGGATACAGAACTATAGGCCAATCTCGTTCATAAACAGCGATATTAAAATCTACTCAAAGATCATAGCAAACCGACTAAAAAACATCCTTCCACGTCTGTTGGTGGATGATCAAATAGGGTTCACAGAGGGCTGCCAGGCCTCAGATGGGACTAGAAGGGTGTTGAACCTGATATATTTAGCTAACAACTCGAGAACCCAAACTGCTTTTCTGGCACTGGACACCGAGTAGGCGTTCGATAGACTAAACTGGCTTTATTTAAAAGCAACTCTCGCTAGATTTGGCTTTGACGAGAAGTTTCTATCAACAGTCTCGCCCTATACTCGGGTCCTAGTGCCAGGATCTATGCAAACAACTTCCTTTCCGACTCATTCAACATTACTAATGGCACGAGACAGGGGTGCCCCCTGTCTCCCCTTCTATTTGTGCTTGCCATAAAGCCCCTAGCCAAAAAAATTAGATTAAACAATGATATTAAATGCTTTGAACTGCCATCACAAAATTTTAAAATTGGGTTATTCGCAGATGATCTATTCCTCACACTACTTGATCCTGCAAATTCCATTAAAGCCCTTTCAGATGAACTAGAAAAATTCTCTAGAGCATCCTATTTTAAGATAAACCCACACAAATCCAAATTTATAACTCTAAACATGAAACAATCCGAAATTAACGAAATAAAGACTCAAACCCAGCTCATTTGGGAGGAGAAAGAGATTGTCTATCTAGGGATTAGAATAGCAGTATCAATCCAAGCCACAGTTACGGCCAATTTAGACAGCATTATAAAGACTATTACAGGCAATCTATCCTTTTTGGCTCAGTTAGAGACTTCCATTTTTGTTAAGATACTGGCAGTCAAAGCCTTTATCCTTCCGAAAATTTTATACATATTTAGGACTTTGCCAGTTAGCTTTCCACGCCAATCCATGGATAAAATTCAAGAGCTCATCCGACTATTAATTTGGAAAGGTAAAAAAGCAAGAATATCTGCAGACTTACTTTATAAAAATAAAAAACATGGGGGTGCAGGACAGCCCAACATATATGCTTATTATCAGGCCTCACTTATTAAACAGAGCTGGCACTGGTTTACGGAAAACATGACACATCCAGCTTGGTATGGCTTGGAGAGAGATGCTAGTGATAGAGGTTCCACATGAAAGCTTTCCTTTTACTTCCTTCTGCAAAAGCACAGTGCGAACTCATCGCATCCTATATTTCGGTCGATAATCTCAGCCTGGAGTGAACTCATTTAGCCGACTAAAAATATAAAAAAAAAAACAGAGCAAATCTTAAAACTACCCCTATCTTCATTGGTACTGATGGATGATCTCCTGATACTGGAGGTATGGTGGAAATCTGGAATCAAAAAGGTGGGGGATGGTTTTAGTGGAGTTCTTGAAATTCAGTGAGATCAAGGCTAAATATAATCTACCGCCATCTGAGCTGGTCTTTTACACCATGTGGAAAGACAGAATTTTGAAAATCAGAAAAGGGAAGACTTTAAATTATGAAATGCTATCTTCACTATTGTGCAACCTTAAAAATAAAAACCTCTGGAGTCTGCGTAATTTGTATAGATCTGTCGTCAAGGACCTAACGAGCCACAAAAACATATACATGAAGAGATGGGAGTCCGATTTAGGTGCTGATATCCGTTTCGAGAATTAGAACGATGCCATCAAAAACACTTTTCCAACATATCAAAGGGTCTTCACGAGGGTTATTTTAAACTGTTAAATAGGTGGTACTATACCCCAACAAGGTTATCACATTTTAACACAGAACTATCTTTCTTGTGCTGGAGAGGCTGTGGACATCAAGGGAACCTCTACCATATATTTTGGGGTTGTTCAAAAATCAAAAACCTTTGGTTCCAGGTCACACAGCACATTAACCTCATTGCTAAGGACTTCACAATTACTCCTGAAAGAGCACTTCTTTCATTAGACATGGAACAATTTGATGATTCAGTAAGATACATTATTATACACATTCTCTTAGTGACTAAGACCATGTTAGCACAATGGTGGAACAAAGTCGAGGTTCCTAAGTTTTCGGACATACTTGATAAGATAGGCCAACATAGCAATTTAGAACGCAGATTTGCGATTAACAACAATCACATCCACAAATATACAAAAAAATGGAAGACCTGGAACAACAAATTCCATATCAAATAGACCTATTAAGAGGTATTATATTTTGAGGCCTAAGCATGGCCGCTGTAGTACTGGGATGTTGTATCTCCTTCCAAGAATGTTACCCCATAATAAGGATTGGTGATTTTCTTTTCCTTTTATGTTGTTATTCGCTATATGCTATTTAATGCCTATTTGTGGGTTCTCTAGTTTTAAATTTTTTCCGTACCTGTACAAGGTTCTTTACTTCCCATTCCCTTTCCTCCCTTCCTACCTTCCTTCCCTTACTCTGTTTAATTACTAAAAACTAATAAAATTATATGAAAATAAAATAAAAGATAGAGCCTGCAGGGGAAAACTGGCAATAAATGCAGGAAATGGCCAGGATACTGGATTATTCCTCATGTACAGAAATATAAAGGTTTCTTCAGAAAAGTCATTTGAAATGACAAGTATGGATTAACTTATTGGCTGCAAAGTTTAAATCTGTTGCATAGCCAGATCAAAGTAGGAAGGTAGTATCAGATTGCACAAGGCTTTCAACTACGCCATTTAAGGTGCTGTCACACTTAGCGATGCACCAGCGATCCCGACCAGCAATATGACGCTGTCAGGATCGCTGGTGCATCGCTAAGTGGTCGCTAGTGAGCTGCCACACAGGCAGATCTCACCAGCGACATTACGGTCGGGGGTCATTACTTACCTGTCAGACGAGGTGATCCTGACGTCCTCCCACCCCCATCCACGCATCGCTCGTCGGCACCACAGGAAGCTGACGATAAGAAACGGTCCAGGACGTTCTCGCGCGATCAGCGATAATCAGCGGGGGTCAGAGGTAAGTATCAGACATAGCGATATCGCTAGCAGTATCGCTGCTACATCACAAAAACCAGTGACGTTATAGCGATATTGCTAGCGATATCGCTTAGTGTGACAGGCCCTTAAGACTCAATTCACATTTAGATATTTGTTTAAGGTTTACTGTATCCACCAGAAAAGCTAGTGACTAATACACTGATTATGTGTATAGGGTTCTACTTCAATATAGAGGCTAAATAAAATCCTTTTCTGGCTTCATGCATCAATATACCACAAAATGCGGTATAAACTGGAGTAGAAGGTACTATTTGATCCCATTCAGTACTGTAAAAAAAAGAAGCAAACATTAAAAGTGAACATGATGGGAACAGGATCTAGATAGTGATGAGCGAGTATACTCGTTGCTCAGGTTTTCCCGATCATGCTCGGGTGTCCTCCGAGTATTTTGGCGTGCTCGGAGATTTAGTTTTCTTCATCTCATCTGCATGATTTGCGAATTGTAGACAGGCTGAATACATGTGGAAATTCCCTAAAAAACAGGCCTATATCTAGATACTTGTAGTGTATCACGTGCTGCAAATAATCTCAGTGTGTGTTACACTCTGCAAATTTAAGCCCAGTTTATGATATAGAGAGCAGCACCAACTATCAGAATTGGTGTTGCCGGTCGTCCTCAGGGACACTGTCTATTTATCTATATCACTGTAAGTCACCAAAAAAATGACTCTGCAATGTGATCCTAAACTTTATCCTTTCTTATCTTTTTACAATCACCCAGAAGAAGAGGAGAGGTATCACATCACACACATGTGAGCAAATATCACCTACATTTACTGTTTACAGTCGTATTTTGAGCTAGTTGTACACTAGGTTTTCATGGCAAATTTTTGCAACTGCTCCCCCTGGCAATCAAAAGTGGAAATACCACAAATGTTTTAATTATTTTTCATATTTTACTTAATTAAAAATAAATGATAATATTTTTTAACAAATTTAAAACAATTTTACTTTAAATTTATTCAATTTCTGAATATTTTTTCCTGACACCTTCCCTTTAAATCACATGAGTGTTGCATTATCAGTTTGCTTTGGGTCATTGTCTTATTGGAAGGTGAACCTCCATCCCAGTCTCAAATCACTGACAGTCTGAAACAGGTTTTGCACAAGAATATCCTTGTATTTCCCGAAATCCATCTTCCCCTTTACTCAAACAATTTTTTCTGCTGCTGAAAAAATATCTCCATAGCATGATGATGCCACCACCATGTTTCACTGTGGATATGGCATTATTGGGTTGGCAAGTTGTGTTGGCTTGACAACAGACATAGCATTTACATTGGTGGCCAAAAATTTCAACCAAAGTACCTTTCTTTATACATTTCGAGAGACTTCCACATGTCTTTTGGCAAAATCAAAATGAGTCTAACAATTTTTGTGTGCACGTTTAGGCTTTTTTATGCCCACATAAAGGTTACCTCTATGGAGTGTATTGCTTATTGTTGGTCATATGAACTGATAGTCCAGTCACTGCTTAGGAATTCTGCAAGTTCTTCGGGGTTAATTATGGTCCCTGTGCTGCCCTCCTTTCACTGGCTGAGAGTTTTGGTGTACAGCCATCTCTTAGCAGATTTATTGTGGTACCATGTTCTTTCCATTTGATGATAATGGATGTGATGGTGCTCCGGGGGATCATCAGAGATATTTTTATAATCCAACCCTGACTTGTACTTCTCAACACTTTTGTCCCTGACATGTATGGAGATCTTCTTCATGTTCACTGTGTTGTTTGGTTGGTAATGCCTCTTGCTTTATGGTGTTGCAGTCTCTGTGGCCTTTCAAAAAAGATATGTATACTGACAGATCAAGAGACACTAGTATTGTGCACATGTGGACTTACGTTTCACTAAATCTGTGACTTATAAAGGGAATTGATGGCCTGTCATTGCTTGACTGCTTCTTCTTTAGCCAATTTTGTAAATTTACCATTTTGGAAATGTTTTGACCCATTCATAGAAATCAAAAGCATGGTTTTCAAAGGTTCATATGTTCCCAGACTCCTGAATTGAAGTTGGGTAGGGTTTATGAAAACCCTAGGTAAACTAGAAGGAAATGGAGTTCGTGTGATGGAAAAAGTTGGGGAAGGACTTAAACACTAGAGTAAACATAGCATTGGTGCAACCTGTGCAGCTGCACAGTAGATCAAAACATAAGGGGACCTATTTCAAAGTCCAAAGCAGCAAACAGCTTTTGTCAAAGATATATAAAGGGGTAATTTATGATGAGCAATTGAACTGAAAATGGTTCATATACTGTTCTTGCACTGGATCCCTATTCTGTCTGTGTCCACCCCATTTTAAACCCTTCACCCTTTAGCCTGTCTTCACCTACCTGACCAGACCAAATTTTATCTCTGACCAGTGTCACTTTATGAGGTAATAATTCGACAACACTGCAACGTGTCCCAGTAATTTTCAGAAGGCTTTTTAGTGGCATGTACTTTATGGTTGAGGTAAATTTAGGTAAACTTTTTTTTGCATTTATTTGTGAAAATCTTGGAATTTTGGTGAAAATGTTAAAAAATTAGCAATTTTCAAGCTTTTAATTTTTATGTCCTTAGAACAGTTATATCACAAAACATAGGTAGTAAGTAACATTTAGCACATGTCTACTATTCATCAGCGCCATTCTTGAAACATAATTTGTTTGTTAGGAAATTAGAAGGGTTAAAAGTTTATCATAAATTTCTATTTTTCCAGCAAAATTTTCAAACAAGTTTTTTTAGGGACCACATCACATTTGAAGTGACTTTAAGGTACCTGTGTGAAAGAGTGTACCAAAATTGACATAGCTTTAAAAATTGCAACCATCAATGTGCTCAAAACCACATTAAGGCTGTGTGCCCACATAGCGATTTTTAAGCATTTTTGCCGGGATTTTTGGCGCGAAAATGCTGCAAAAACGTTTAAAAATCATGTACAGAACGCCCCCCATGCATTCCTATGGCATTCCGCACATGCTGTGCTAATACTACGCTTTTTTCCGCAGCGGAATCGCATTGCAGAAAAAATCGCAGCATGCTCATTCTTTTGTGCGGAATCGCAAAGAATTGCCTCGATTCTGCACCCATAGGAATGCGTGAGAATCGCTTACTTCCCGCATGTGGCTATGCCCACCATGCGGGAAGTTAAGCGTCTCATGTGCGGTTGGTACCCACGGTGTGGAGGAGAGGAGACTGTCCTCCAGGCCCTGGGTACCATACTACTGTAAAAAAAAGAATAAAAAATAAAAAATCGGATATATTTACCTTCCGGCGTCCCGCGCTGCATTCCCGGGCCTCTGCGTTCCCAGTAATGCCTTGCGGCATGGCCCTGTGATGACGTAGTCTCGCTTGACTCTAGCGGTCTCGCGAGATCGCTATAGCAATGCGAGACTTCGTCATCACAGGTCTCGCAAGGCATTACTGGGAACGCTGAGGCCCGGGATGGCAGCGCGGGACGCCGGAAAGTAAATATACCCCGATTTTTTTATTTTTTTCAGCATTTTAGCATTCTATCTTTTACTATTGATGCCGCATAGGCGGCCTCAATAGTAAAAACCTGGTCACACTTGTCAAACACTATGTTTGACGAGTGTGACCAACCTGTCAATCACTTTCCAAGCGATGCTTCAAATCGCTTGGAAAGTGCTTGAATATCGCACGCGAAAATCGCGGTAAAATCGCGATCATAAAAAACGCGCGATTTCTGGGAAGGAGTCCGGTTTTTAGTGTCCGGAATAAAACGCTATGTGGGCACATAGCCATAAAAAGTTTTTTTATAACCTTCCATGTGCTTCACAGGAGTTACAGCAATGTGGAAAAAATAGTAATTTTACTTTTTCCCCCTCAAAAATGTTTCTTTGGCATTTTCACAAGGGTAACAGAGCAACATGGACCAATCGCATAGTTGTTCAATTTACCCCGAGTACACCATTACCTCTTATGTGATGGAAAACTACTGTTTGTAAGCGCAGCAGGGCTTGGAAAGGAAGGTGCACCACTTGACTTTTGAAGTGCAAAATTGGCAGGAATTAATAGAGGATGCCATGTTGTGTTTGCTGAGCCCCTAATGGACCTAAAAGTGGAAACGCCCACAAGTAGCCCCATTGTGGAAATTGCACCACTCAGGTCATTTATATAGAGCTCTGGAGATGCACCTGGGACTCACAGGTGCTTCACAGAATTATAATGTTTAGAAGTGAAAATAAAAAAACTACATATTTCAGACTTTTCTTCGATCAAAATTTTGACGTTTTCATATTCACACAGGTAACAAGAAGAAATGAAAGAAGCACAAATTGACTTTTAGAATACAAAATTGATGCCATGTCGCGTTTGCAGAGCTCCTAATGTGCCTAAACCGTGGAATTCCCCCACAAGTGACAATATTTTGGAAACTACACCCCTCAAGGAACTTATCTAGATGTGTGGTGAGTACTGTATACCCACAGTGGTTTCACAGAATTTTATAACGCTGAGCTGTGAAAATAAAAAAAAAATTCTGCAAAAGAGTTGCTTCAGTGCCAAATTTTCCATCTTTACAAGGGTAAGGCTGGTTTCACATTTGCGTTTTTTAGCGCTGGAAAAAAACGCTAACCTGCGCATGCGTTTTTTCCCCTATATTTAACATGGGTGCGCATACCTGCGCGCTTGTAAGCGCATGT